>NW_026586550.1:4841943-5067789 GCF_907164565.1 Psammomys obesus
CACACACACACACACACACACACACACACACACACACACACACACACTGTTATAGTGCTGCCCAGGCTCCAGTGTCTTGGCTCAAAGACCTTCCATAACACATCCACTTTCCTCAACCTTCAAAAGAAACTTCCTAGAACCCCACACCTCTTCCCTCTTCCCCCAGACCTGTTCTGACCAGCTTTGAGTTCTCATCTGTCACCAGAAAAGCTCTCCTAGAGGTTTGCTTGGTACCTGGCTGACTCTCACCTTCTTCAGGCCTCCAGACACATTCAATATGCCTGCTTCTTCCTCCCCTCAGTCATCCTCTCCCTTTGGTCTGGACCCTTGCCTTGCTGTGCTTCTCAGCACAGCAGCTATTCTCTCCTCTCTTGTCAGGATGCCCTCACCCAGTCTTCCCATACTCCCTGGTGCCACAGCTGTTTCATCTGGATAGTGTGAACTTTAGCCTCTCTTTCTGGACTGCTGTGTATCCCCTGGCCTCTCAGCCCCTCTGCTGGGATTGCAGGCAGTATGTTAAACTTCAGATGTTCCAAACAGGATCACTGTCTCCCCCACATCTTGTTGACTCACCTCCATCCCCTTAAATGAAACAGACTTTTAGCTGACTACTCAGGCAGTTGGAGTCGGGGAGGGTGCCTTCCATTTTTCACTCTGATCTTCACACCTTACATTTAATGCAGTATTCAACTGCTTCTGAGTCCTGTTTATAATTATCTTAAGTCTGACCTCTGGTTTTCTCCACTGCTCTTGCCCTAGTCCAGGCCAGCACTTCTTGTCTGAATGGCTAATGCAAGGGTCTCCAATACCTTCCCTGCTTCCATTTAAGCAGTACTTTGGTAACTTTTCACAGAGCCAGAGGAACCTTTACAGACTTGAATCAGATCAATAGCTGGCTCAGTACAAACCCTATAATGAATCTGTCACACTTAGAATAAAGTCAAATCTGTACCATGGACAGTGAGGGTCCTTCTTGCTGTGACCCTGCCTACCTCTCAGCTCATCTCTCAACACTTCCTGGCCTTTACTGCTCCATTTGTGATCTCCTTGCTGTCCCCCTAACACACCTCACTTGCTCCTGACTCAGGGCCATTGTGCTTACTTTCCCAACCTGAATGTACTTCCTTAGGTCTTCACGGAATGGTTCTTTTTCCACAAGGATCTTTTAGGTCTTCTCAGAGCTGTCTTCAGTACCTGGCCTAAAATAGCACAGGCTTCCAATGCCTGCTACCCCTGCCCTCCTCCTTTCACTGTCCCTCTGTCCTTTAATATTTTATGCAGTACTCATCACTACCTGAGATTATGTTACAGTTTATCTCCCCAAGATTGTGTCTGCAAGGCCAAGACCTTCTCGAGTGGTGTGTGTGTGTGTGTGTGTTTCAGGGGCTGTCCACATTATTTAAAAAGTTAAGCAAATCCTAAGTTTTATTTCAAAGAGGAACATATTAATAAAGTTAAAAAAATTTACTGGCATGCTGAAAATCTCAGCAGTTGTCCAAAGGAGGAAAACGGAGAAGGAGGTTGGGAGGGGGGTGTGGAAGGAGAGGCCATGATCCTTGAATCAAACCAGCATGGCAAGCAGCCACATGGCACAGAGAGAGAGAGAGAGAGAGAGAGAGAGAGAGAGAGAGAGAGAGAGAAGGCCAAAGTCTAGGAGAGCATGCCTGGAAAGGAGAAAGGAAAGAAGCATCCAGAGAGGAGGCTGACTTACACAGCAGGATGGCTGTGCTCTGTGAGGTTTCAGTAGGGGGTGGGAATCCTGGAAATGAAAACACATTATCTCATTAAAGGAATAATTATGCCTATTTCCTTATCGTGGCTTAAGGTGAGCCATCTTTTCTAACAATGGTTCCACTCCCAGAGGGGCCGTCTGCTGGCCAGGTGATTTCTCTGGCTTAGTTCAGCTGTTGTGGGTAACTTATTCTGTTAGGTAGTATCACTCACTGCTTAGAACTCTCGATAGACAAGGCTGACTCACTAGCAAGTCTCAGATACACATATGCACCTTCCAGCAAAGGAATTCCACACCGACACTGATAGTCTGCGCTGTCTCCAAAACCCTGGGCCCTTAATATGTACCCCTACCTCCTAGAATAGGGTCCACTGCAGAGGCTACACAGACTATAATATTCACTTTGTAGCCCAGCTGTAGCCCCACCCTGGTGCCCCTCTCAATTCCTCCCTCCCTCATCTCCTTCCATGCCCCTTCCCTAGTCCACTGATAGGGAAGGAACACCTCCCCTTCCATCTGACCCTAGCCTACCAGGTCTCATCAGGACTGGCTACATTGTCTTCCTCTGTGGCCTGGTCAGGCTACTCCCCATCAGGGGGAGGTGATCAAAGAGCCAGCCCCTGAGTTCATGTCAGAGTCAGCTACTGCTCCCCTTACTAGAGAGTCCATTTGGAGACTGAGCTGCCACGGGCTACCTCTGTGCAGGTGTTCTAGGTTATCTCTATGCAGGGTCCTTGGTTGGAGTCACAGTCTCAGAAAAGACCCTTAGGCCCATCTTTTTTGGTTGTTTTTCTCCTTGTGGCCTTTGACGTTGATTTTATATGTCAGCTGGGAGAGTATGGGAGCAGGTGGCATAGGCTTCCAACCGTGCTGTGGGTGCTGACAAAGGCCACCAGTGGCAAGGCCCCCAGCATGCATGACTGTGAAGGGACCTTGCAGGAGGTTCCTCAAATGTGGGCCACTCAGTGCCCCTGTCCATTAAGGCACAGCTAGAGTAGAGTGGTCCCCAGCAAGGACCTCTGACCTTTGGCTTACACATTTGCATTTAAAAGCCATGATGGAAATGTAATTTTCTTGGAAGGCAGGGTTATATTCAAAGCACAGAGCCTTCTCAGCAAAGTGACAAAGACCACAGCTGGAACGGAACCTCCCAGGAGAGGCAGAGAAGGCTTCCTGAAGGGTGGGCAGAGAGGTGAAGGAAGTCAAATTTTCCTGCATAGAGAAAATCTTTGAAGTGTGTGGAGGCCTTGCCTAATCAAGCTCACTGTGAGATGCTCCAAGCACTTCATTAAATCCCACTGTAGCTGTTTTCCATTTAGGGTTGACTTGCTTTGAGGGAGTTTCAGGGAACAGAATAAAACATTTTTAATTTCCAACTTTCTTGACTGAAGGCAAAATATGCTGGTCAGATTTCCTGGAATCTAACATGGATTTGACACCATGTTACCCTCTAAAATATAAATGCACCTTATCATGCTCTAAAGGACCATGGATCTGGGAAGGTGGGAGATAACTTTGACGTGGGTGATTTTTTTTTTCTTCTCTTCTTACACTGAAGCAATTTCCTGTTTCTCCAGCAATATTGAAGCTGGAGGCCATAGAGGAGAGCACAACATGGAAGATAAATTGTCATCTTTGTCACTCAAACTTCGGCTGGACAGAGAAGAATGAATTTGCTGGTTGTTTTTCTTCCAAAAACAGGCAGGGCATAGTGATCCTGGAAGGAAGGAACAGGAAGCAGTTGCCTATGCTCTGGCCACATACAACTTCAACAGTAAGGGACCGTACCCAACAGGAAAAGGGACAGCAAAACCACCTCTACTTATCAATTCAGCCCGTCCACTGAGCCATAGGACTCTCCACTCAGCCCCCATCATAGAAAGTGTAGCACTGTGCCTGAACAACTGTTGTTCTGGAGTCACACAGTCAAAGGACTGCATCTAAGCTGGAATCGTTCAGAAATTTGTTTCTAAGTTCAGGTTTAGATAGAGGCTAGAGAAGGGAAGGGCTCCTGACATACTGAGTGACTCTTTGCGTAGAGCGAATGTTGTGGGCTTGAGTTATGGCTCTGTTGGAGTGCCTGCCTAGCGTGTGAGGAACTCTGGGTTGATTCCACCCCAGCACCACATAAACTGGGCATGGTGTGGCATGCCTGGAACCTCAGGTAGAGGTGTACACATCAGACATTTAAGGTCATCTTTGGCCATATAATGAGTTTGAGGCCACCCTGGGCAGCAACAAGACCCTGGCAATAAATAAATAAATAAATAAAAAGCAAATGAGTGAACAAATGACTAACTAATGAACTGCCCAGTACTGCATTTTAAGGATATATAGTGGATTCTTGAGTCCTTCCCTCTTCTGTATTTCCCTTTGTGTTGTTTTACTGATGGCTCCTGAAAAATGGTTAAGAGAAAACAAGGAGGAAGAGACCTAAATCTCCCCCATTTTACCCCTCTGAAGACCCAGTGGAGGGCTTGCCCACGGCGGCAGGTTTCTTAAGCATGTGTTGTCACTGCTGGCACAGGTATGGGGTGCTTTGGATCATAGGTTTTGGTTGCACAATCTGACCGACTATCCCAGGCTGGGCCAGTGACGACCCTTAATCTTTCTTTAGAGAAAAAGTTCCACTTACTTGATTTAAAAGAATAACTGCAAGCATAAAGAATTGCTGAAGGATGAAAAGTCATATAGAATCGAAGACTTAGGGACTGTAACAGAAGGCAAAAGAAAAAAAAACCAAAATCAGTGTGGAGTCACTTCCACAGTGAGAACCCTTCATGGGGCTTGGTACCCCAAGGCCCTTTGTACTCCTGTGTTACAGCCTCTCAGAAGATGAGAAAAGCCTGAACACACGAAGAGCTTAGAGGAGGGCAGAGAGGGTGGCAAGGAGAGAGGTAGAGATACTTGGTATGAGGGAGGATGGGGCATTGAGGGCCTATGGGATGCATTCTATCTAACCAATTCACTCCAAACTTCAGGTCAGGAAGTCAAAATGCCTAACTTTCAGCTCCCTCAGTCTGAGTCAGTCACTTGCTGCTGCCCTTTTAAACTTTCGGTTGCTCTCCTCTCTTTGCTTTCCATGACCATAATATATTGTCATTAGCCACAGTCCCTGCTACATAATGAGTCTTGAACTTACTCCTCCAGGATCCACTCTTATGGCTCAAGTTATGTACGAGTCTGGCAAAGGCAATTATCCTTTAGGATGAACAGCAGCAGTAAAAGAATCATGCCCCCGCCCCACTCTAAACCACGCGTCTGCTTGTTAAGATCTAGGCCAATACCACATAGAACTGCTGCTGAGGGTTCTCATCAGCTGCCTCGAGGCCACACACCACATACAATGTTACTAAAGGCCAGTCAATCATTTATAAACCATTCCATGTCAAGTTTCCTGTAAACACTGGCCTCTCAGGTAAGACTGGTACAGCTTCATCCAGCTGTGTTTTGTGCGTTCACCAGGGACTTGTTGATGGGAGCAGCAGCTAGCCAGCTTTCTGGGTACTTTAGGCCTGACTTGATGAGCTAAACTGTTCTAACTGTAGATCTGTTCTACTTAACAGGAACTCCGTGAGCCTCGTATAATTCCCAACTCTTTACCAAGCAGTTTTCCAAAGAGCTCATGGTGGCCCAGATAGAAGTATGAAAAATACATCCCAGCGCCACCTTCCACCCTGTACCCACCATGCATATCTAAATGGTAACAGCCGCTGCTTCTAGAGACAGCATGACAAACTACCCCATCCACAGGCTTATCCAGCTTTAAATGCCTGACTCCTCAGTGCTGCCTTCCCCTGCCAGCGACAAGACTGGCAACCTGGGATGTGCCAAGTGCTTGGCTCCAAATTGTAAAACAAAACAGTGTAAGAGGGAATTTGCAAGTTAGCTGATTTGTAAATACTACAGCAAGCCCCTATGTAAACATTCCTTTCTGAGTACCTATTATTTCTCTCAAGCAGTTACCTGGATGCCATCCTGACAATGGGGAAGTGTGCCACTCCTTGAATTACACACGCTTCTGTCAGTCACACTTAAACGAACCAGCTGATTGCGCATCATTAAAAACCAACACAAACCAACCCAGCCAATAGAAGAACCTGAAACAAAAACCCTTCATTAAATGGCAATCACAGGGTTGCTCAGTAATTACGGAAGGCTGGTCTTCACTGCCACTCAGACTCAACAGCAGGTCTCCAGGTGTGTTCCCATCTGAGGAGGCAATGCCACTCAAAAGATGCCAACACGTGGACCTGGGTGAGCATGAAGCCATATACATTCAGGTGTGTAAATGTTCCAACTCTTCCTCACATGCTTGAACACTGGGTCCCACTGGTCCCTTCTAACATCAGGAGTGGGAGGTGTAGGAGGGGAGGCAAGGCCCCTCTACAGCTGGCAGGCAGTGGGGCTGGAAGCCAAACACAGACGCACCTTACTACAGAGAACACGTATTTTCTTAGGGATTTATATTTTATTTCTGTATGTGTGCATCCGTGTGTATGTAGGTTTGTAGATATGTGAGTGCAACTTGGAGGCCGGATGAGGGCTTTGCCAGGAACTAGACTTACAGGCAGTTGTGAGGAGCCAGAAGTAGATGAGGAACCCAAAGCCAGGTCTTCTACAAGAGGAACAAGAGCTACTAACCTCTGAGCATCTCTCTAGAGCCCGAGTGTGAATTCTTAATTACTTTGCTAAACTCTCCACAAAATAAAAGTAAATAAAAATTTTATACAACAAAAAAATGACATCATAGAGCTCTGGCATTTCCTCCTACTTCACGAGAGGGGCCACTTAGTTCACTCAGATCCAGGGCTGAACCCCAATCCTAGAATATACAGTCATAATCAGAAAGTATCAAGGAACTGAGAAGAGGGAAGATTGTAGCAGGGTTAGAAGGCCCTTATAAAGGTTATCTACTGTCTCTGGCCCCAGCAGAAAGACTAAGTCATCCCAGAGAAAAGAAGGCTCATGCAGTTTGTACCAGCTTATTGAACCACCTGTGTGTGAAGCCAGCTGCAAAGCACCACTGGCCTCAGGTTTTTGGACGACAGCTGTGGTGCACATGCAAATAGCAATGCAAGTCAGCGTAATTCACCCACCCAACCTTCTGCTCCAGCCAAAGGAACACATGAGGCCCAGCTAAAATGCAGTCTTTGTCAGAAAATAGATTTATTATTGATAGCGAGTGAAGGTGTCAGTATTCACTACAGAGGCTGTATAAGCCAATGTTGCCTTTATATTGATAAAGATGCCTTATTTCACTTGCAATCACAAATATTATTCCAGTAAAAGAGGTACATTTTCTCTCCTTTCCGTATTTCTTGCATGATCATCACAATAAGTTACAATGAAACAGGTCCTACATAATGAGAAGAAGAGAGCACACTCTGGCCCCGCAACTCAGGCAACTACACTGTTGCCCTAGCCAGTGCTTTCTTGCTGTCCCTCCATTTGAAGTGGTTTAATGCCACCCCCACCCCCCACCCCAGCTTTCTCAGAGTGGAGGTCACTCACTAATGGTGGAGCCTGGACTGAAGAGAACATTTCATGTCAGCAGAAGTTGGAAAAAAAGTACAAAAGGGTGGGGTGGACTGCCTTTTTCTTTTATTTATTTTGTGGGTTTCATTAACACTTAACAGTGTTCTTTGATGACTGATCCCTGATCTAGACCTTGGCTTTTTAAACTGTTGATCAAAACACATTATGATTCTGTTGAGTCCATTTTCCAGTGCCTGTCTGTCTTTAGTGGTCTTTTCTTTAGTTGGGTCATTTTCTTATTAGGGAAAGAAAAATGTTCCACCTCCGGAATTCACGTTGAAGGAGCTTTGCATGTTCTCAGGGGTAACTTTATCCTCCCTTCTCCAGCATGCTCTGCAAGAGAAACAGAAAATGTAAGTTTTACCACCAGAAGGCAAGGGCAAACAAATGGCAGAGACTATTTAGGATGATTACAGTGCTTTTGAAATACCGGTTTCCAATCCGTGAGACAAAGCATATGCTTCCTCATCTCAGAACACCATTGCCTTAGCGATCAGAATGTCCACATGACCCACCCACCAGCAGTGAGAGGAACAGCTGGGGAAGAACGTGGTTTGCAGGGTGGTGGGGAGGGAGCTGTGGGCCAGCTCCACTACTAGAAGCATCTGGAAACAGGGCTACAAATGACAGGGACATTTGCTGTGTGGAGATGGTGGGGCACAGTGCAGCAAACAAACCAGGGCTCTTGAGGAAGAATCGCATCTATGAACCAAGCCCAAGCCCAGGGACACCAGCTGGCCCTGGGCAGAATGCAGACATCAAGTACACACAGCACCCTGAGGCAGCACTACGGGTGGGTCTCTTCCCAAACTGCACAAGTGCTCTCTCTACTTTCCAAATAATGGGAATGGGGATAGAAGAGAAGAACCATCAGACAGAACTACTGCCAGCCGAAACAGGAGGAGGCACATGTCCCCATTCTTATTGACCTTTAAGAATGAAAAAGCAGCTGGGAGCAGTGGTGCACAACTTGCAATCAGAGCACTCAGGAGGCAGAGGCAGGTGGATCTCTGTGAGAGCGAGGACAGCCTGGTCTACACAGGGAGTTCAGGACAGCCAAGGCTACACAGAGAAACCCTGTCTTGAAAAACCAAAAAAGAATGAAAAAGCAGTCTTCTCCCTTTTAGTTTTGAAACCACCTATGAGAAAATAGGTCAGGCCTATGGCTGCTTCTCTTATCCTCACGCTCCCTGCATCCTTGCCAGCTTAGCTGCTGAGTCGTCACTCCAGTGAGTTAAGAGCTACGGGAAAACTAACACATGTACCCTTGGGAAAGGAGAGAGTAAGAACATGGTAGTAATTTGCTACTTTTTACTTATTTACTAAATATATGCTAAGGTTTATTAAGTAACACATGATCATGATAAAACTTCCCAAAGGAACAAAGCATTCATGGGAAGAAGGTTTTTGTTCAGACCACATTCAGGGAAGGTAAGAGTTCAACAGTGAAGTCAGAACACAGACAGAAAACTGGAGCTGTGAGTAGGGCAGGTGGAGGAGCAGCAGTGGGCAGCTAAGAGTCAGGAAGAGATCATCCTGGTTTAGGGTAAGGAGGGAGGCAGGGCCAGAACAGACATGAGGTGGACGAGCTTCCTACTGAAAACACGTGGGTATCCAGCAAACGCTTTTTAAATAGAACGAAATCCCTGAAAGTGTACCTGCATGCTTGGCACAGTTAACTCAACAGACGGGAGTGTGGAGGTAGGAAGACCCAGCAGATTGGACTAAAAACCAAGCAAGGATGGGAATAGGAAAATACAGGCGCAAGAAGCTCAGAGGTAAAAAGAGGGAGGTGAGAAGAGAGGCTCAGGCCAAGTCTTAGTGACAGTGGGAGAGGACACTGTGTGAACAAAAAAAGATAAAGTGAATGTTGAGTTTGTGAGCTGATTTTGGATAAGGCATTCCTATAGTAACCATTGGAAAGAAGCTACAGGCTTGAGAAGAAAGGTCAAAGGTCAAGTGATTTAAAAACAAAGATGATGGAAAAATGGAGAGTAAAGAGTGGAAGGACAAACAAGAGGAGACTCAGGCACTAGAAACAAAGAGTGGATGGTTACCTGATTATGCTAGGGTCTGTGATTATAGGTCCCTAAGTGGTCTGGAGATGTGTGGAATTAAAGAATAAACTCAAAGGCAGGCAAGCTAGTGAGAAAAACATAGGAGTGAGAAGAAAGGATGCTGCTTTGGTCAAACAGGAAATTAGAAAAACACAGGTCCAGAGAAAATGAAGGACAAAGCTGAGGCGGCAAAGCTCCACTTGGTGGAGAGGCCAGGAGAATGCACACTGCATTCGAGGTTCCTCTCAAGTGCACTGCTACCAGCATTAGGTGTGTGGATAAAATGTAACGCCTAACCGTGCAAGTCAGATACTGCCTGCCACTGTCAGTCATAGCCTCTCTCCTAGGCTCACCTCTCTGTGACTTGATCTGTGTCTCTCTAATTACCAGGTGGGTGCTCTGTAAATGCCCCAATATACAGACAGCCTCGCTGTGCCATTCTTTACTACATGCACTATGGAGCCAATCTGAAGCAGATCTATACTGACCCATTTAGGGCTTCTGGTTACTGAGGAAGGTGACCCCTTTGGGACCCCTATAGCAGCTCTGCATTTGGGGTCATGGATCCCATGTATTTCTGAATTTGTTAATAGAAAAGAACTTTATGCATTGTGGCATATGCTTGTTGTGATCCATGGCTCTCCCTCTCACTGCATACCCAGGTAACAACAGACATCTTTTTAGTGTTGTGACACAATCTGCAGCTAGAGCAACACAATGAAAGCTGGAGCTGAAGGGTTCTCTGAGGGTTAAGGGATTCTTTTAGACATTCTTTTCTCTTCAATCCTGAGCAATTATAGATGAATAATTTTCAGCTGAATGCCAGCAATGCTAGACGTGCCCGGAGAAAGAGAAGCTGGCCATTGGCTTGAATGGGGATCAGACCATCAGAATACAGGGCAACAGATGCCTAAGCACACTGTACGCACATTCACCACGCACCTTGCTATATGTATTAAATTCCTAATCCCTCAGCCACGGTGCAATGGCTCAGAGGGTTTGTGTGTCACTCACTCTGTGGAGACGTGAGGGAACAAAGGACAGCTGTGGGGCTGGTCTAGAAAACTGCTGTCACACTGCACTTAGTCGCTACCAAACGGTGGCAGAGATGGTACAAAACTGCTTTACTCTTGTCAGAGACATTAACAAATACAACATCAAGTTGCAGTTTTTAAAAAGATGAATAAATTGATAAACATTCTGTGCTATTACTCTATTACATCTGTGCAATGAGACACACTGAGAGCTTGAGCCAGAGCCTTTGGTTGGGGGGAGCCCCAGGAATGACAGGTCTACGCCACACCTCACAGGCTGTCCCATAATCTCTGCATCTTCTGTATCTAGATGCGGTTGGGTTGAATTTCAACACCACATAAATTAACACTGCATAAATTAACATAGGAAATTCCCTAAAGAATGAAGGAGAAGCTTCGCAAGCAAGCTATATTAAAAACCCACTGCTTTCATTTAAGGAAATGCTAACACTTAATGTGGAGAAAGAAATTCCTCGCTGCTGCTCCTCATTCACATATGTGGGTCTGTAAAAACGCCTTTTGTAAACAGCTGCGTAAATTACCAAAGGAGAGAATGGTTCAGGCATCAACACTGCTCTTTTCCAAAATCTCTTTCGGTTCCAGCCACTGATGAGTTCACACTGTCAAACAGGAACAGTGCCCCAGGAGACCCACGATGCTGTGTCATTTCCACTTATTAAAATGATCTCAAGCACTTTTCTCAAATATTTTTGTTACACAGTTGTCTTGCCAGCCAGTTTCTGAACCTCAGCTTTCTTGCAGAGGCTGACTATTCAAGCCGAGAGCAGCCACTGGCTATCTCAGTAGATATTTACAAGGAATTTAAAAGCAACCTGGTATTGCTAAGCAATCATTACAGAGAGAATGGGAATTTGAGAGACCACCCAGAGTATGAGGCCCCTGGAGGGCCGCTAGCTAGCATCTCCCCAAAGCTTCAGACCCAGTAGGATTGGGTGTGGAGAGAGGACGGTTTTCAAAGGAGCAGGTGGACTAACACAGCAGCAGGTCTTGAGCCAGGCACAGTCTCAGTACTGACTTTTCACTTAAGAGAGACAGAAAATGCAGAAGTGCACAAAACAGATCTGTGATGGGACAAAGCCAGTGAAAGAGATGACTCTGGGAGAGACAGACAGGAAGAATATTCTCTACACTCAGAAGCCGGTGTTGAGTGCGTGCTGTTTTCATGGTTTGGAAGTCTGAAGAACTAACTGGCTTTTGTTTTCCTGTGCTCCCTCCCATCAGGGTTGTGCTTTGTTCCTCCTGTTTGCAGGAGACACCAGTCAACTTCGCCTGGATCTCATTCATGTCTCTGTGTGATATACAAATTAACTTACAAGCAATTAACTGTTTATGTAGCCTGCCACAAAAGTAGACAAAACATTAACAGACTGCAGCTCAAACTCTTGAAAATGAACCCTAATAATGAAGTACCTATTATGAAAAATGAAAATCCAGTACCATGGTAACATTTCTTATATTAAGTTCAACTTTCTAAAAACAGGGAAAAAATGTCATAGAGTAGAGTATTACTCTTGGAAAGCAGGTGAGAAATAGATTCCTAGCGTGGACAGGGCTTGGAGGACACCAATAGTTTGGAGCTCAGCTTGCTTAAACAGCTTTAAACTTGGTGAGCCGCCACCCCACCGAGGAAAAGAGATCATCCCGTGCGCAGCAGCCTAGCTGAAAGATTAACAAATGCCACTAGGCGATGATAAAGAATGCATGAAACACAATAAACACACATCACCACAGGCCTTCCCGTAGGCTGACCTTGATTTATCTTTATGTTTTCTGTTATAGTAGATGGGCTCCTCAATCTATGGGAAGCTAGGCTCTGAGAACTGTCAGTGTGGAGAGTGTTAGCCAAGAGACAGACTCAGTGCTGCAGTGACTCTCACCGGCTGCTTCTGAGGACACAAGAGAGGGCGGAGCACTTCCCCTGGGGTGACTTCTGGCAGCTTCCCATCTGCTTCAGAGACTAAGCTTAGATACCTTCCTAGGGACAGTGAGTATAGAGTTCTGCTAGGTAGTCTGCACAGGTAGTCAGTCAGTCTGCACAGTACCTTCTCATGAATAAAAACAGAACCTGCAGGGTTTGGTCCAAGTTTGGGGTACTTGAGCAACCCCTTATTCTTTTCAAGACAGGGTTTCTCTGTGTAGCCTTGGGTGTCCCAGACTTGCTTTGTAGACCAGGCTGGCACTGAACTCAGAGTGCTGGGATTACTGGCATGCACCACCATGCTTGGCTCTGAGCCCCACTTCTAATCTTCCAATTCAAAACCTTCAAGAGAGAGGTTGGGCATGCACATTTTTAACACTTTTCAGAGACTGGGAGGTTCATAATTCTGTGGCTTCCTGGGTTTGAAATGGGGAGCAAGCAGTGGGCTCTGCCAGGCTATGGCACAGTTCTAGTCTGCTGTGCAAACAAAAAGATGAAGTTGGAGTCCTTGATCTCCCAAGTCCTCTAGCTCCAAGATCCTGGTTGACATGTCACAGAGAACTCACTTCGCACAGTCATGAAACAGCCTGCTTTGGTGTTAAGTTTTTTTTTTTTCTTCCCCTCAAGAGCCCAGATTTCCAAGTAATAAATAGCCTTATGTTTCTAGGACCCCTTCAGGCTCAAAATAACAGGGGAACATTTTAAAGCCCAGTTGAAATATAGTGTCCTTAAGAGGGCTAACAGAAATTTTTCCTAACAAATTCCTTCATACATGATGATACTGTAGTCTTCTATTTTGGAATTAACCAATACTGAAAATTTCATTTATACCTTATACATGAGAGGACTAGGGAAATGTAATATTGAGATCTAGCTTCACTGGTCAAGGTCTTGACTTCACATTCTCTCTGTAGCCAGGGCACTCTCTGATCTCAGAAGTTCAAGTGGGAGAACAAGTCTCAAGGGAAAAGGTGCTTGGCTACTAGCCTATGGCCTACACAATGATTTAATTCTCTGCATAGTTTATGTAGCCCTCTGACTGCCCCATCATCTAACTTCAAGCCCTATGCTGACCTAAGGCCTTGGGCAATTCCTGGTCCTCCTCCTTCTCATACTGTACTCGTACTGCATCTTCAAAGACCCTCACCTCCATGAACTATACCTCACTGAGTATGAGGCATCATAGCACAACAGGAGCCCAGAACGGGATAAGGTGGCTGCATTTTGTAACGGAGTTTATTAGCTGGCAGCCAGCTTGGGGATAGCTGTTTTCCACCTTACTGACTCTGGAGAAACTGTGAACTGTATCCAGTCCCCTTGGGTCATTAGATTGCCTTGAATATCAGGAACGTGAACTTGAGGGCAGAGTATGCAGTTGAAGTCACACAGGAGACTAGTCAGCCATAAAGGTAGCTGAAGGCAAACTCCAGGGGCAAAGATACTAAAACCTAGAAATCTCAGAAAGAGAGGTGCTATTTCTAAATAGACCACGCCTGTTGAGCCTATACCTACTTTCTGCTCTCCACAACAAAGGCAGAATCAGTTCTTGCTGGTAGAGCTTCAAACCCTCAGCTCACCACGATAAAAACTAAAGTTGTGGTCACCATGAATGGTGTGAGACAGTGGCAAAGCACTATCCAATAGCCCTCAGGTGAACACACAATGTCCCACGAAAATCCCACTAGCTTCTTTGCTTTTCTGTGAATAGCAACAGGCTGGGAAAATGATAAAACATGCACACATGCACACGACTCTGCCCCAAAAAGCAAAAATATGGGGACATTTGGTATTATTCACTCCTGGATTCTTACTCTCTTCCCTTACAAATTCCCACAAAAGTCTAGTGCAGCAAGAATGAATGGGAACCATGCTTTAAAGGCAAGAAGAGGTAATTTAACATTGAGAAGCTTAGAAAGCTAGCAGGTTGAGCAAATATGGGAGCGACACAAATGTATGTCAACTGATGCTCCATTTTTGAATGCTATACTTATTGCTAGCCAATAGCTTTTACAACTTTGAAATAATATTTGAGCAATTTAGTGTCTTTTTACCCTCATGAAGAATACATAATTTAATACACTGACAATAAGTCTAAATGTCTCATGTCAAGCTACAAGGAACTATTTAAGAACACCTGAAGATTAATGTCAGCAAATGGATGAATAAGGAAAACAAAAAACAAACAAACAAACAAACAAACCCAAAAAACAAAAAACCAACGCTAAGGAACATCCAGAAATTTTCCTACCAATAAAATCTATTAGTCCTCCAAACAGCGCCCCAGGGACCTGTGAAAGCCCAACCTTATGAGTCATGTAAAACTGGAGTGGACTACTGCGATTATTCCACAGGGGAAACTCTGGCAGTGTCAGAAATGGAATGAGAGCTAAAGAGCTGCTGTCATGTCACATGTCCAGTGTGTTCTCTGGACCTAACTGGAGGCTAAGAGAGGGAGCCGGCTCCCCTGGAACTGCTACACTAGGCAGTACTTCTGCATACTAAAAAACTTTCTTCTAACAAGTGGGCAGAACTGAGATGGTGAGGTTCCACTATCTTCACAAGGACTGAAAGGACAGCCTGTATCAGAGAATGATAGCTGCTAGTGATGCAGAGATACCAGGTCCCTGCAGCCAAAGCGGTGTGGCCATTCAGGGCACAGGACAAGGGTCCCTTTTGATCATGAGCACTGTAATCTCTTGTGTTACGCGTGACCTATAGTCTCTGTTACCATTTCAGTAGCCTCAATGTTCCTTCCTCTCACCCTGCCACTACTGTTCTCATTTCCCCTTACTGCCTTACTCTGTATTTGTGGACGATGAATGTCTGTTCTCACACACATGTTCAAAAAAACAAATGTCACTTACTTTATCTTAAATTTTGTTGTTTTACTTTCATGGCATGGTACTTCTTGAACTAGTTGTTAAATTTACCATCATGGCTAATGATGAAAGAAACCATTTCTATTTACACCTCAGGTTGTCATAAAAACAAGTAAAGAGTGGATGTGACCTTGAAATTCTAAGGCTTAAAGAGATGAAAAGGTCCATGCTTCTGGGTTATCAGCTATTTCAGTGCTATCCAACCTACGGCAAAACTTTCATCTTTTTGCTCTTATTTGGTTATCATGCACTTCCAAATAACTGGAGACAGAGCTCTGAAATGTTAGACACTTTATAAACAGACTAGTTGCACGTAATAAACCACATGGCAGGCTGGGAAGTAGGTGGGCAAGAAGGTGGGTCTCTTTCTGTATCATTAGTATAATTTTATAATTTTCCTAAATGATGATCCTGAATTTGGGAAAACAAAGATGTACTAAATACTCTGCATAAATGAAACATCACAAAAACACCCAATTCACTGGTGAGAGAAATCAAGGCTCAAGGTCAGAGAAGTACTAAGAGACAGGACTTGTTACAAGCCTGCCAAATTTCTCTGCTGTACTTCACTGTGTGGCATATGTGATTTTGTTATGTTGGCTTCTTTTATTCCTTAAATAGGAACCAATGACACCATGAGACTAAATGTGATTCAATACAACCTCACCAGGCAGGTGGAGCCAATGCTCCAACGTTCAATGCTGCTACTGCAGTAATGTCAGAAATCACATTGGAAATAGACACATGTGTCACATACTAGTCTTCAACTCGGTCCCACCTCCACAGGCTTTATTATGTTAGAAAAATCCGCGAGTCAACCTAGGAGCCCCAAGTGTTGAGGTGGTACTGCTACTCAAGGTTGCGGCTTGTTAAAGCTCATCAGAGGCTACCTGTGACACATAACGTGCACTAACTACACCAGCAGCGGTACCTCCAGAAAGACCTTACAGAAAGAGTCCTGGCATATATTCAGTCATGCAGGTGCTGCTACAAGCAAGTAACAGACAAAAGCAAGCCATGAGCCTTTTCAAGAAAACACAGGCTTTTAATCCTGGTTACAGTTTCCTTACTTAATGTTACTGTTACTTCCCAGCTACCCATACAATGGTGACCCTCCCTTCAGATATTTATGAAGTGTTAGACATTTACACTAAGTGGCATCATTATAACTGAAGCAAACCTGGCTGTAGAAAGGCATGCTGTGCAACTCAAACACTAGATTTAGGTGGGTGAAAAGGTCAACTCAAGGGAGTTGATCGGCTGAAAGAACCAAGGCTTCCATCAATTTGTGTCTCTCCAAACCACGTGTACCTAACTGTAAAGCAATTATGTCATTTGCTGAGATTGTTAATTGGCTGTAGGGATATCAATAGCTTTCTAAAGCACATACATCACAGAATATATGCATCCTATGAGTGTCATATTATGCAGTTTTGAAAGGTTAAAAGAAGAACTATATAAAAGGAGGGAAATTCTCTCCTAAGTATGACTCAGTCTTCTTTTCCTGTTCAACTAATGGGCTCTACCAACTGGTGGAGGAATGATTAGTGACAGAAAGGCTGAATTTTTAAAATTTCAGCAAGACCTCCTACTACTGAGGGACTTCAAGTCTGCTGGCTCTCTAATTTACAGCCTTCTTCCACGCTGGCTTTGAACAGTGGCTTAGGGATGTGAGGCAATGACCATGAGGCTATAATTACTGGGATCCTCAGAAGATGAAAGGTTCAGAGTAAGTAAGTACATTTTAAATATATTTTCCCTCTCGTGCATAAATAAATACAAGGAGAGTTCAGGAGAGCTTGCACTCCCGTTTCTTCTTGTACAGGGACTTGAACCCACAGCCTTGAGGACGTTAGGCAAGCACTCTACCACTGAGTTACACCTCTATTCTTCCTGAACGTGACATTGCCCTGTCCCAGCCTCTCCAGTAGTTGGGATCACAAGCCTAAACCACTAGGCCTAGAGAGAATCTGGACTCTTTTTGTCAGTGAACTGGATCGAGCTATGGCCTGACCAGCTGATTTCAGAGACTCTCGATGAGGAGAACTAGCTGAGTTTAGAAAGACTTCCCACATGTTAGGTCCTTACCACTGCCCAGGGATAACTGGGCATTCTACTCTTCTAGTGCCCCAGGGAGCTAGCACACTCACCTGTTTAGCATGGTTGACACAATTCAGGTACTGAGTGGCCAGAGCAGAGCAGCTGAGCGTCTGCTGGGTGTTCTGGCGGTAACACTGGAGGATTTTGGTCTGCAGATCTGCACAGACTGGATGGTATTCATATCGCCTGAAAACAACAAGAAGGACAACTGAGACAAGGCACCATTCATTATAAGGGTCAAGGTTAACACACAAGCCCAAGTTCTACAGATGACACCAGTGCTTTACTCTACAACCTGCAATCTGCCAGTCCCAACTTCTCTCTGGCATACCCACAGCCAGCAGGTTATGAAGATCGGGTCCCTGCAGTCTAATCTTTCATGCTCACCATTATTATAGAAATTCAAAGTCCTTCCTAGATCCAGGCAATGATCTCTGGTCTCTGTGTCCAGAGCCCCAGCTCTTTCCCTGCCTCCACAGGACATCAAGAAGGTTCTTTGTAATCCATCAATTCAAGTCAGTCTGTATTGCTTCTTAAATGAAGTGCAAGGCCAGCAGAGACACTGATCAAGCTTCTGTCTGCCTTTAGCCCTTGCTGGACCGTGTACACTGCTGCAGCCTGGGTAAATCACGCTTAGCGACCAGTTACAGATCTCATGTTTGTGGTCACAAGCTGGGAAATACTTGACACTCAAATTCCACCCTTGCCTATGTAACTGAAAACTAACTGCTCATCTTTCAACTCATGCAACCTTCTTTGAACAACTCAATAGTTGTCTCCTCCCTCTAGGGTGACCCATCTACCAGTGTCATCCTGCACATGTCATGGACTATACAATAATCCTCTGCAATCCACCCCATTACATTTATCAGAATGTAAATTCCTTGGATTTTACATTCTTGGATTTACTTTGTCTTGTTTCTTTGTGACTTTCACTACTCAGTGTGGGTTATTTTTAGAGAAGTCATACAATAAGCTTGTTGAATCAAGGTAAAACAAAACAAAACAAGGTAAACATCTAAAAATCCCCCAGGTTAAACTTTTGCAATTATATTTACAAGTCTCAGATTTTAGCTGGATTGCTCTCAGTGAATATGCCATGTCAAACATAAATGTTTCCACAAAGCTTATAATAAACACTTAAAAAATACTAAGCCAAATGAATCACAAACAGAAAATACTCGGTGTGTATAGCAGAACTCGCATTACAAAGACTAACCACACAGAGAGAAAATATGCAAAACAACCATTAATCTAGGAATTTATGTTTTTAAAAAATTAGTTTAATAAAAAATGCTTCCACTCTTATCAGTTCTGTCACTGAAATCTAAATGTTATTCCCACATAATCCTGAAGTAGCATTATTTTAAGTTTAATGGGTTCTAAAAACAAAAGCCCCAGAGAACATAGGGGGAATATTTCCCATCAATAAGTAAACCCTTAGGTGACAGTTTGTCTCCTCATTACTTTTACCCAACACGATAAGCTAATATTTACTTTGCTGGAGTAGAAATGCAAGCCACATGACTGTTCCTGAGGGAATCTTCTTCCCACTCCCCCACAAAGAAGGTGGGCATACAAGGGAAAAGATTTTACATAATACTGTTTTTACTTTTTCATTCATTACTTTACTACTTGTCTAGTACCTGAGAACAGAATTTAAATCTAACTCCAGGGGTTTCAATTCTTTTCAAGCCTTTGATGCTCTGGATGTCTGTGGCTTTTTCTGGACCTAAGCTTCCCTTATCCACCCAAAATGCGCATCAGCCTCAAAAAGGAGTCAGCTATACTTTTAGAAGCACAGCCCCCAAAAAATCACTGACCAACTGATGACAGCAAAACTTGTGACTGGATAAATGTTGAATAAAATATGATTAAGCATCAGTTCAGCAGAATGCAGCAAATATATGGCTGACAATGGTAATGATGCACACAGGAGAGCTGAGCTATTGAGCTTCTGTCCCAGGGCTGACAGCTGACCAACTCTCCAACAGATCTAGGTCTAGAGTCAGAGAAAAGGTGGAGGGGAGAGAAAAGGCTGTCACTAGTAACACACAGGTAATATGCACACACACACACACACACACACACACACACACACACACACACACAGTCACAATGTGTATGCATACACACATAAATGTATGTATTTTTCTCTTAAGACTGTTGCAATAGGTAGCTCATTAGCCACTTCCTCTTTAGAAAGCAGTATTGCAAGTCACACATAAGCGCTGACCCTGAGCTGGGCCCTCTGTTGTACAGTTCAAGTCTAGGAGTTAGTTATGGTTTGAAGTGTATCAAAATATACTTTTATCACCACAAATCAATACTAGTACTCGCTTCCAAGTCCTTGATTTCCTGTCTGGTAGTTTGTTCTGTTTGGCCACCATCTGAGATCCTTTTTGTACACATTTTAACCTGCATTGATGACTAGAAGCAGAGAGGGGAAAGAACAGTGGAAATCAGCATAACTGGCCCCCAATTCCTCCAGACTTGGGTCCATTTCTCTTAGATTCATCTAAAGGTGCAGATCTGCCTTTGTATTGATCTGCAGGGCATTTTATGCTGTCCTAACGCACTGTTTTCACTCTGAAAGATGCTAAATGAGATTACTACCCAACATTAGAAAGCCATAAAGCACAAGCCATGGCGCCTTCCATTCAGGAAAATGGTTTCAAAGATATTTCCAATACGCATTATGAGAAGCCCTTCATATAACCATAGTTGGCAATTGACTTTTATTGACCGCTTTCATGCCTGCTGAAGGAAAAAGCCACTACTAGGCAAAAATAAGAAATGGCAGAATTCCAAGATATTTAGGTCAAAAAAAAAAAATCACATCTTAGTTGAAAATGGCATTTAAACAATTTAATTTCACTGGGTTTAGGAAAGATTGAGTGAAAGAATGATGAGTGACAAGATAAAGAGCAAGATGAATACACATCTGGGAAACACAGGCCAGTGATAATTAAGACACTTATCCAAAAACAAGTTGAGCCAAAAGGAACTGTTAAATAAAGCTAATCTCTGAAAACAGATATTTATAACAAAAACCAAAACCATGTTTTGGCTAATGAAAATTACTGGGAACTTTTAATTGAATTTACTCTCTTTTCCATTTCTCTTGTGTCCCCCCCCCCTTTTTCATGAGATAGGGTCTCTTATATGTAGTCCTGGATGTTGTGGAATTTACTTTGTAGACCAGTCTGGCCTTGAACTTACAGAGATCTACCTGCCTCTGTATCCTGAGTGCTGGATTTAAAACATGAGCCACCATACCTGGCCATGTTCTCTACTCTTAAGTCAGTCCTTTCACAAGCACAAACTGCTCCTGCAGTGATTCTCTGGCCCCATCCATATCCTCAGTGCATGAGCAAGGGGCTGGACGCTAGACACAATGCAGGACCAGAGTCCCAAATATGAAACCCAAGAACAATACCACAAGTGAGCACTCTTCTTTCCATGGCACCTGGGAGCAAGACTTTCCCATTTTCAGCCAATGCTTAATGGCAATATTAAAATGTATCTTGGATAATATAGTCACAGATTTTTCTTATTACACTCACAATAAGCCCATAAGTGATCCCTTGGGAAAAAAAGAGCAGAAAGAGATTGGGGCTGTTTCTAATTTTCCAAGGCTTCTAACCACCTGGTGATAGACATAAAATTATCACTACCACGTCAGATTATTTCCTTTGGAGACTTTCATGAAGGATTAATTAATTGGTCAAAGGGAGGGGAAAGCACCATGGATGAAGTGGAGGCTTATTTAAGCGGTACCCAGAAGCCCTCCTCAGATCCTGAACACAGTAACACTTGGTTATCAGTTCTATGGCTGTCTCAGCCTCACTGATGCCTCTCCCACTTTCATGTTTTACAATCTTCTTTGATGTGAGTCAGAGCTTTAATTTCTGAGGAACCTACTTATCCATCTTTTTAGTTCTGCTAATATAAACGGTGCAAATAATATGGTAACTTCAGAGAAAGAACTACATGGAGATAGTTCAGAAGAAGTCATGTGGTGACAATCAGCAGTCAGAATTCTCAAAGCTCTGGGGACACAAAAGTCACTCATTGTGAGTGCAGACACAAAGAGGATCCTTTCCTTGTATGTTAACCAGGAAGCACCCTGTGAGAGGTCTACAAACACTACGATACTGCTGCGGTTATGTAGGGGAGAGGGGAGAAAACACGAATTAATGAGACACCTAATGCTAAAGAGAAAACTGTTTTCTTAATAGGACCTAACAATGTATCTTTCATAAGGTCAGACGTTTTATGTAACATGGCTGTGGAGAGAAACCTCTCATTCTTAAGGCATAGCTCAAAAGCTATCATTAAATTACACCAAACTGTTCTTTAGATGCCAGCCCAGTGGCCAGCAGTGTTACCCCCCCTAAAATGCAGCCTTAAATCTATGCCCACTGACAATACTTAAAAGATACAATAAGTGACTATCCTTTATCATTCATAATCAAGGAACCATAAAGTGCAATGCAAAGAAAGATTTTAGAATGTAGTCATTGTTTACTAAATTTGCACTGTGTTTTACCTTACATTATAGTATCCTAATACTAATTTTCACAATCAAATGTAAACAGTCTCTAATACTGCAAGAGCTAAAAAACAAACTAAATTTCAAGCATTTCTAGGATTCTTAACTGCTAACCATTTCATTAATGATGTCTCTATTTGAACTTCAATCAAATTTCCAGTTACATATTAGAGGCTAAATACAGCTAACAGGCACCTGCTTTCTTTGTTTTCCATTTGTTTTCGCATACATTTTGTGATATAATGTCTTAAAACTAACAATGCAAGATGCTCTCCCCAACAACTATTACTATCACAACACCAAAACAGCTAAGAGCCTCTGCCAGCGTAAAGTAAGGAGCACGGATCTCAACTGTGTGTGGGTTAGCACTTAGCTTCCGTGGTTCTCAACCTTCCTGATGCTGAGACCCTTTAATCCCTCCTGGCGTGGTGACTCCTGACCCTAAACTTATTTTCATTGCTACTTCATCACTGTAATTTTTCCACTGTTTTCAATCATAATGAAAATATTTTTGGAGACAGAAGTTTGCCAAGGGGTCATGACTTACAGGTAGAACCACACGGCGCAGCCAAGCTGACAGGCAGACCAGCACTCATAACGAGTGCCCACCATTTGCCCAATAGTCAGCCTGGTGTTGGAAGAGAAACAACTCAGACTAGATGTCCATGGAAGAGAGCCAGTCTTCCACATGTGGGGACTCAATCAATACAAGAGAGAAACTGTTTTTGGGGAAAAAACGCATTTTGCTCAGAAAAGTGCTGACACATACCTGCAATCCCAGCATTTGGAAAGCTGAGGGGGCTGTGAGTTTGACATCAGCCAGAGTTATGGAGACTGTCTCAGAAATAAAGTACCTGTGCTGAAGAGGTTTTCTGGCTAACAAGTACTCACATAGTATCACTGACACTGCATTGATATTACAACCAACCCAGATGACTGAGAGTTTCAGGAAGGATATGCCTGTTACATGCAAGTACTAAGTCATTTTACATAAGACATTTGGATATCTGAGGATACTGGTATGTGTTGGGATTTGGAATAGTCACTTAGGAACCCAGAGGGATGAAAGCTGCCTTACACAGAATTCTGTTCTGAAAACCCAGGGCTTGAAAGCTCAGTATCTAGCTCAAAGTACTTTAATATTTAATATTTTAATTTTAATCTGCTGACTTTTAAAAAAGTTGTGAGAACCAAACTCAGTATCTGGATCCCCAAGAGAAAGGTGAGCGGTAAGGAGTGAAAGAAAGCAACGCCAGTCTTTCTGTACTTACAGTCCAGAATAAAAGCCCCAAGGATGCTATAAGAGGCAATGTGGTCCTGCCCGGCCTGGGACCCCTGCGTTTATAACTATTAAATAATGAGACGTTGGATGAGTGAAAACCTGTCCAAATCCTCAGTGTATACCTCCTTTCGTACTCACATAGTAAGTGAGGGGTACTTGGAGTTGACTGGGCCAGGAAGGACAAAGGAAGAATAAATTCAACAGCATGTGCCCACATCCCGGCTATTGGGGAGGGCAGCTAGTGGGGAACTATGCCTTCTGACACTGTGGGACTTTGCAGCCCAGCTTCTTTTTGGAGAAAAGTAAACTCCAGTCACCACTCTTAGCATGGCCTGGGTTCATCAATGCCAGTGAAGAAGTCAAGAGTGCCACTTCCTCCCCTGACATCTGGACTTAAAAAAAAAATGGGGCCATATGCACCTCCAAAGAATTATGACCCTTACTGTTTGGTTTTGCAAATAATTCTTTGGACAAAAAGGATGTTACTCATTCAGATAAAAAGATCTGTGAAGTCAGGCATCTTGTGTGAGACAAAGAAACAACTGGGTCAATTTTCACTTTCCGTATCATGGTTTCCTTGACCAAACCTGGGCTACACAGACAGTTTACCTCTAAACTAGAGAGAAATAAATTCTTTAAGATATTTGGAGAAAGTTCCCCTTTCTCCACATCTTCTCCTGCATGTGTTGTCACTTGAGTTTTTGATCTTAGCCATTGTGAAGGGTGTAAGGTGAAATCTCAGGGTCGATTTGATTTGCATTTTCCTGATGACTAAGGCCACTGAGCATTTCTTTAAGTGTTTTCCTGCCTTTTGATACTCCTCTATTGAGAACTCTGTTTAGCTCTGTACCCCATCTTTTAATTAAATTACTTGATTTGCTGCTTAACTTCTTGAGTTCTTTAAATATTCTGGATATCAGCCCCTTGTTAGATATAGGGTTGGTGAAGAGCCTTTCCTAATCTGTAGGCTGTCGTTTTGTTCTGACGACAGTGTTCTTTGCTTTACAGAAGCTTTTTAGTTTCATGAGGTCCTATTTATTGCTTGTTGATCTTAAGAGCCTGTGCTGCTGTTGTTCTGTTCAGGAAGTTGTCTCCTGTGCAAATGAGTTCAAGGCTCTTCCCCACTTTTTCTTCTAACAGGTTTAGTGTGTCTGGTTTTATATTGAAGTCTTTGATCCACTTGGACTTTAGTTTTGTGATAAATATAGATCTATTTGCATTTTTCTACATGTAGATATCTAGTTAGACCAGTACCATTTGTTGAAGATGCTGTCTTTTTTCCATTGTATGGTTTTGGCTTCTTTGTCAAAAATCAGGTGTCCATAGGTATGTGGGTTTACTTCTGGGTCTTCTATTTGATTTTATTGATCCACGATTCTCTTTCTATGCCAGTACCATGCAGTTTTTATTACTATTGCTTTATAGTACAGCTTGAGATCAGGGATGGAACCCTCCTCCATTACTGGTGGGAATGTAAACTTGTACAACCACTTTGGAAATCAATCTGGGGCTATCTTAGAAAATTAGGAATAGTGCTAACTCAAGATGCTATACCACTCCAGGGCATATATCCAAAATATGTGCAAGTATACAACAAAGACATTTGCTCAACCATGTTCATAGCAGCTTTATTCATAATAGCCAGAACCTGGAAACAATCAAGATATCCCTCAACTGGGGAATGGATACAGAAATGGTGGTATATTTACACAACTGAATACTACACAGCAATTAAAAACAAAGAAATCATGAAATTTGCAGGCAAGTGGTGGGAACTAGAAAAGATCATCCTGAGTGAGGTGACCCAGAAGCAGAAAGAACACGCAGTATATACTCACTTATAAGTGGGTATTAGTCACGTAATATAGGATAAACATACTAATATCTACACTCCTAAAGAAGCTAAACAAGGAGGACCCCAGGGAAGTTGCTCAAGTCCTCACTCAGAAAGCAAATGGGATAGACATTGGAAGCAGGAGAAAACAGGGAACAGGACAGGAGCCTACCACAGAGCACATCTGAAAGACTCTACCCAGCAGGGTATTGAGGCAGATGCTGAGACTCATAACCAAATTTTAGGCAGAGTACAGGAAATCTGTTGGGGGTGGGAGGGGAAATAGAAAGACCTGGAAGGGTCAGGAGCTCCACAAGGAGAACAACAGAACCAAAAAATCTGGGCTCAGGGGTCTTTTCTGAGACTGATATCCAACCAAGGACCATTTTATGGAGATAACCTAGAACCCCATCATAGATGTAGCCCATGGCAACTCAGTCTCCAAGTGGATTCCCTAGTAAGGAGCTGTTTCTGACATGAACTCAGTGGCTGGCTCTTTGATCACCTCCCCCTGAGGGGGAGGGCATCCTTACCAGGCCACAGAGGTAGACAATGCAGCCAGTCCTGATGAGACCTGATAGGCTAGGGTCAGATGGAAGGCGAGGAGACCTCACCTATCAGTGGACTTGGGGAGGGGCATGGGAGGAGAAGAGGGAGGGAGGGCGGGATTGGGAGGGGACAAAGGAGGGGGTTACAGCTGGGATACAGTGAATAAAGTGTAATAATAATCAAAAGTAAATTAAAGAAAAAGATATCTGGAGTAAAAGCAATATTAGGTAGAATTGGGAACATAGAGCATAACGGATGTCAATGTTTTAAC
The DNA here is from genome assembly GCF_907164565.1 of Psammomys obesus. NCBI lineage: Eukaryota > Metazoa > Chordata > Mammalia > Rodentia > Muridae > Psammomys > Psammomys obesus. The sequence continues at coordinate 4,867,714 of NW_026586550.1, forward strand.
TCAGCCTGGAAGAACTGGAAACCAACTTCCAGGCCACATCTTGCCCATGCTTTCTTAAGTTCTTATCATTTTACAGCTACAGACTACCAGTGTCTGGGTAGGGAGATTTCATTCAGACACATCTTTCTATCTTTTTCCCCCTTAACAATGACAGGAATATTGCTTTTGCTTAATATACATCAGGCAATCGTGCAGCAGGAAAAAGTTGTGAGTGACTTAACAGTGCTTGAGTCACAGCAGCAGTTTATACTGAGCACTGTAGACTGAAATGGGACGTCTTGCCTTGCACAAGGGGATAAGGAACATAACTTTAGTTATGTTTCATAGGAGTGACTCTTGGTTCTAAGAGATGTAGTATCTGGGGACATGATCCTTTTGTTCCTTTAAATATCTGTAATGAAGAGATTTTCCAGGACACAAGTTGAATTTCCAGAGGACCCTAAAGGAGACAAGTAAGCTCACATACCGAAGTGTTCCTATCTACATAGCTCAGTAAGAGGGCAGCCCTGCACTACTGTACTAAAGACAAGTTACAAGATTGCCGCTTACCTGACACTATGCACAGCAGCTCTTCAATTAGATAACTGGATACATGATTACCTAAGCATACACAAAGCATGACCCCAGCTTTTCCTTAATGTGTGTATGTATAATACACAGACTGAAGCTGACAAGTTCAAAGTCACTGTATCCCATGGCTCTGTGACTTATTTCCATTTCCCCATGTTGCTTTTTGGAATGCTCACAATATTATTCCAAGGATGGAAAATATGAGGATTTGGTTAGTTCATGAATTCTTTCATCCATTCGGTCACATTAACTAATATGATTGATCTAGCAATGATGATTAAGAATTCATTACATGCCATCCATGATGACAGTTGATAAATGAGATATGAGCTTGCCAACAGCCTAAAAGGGTGAAGCAGAGGCATACATGAAGCTTTAAAATGTGACCTAACCATAACGTTATAAACATAGTGGCAGGCACTGTCAGACAGCAGTGCAGCCTGGTTTGAAACACAGCCAAACAGTATTCCAGATGAGTGCTGGCAAACAAGAAATAAGTATTGGCTTTAAAAATCCCTTAGGCTACCTTTCAAGGCCACAGGGGATCTGTCCAGTATACCTAGACCATAGAGATTCTGAACTTGGGTTGTAAATACAACCATAACCTTATGGTAGTAAATCTTCTAAACTCTTCTGATTTCCCTCAGAAAAAGCTCTGAGTGTGTGGTTGTATGTGTTAACACAGGCTCACTGCACAAAGGTGGGAGGAGCTATGTGCAATAAAAACTTAGAGGTTGAGTCAATCAGAGACTTCACACAGAAATAAACAGAAGACTAGTATCATGCCCGCCAAAAATGATGTCAAGGCACTGCAGGGCTGAGTCTTGGGGAGACTAGTGGTAATTTTTAATTGATAGGGATCTTCAGCATTCATCATTTTCCTAGCACAAGTGCCTTTTGGAGCCTTCCTATTGGGCTGTACTGATACTACCATGAATGAGAAAAACAGATAATCCAATCTTTCATCAATGCCAAGATTTGTAGACAGGAAAAACTTGGATAAATTGGGGATGGTAGAAGGATCTTGGGGCCCAGAACAATTTACTAAAATTAGACGAAAATCCTGGAGAAGAAAGAAAAGTTACATATCATACTGGTGATTTAGAAGAAACACAAACGGATTAGCTGAGCACAACACCCAACCCAAGAGAAAAGACACAGGAAGGAGGAGAGCACAAGTTAGAGATGAGGGCACTAGCACACACTGGGCATGTTTCTAGAGACAATCCCAAACCCAAGGTCTTCAAGGGCATTACTCCCTTCATCCATCCATTCTTCCCGAAGACAGTCCTCTAGTTCAGAAGAGGGAGAACTGGGAAAACATAATAGGTATCAAAGGTGTAGTTCTGATGATCTAACAGGTTTTAATTTTTTCACTGGCTATATACTTTTATGGTGTGTGTGTGTGTTTGTTTAGAGGCCAGTAGTCAATGTGGGGTGTCTTCCTCAATTGTTTCCCACTCTGTTTTGTGTGAGAGAGACTCTCACCGAATTTGGAACTCACCATCTTGCAAGAATAGCCGGTCAGAGAGTTCCAGGAATCCTTCTGACTCTCTCTCCTCAGCACTAAGGTGACATGTACAAGCTGCCAGTGGCACCCAGGTTTTTTTTTTTTTTTCCTTCAAGTAGGTGCTAGAGAACTGAACTCAGGTCCTCCTGCTTGAGTCACAAACACTGTACTGACCGAGCCCCAGACCTCTACTGAGTTTTCCTAACACAGGATGCTTGCAATGGACTGAAGACCTTCGGAGAAAATTACCAAACACAACTTCCCAGAGATAATCTTCCCATACCTTCTTCACATGTCTTATTAAATCCTTCTAACCCATGGAAGCTGCCTATTGCAACACTGCAGAGCAGTGAATCTTCCTATTGGACAGTATGGAATCAACGCTCTGGGCTTACATAGTCAAACATATACCTCTATGATAAGCTTCTAATTTAAAAAAAAAAAGTCCTTTGGGATGAATTTATTATAATCCTCTGCTGAGGAAAGATGGGATGGAGAATATCTGTGATGAAATTTAAGTTATTTGTGCATAAAAACAAGTACTGGTGTCCCCACCTTTTCTCTGCTATAATCAAATTTAAAAGAGTACTTTTACGACATCAAGCAGCTTAAGTTAAAAAATTTAAAAACTCACATCACAATGAGGACTATTACCCATCCTAAAAAATTAGGATCAGACCAACATTCAAGTCTGTAGTGAGAGTGTTGCATCACTTAGATGGTACTTTCTTTCACTACATTTTAGAAGCAAGATCCAAATACCAGATATGCCCTGAAAGGAATGTTTGGGGCTCCCATTGATGAAAGAACAGCAAATGTATTTATTTTAGTGACAAGTATAAAAAAATTACCTAGACTGATTTGCCCTTTAAGCATCATAGTATTGACAACATAGAGTGAAGGAAGCAGTAGTTGGGAAGCGGGCAGAGTTGAGCCTTCTGTCTGCTTTCCATCTGTTTGGAGTATTGAAAAGAGGATGCTTAGGTAGTGTCACTAAGGTAGGGAGACCACCCCTGGATATAGGCTGTCAAGTAGAGAGAATGCCACATGGGCATGACAGCTGCAGACACTATGTAGTGGGCAGGGAGGGTATTAAGGTCATTCCTCTAAGTATATAGTTTGTTAAGGTCATGCAATACAAGGTAACCTAAGTGTTAAGGAAACACTTGTGAGTGCTAAGTGCCACAAGTGTTCTGAGAGAGAGGGAAAGCTCACATTTAGCCTCTTGGAAGGGAGGAAACATGATTCAACAATGTCCCCACTTGAAGGGTGGACTGTAAGAGGTAGAGGCCACTTTGCCAGGGACTGTGTAGGCCAAGGTCTAGGCTCAGAGGAGTCTAGAATGTTCAGAGCTTTCAGGGTGTCATGGGGTAGGAATATGGAGAGTCTTATGATAACACAGCTCAGGCTTTATTCCACAGCAGATTCCCAAGGCCTTAGCCAGATGTAAATCTCCCAGTCTGTCCTCTTCCCTGTCTTCACACCCTGCCCAGTTACCATGTCCTTATTCACCAGTGCCTCTATTCTTGCCCAGCCATTCCTCTTAGTAGCTGTTTCATCTTTACATCTATGTGCTACTCCATAGGTGAGCTGATAGCCCTCCATGAACATCCACATCCCACCCCCCAAGACATTTATGTTGGAACAACTTTCTCATTGTTTACAAAAGCCAGTTGCTTCCTTTCTGCTGTGGAATAAAGCCTGAGCTGTGTTATCATAAGACTCTCCATATTCCACCCCCTTCCTACTCAGCACTACCTCCTTCGGCCCTCTCCCAAGTAGAGCAGCTTTCATGTGGCCCATCATGCAATGGGGAAATCTGAAAGGATAGAGATGGCTGCAGAGCCTCAGATGACGGACACCCAACAGGGTTTAAAAAAACAAGTTCTAGGGTCTTCCCTATTTTTTCTTCTGACCGATTTAATGTGTCTGGTTTTATGTTGAGGTCTTTGATCCACTTAGACTTTAGTTTTGTGCAGGGTGATAAATATGGATCTATATTCATTTTTCTGCATGTGGACATCCAGTTGGACCAGCACCATTTGTTGAAGATGCTGTCTTTTTCCATTGAATGGTTTTGGCTTCTTTGTCAAAAATCAAGTATTCATAGATATGTGGGTTTGTTTCTGGGTCTTCTATTTGGTTCCATTTTCCTCCTTTCTGTTTCTATGCCAATACCATGTAGTTACTATTGCTCTGTAGTACAGCTTGAGATCAGGGATGGAGATACCTCCAGAGGATCTGTTGTTCTGTAGGATTGTTTTGGAAATTCTGGGTTTTGTTTGTTTCTCCATATGAATTTGAGAATTTTTCTTTCGAGGTCTGTAAAGAATTGTGTCGGTATTTTGATGGGAATTGCATTGAATCTGTAGATTGCTTTTGGCAGAATGGCCATTTTCACTATGTTAATTTTACCAATCCATGAGCACGGGAGATCTTTCCATCTTCTGATATCTTCTTCAATTTCTTTCTTCAGAGACTTGAAGTTTTTCTCAAAGAGGTCTTTCACTTGCTTGGTTAGAGTCACCCCAAGGTATTTTATGTTATTAGTGGCTATTGTGAAGGGTGTTGTTTCCCTAATTTTTTTTCTCATGAAATTTGCAGGCAAATAGTGGGACCTAGAAACGATCATCCTGAGTGAGGTATCCCAAAAGCAGGAAGACACACATGGTATACATTCACTTATATAGACCTATAAGATAGGATAAATATACTGAAATCTATACACCTAAAGAAGATAAACAAGAAAGAGGACTCGGGGTAAGATGACCAATCCTCACTTAGAAAGACAAATGGGATGGACATTGGATGTAGGAGAAAAAAAGAAACAGGACAGGAGCCTACCACAGACGGCCTCTGAAAGACTCTACCTTGCGCAGTGTATCAAAGCAGATACCAAGACTCATAACTAAACCATCGGCAGAATGCAGGGAATCATATGAAAGAAGGGGGTGTTAGTAAGACCTGGAGAGGACAGGAGCGCCACAAGGATCAAATATACCAGGACACAGGGTATATTCTGAGACTGTTCCTCCAACCAAGGACCATGTATAAATATAACCTAGAACCCCTGCTCGGATATAGCCCATGGTAGCTCAGTGTCCAAATGGGTTCTCTAATAAGGGGAAGGAGGACTATTTCTGACATGAACTCAATAGCGAGCTCTTCCACTCCCCTCCCACGAGGGAAAAACAGCCTGGCTAGGCCACAGAAGAGGACATTGCAGCCAGTCCTGAGGAGAATTGATAAGCTAGGGTCAGATGGAGTGGGAGGAGGTCCTCCCCTGTTAGTGGACTTGGAAAGGGGCAGGGAGAAGACGAGGAAGGGAGGGTGGAATTGGGAGGAAATGGGGGAGGGGGCTACGGCTGGGATACAAAGTAAATAACCTGTGATTAATATAAAAAATTAAAAATTAAAAACAAACAAACAAAAAACAAGGAGGCCTTGTGGGGTCAGAGGTGAGGTAGGTAGGAGACATTCTAGTCAGATAGTGAAGACAATAAAGTAGTCCAAGAAGACAGGGTCATCAGCAGTTGGGCATAACTAATGGATTTCTTTCTTAAAAAATTCAATAAAATTTACATAGAGACTAAAAGGCTAAAACTGAAAGGAAGGTATTCCCATGTAGAATGAACAGCAAAGGTGTGCTTCAAAGCCAGCCAGGGTAGACTGTATGCAAAGAGGTTGAATTACCAGGCCGTTAATAGACAAGGCTGGGTTTGGTGCACAGACCTGTACTATAATCTCACCATTTTGGAGTCAGGAGGATCAAGAGTTTGAAGTTAGCCTGGTCTATGCTAGACAATTTCACAAAAAGAAAAAGCAAAATAAAGAAACAGAGGTATGTGGAGGGAAGGGGGCATACATGGTCTGTGCAGACAGTGTGTGGTTGAAGAGTGACAAACAAGACTTCTGTCTCGGGCACGTAATCCACAGGTGTCTGGTGTGATTGTCGACAAGTGGCAGGCAATAGATTTCCAAGAAGGAAACTCTAAAAGTTAAACGAGTAATTATGGAGTGGCCTGAAACCTTGGGAGATGCTAAGACAGAAGCTGGGTGCAAAGCAGCAGAGACAGAGTTCAAGCTGCAGGGGGCCCAGCTGTCCTGCCAGGCTGTGCCACTATACAGGCATAGAGGACACCATCACAGATGCTCACCATCAAGGGTGGGCCAGACATTCTCCTGTGTCTTCTATCAGATACCTTTATATACAAAGCAAATACATCCTGAACAGGACATATCTAACACTGACTCCTAGAAGTTGTTTTGCCCTTGGGGGGAATGTCCAGTGTTTCCAGCTCCTGTCCCTCTTTCAGCCGCTGTAAGAAGCTGCTGGGGTGATGTTTAATGGCAAACAGAGAAAATCTGGCAGAAAATACATTAAAAAATAGAAGTTTATGGATGTTGGTCAACCATGATTATTTATTCTGCATATGCTCATGATGTGCACAAGTTCAATTTAAAATCATATAACATCTATATGCTGATATATGCAGAAAATACATTAAAAAAAAAAGAAAGAAAGAAAAGCAATTGGAAATAGCAGCTGTTTCCAAGGAGAAAATGGATAGGTGGCCAGAGTCAGGAAAGAGATTTACTTTTGCATATGAGAGTTAAAATTTCCATCATGAGCATGGATTGCTTATCAGGAAATAATTCATCTCAAATGTAATGACCTATTACTGAGAGACATTCTGTGTGCCCTGGGAAGCTGCTGTAAGAAAGCTTGCTTTCCTGGATGCAAATCCTGGCCCTGGATGCCTAGGCGCAGCAATTGTTAACCACGGATAGAAAACTGAAGTTAACCTTGAGACATCAGGTGTATAACTTGACACATTACACCAAGACAAAACCATAAACCTTAAAGTAAGTCATACTGTTTCCATATGCATCAATCTTCAGCACAAATTTGGTATAACCCTTTCCAATTGATATTTCAGCAACTTTATAAGAAAAACAAAACAGATAAACCAGAAACAACCCAATTAGCCAAGTCACGGGTCAAAGCATTGGTAGTTTACCAAAAAACTTAAAATAACCTAGAACCTCTGCTCGGATGTAGCCCATGGTAGCTCAGTAACCAAGTGGGTTTCCCAAGTAAGGGGAACAGGGACTATTTCTGACAGGAACTAAATGGCAGGCTCTTTGACCTCCCCACCCCCACAAGGGAGGAGCAGTCCTGCTAGGCCACAGAGGAGGACTTTGCAGCCAGTCCTGAACTTACCTGATAAAACAGGGTCAGATGAAAGGGGAGTAGGTCCTCCCCAATCAGTGGACTTGGAAAGGGGCAGGGAGAAGATAAGGGAGAGAGGATGGGATTGGGAGGGAATGAGGGAGCGGAATACAGCTGGGATACAGAGTTAATAAAATGTAAATAATAATAATAATAATAATAATAATAATAATAATAATAACAACAATAGTAATAATAGTAATAATAAAAAGCTTAGAGGCTTCCTCCACCCATAAGACTCTTCTGAGCTGGTCTCTGCTTTATCTCCCCCTCTCCTCTCTTACTTTTAAGTAGGTCCCAAACCTCTGATCTCTGACTCACTTTGTCCACCATTTCTGGTGATGTCTTCCTTCCTCGGAGCTAATCCCACTGTGCTAGGTGTGTAGTGGTGAAACTCTACCCTCCTCACGGGTGAGCAGCTCCCGGAGCTCAGGGTTCAGTGGACTTGAGACGGCAACCCACCCTTCTGAAGCCAGGACTAGCCCTGACAATGCGTGCTGACCCCCTCTGCGGGTGAGATTTCTACACTAAGCATCATCTAGATGTGCTTAAGTGACTGCTTCTATTTGTTTACCCTAAAAAGCTTTTTACCAGTGCTCAGGACTAAATCTGGGAGAAAGCAGTGCTCATCATGAGCTGCACCCCTTCCCTTCCTCCTTTTCTCCACTCCTGTTTCTATCAGTAACAATTCCACTAGCACATTATGTTGCATTAACCTTTGATATTTTGATGTTATGGTTATTAGTTATTCCTTAAATGCTTTTTATGTCTATCTCTTCCTCAGTTTCCCCCATTTCTACTAGGCTATTGTGTACTGCATTACTGCAGCAATCTCCAATCTCTCTGCCTTCAACTGCTTCTGTTTCATGCTCATTAACATGAATTTTCCTCACTGAATAGCCCATAAATACCAACCTTGCCTAGGAGTCAACTAGGATTCTCCCCCTGCTCCAGCCCCTGAAGCTTATTTTACTTCTAATGCAGCTCTCACATCCCTTGTCTCCTTACATGCTACTACTCAGGGTGCAGGGAGAAAGAAAACAAAAGAAAACAACAACAACAAAGCACCTTTCAAACGCTTCCACTAAAGTCCTATTTACCTATTCTAGTCTCACACTGAAAGCACAGATGGTGACATTTGCAAGGTTGTTTTCAGATACAATAGAGTATGAAGCAGTCTAACAGCCAAGGAACACAACTATCCGTATTCTTAATGTCCATTTCCCAAGCCATGTTATAAAATTTCATTCTATAAATTGATTTTAGTTTTCACTCATGGATAAGGGCACTATCTCCAACAGTGACAAGTTTTTATAGGAACTAAATTCATTTCAAAAGTTGGACATTGAGGCTTTAAAAAAATGCTTGAGTAACATACTTCTGTACAGAGTGTCTATCTGTGAAAATGAGCATTTGAAATAGTAACCTTTTACTCACCCAAAGTCCCTGGAAATGAGGAGACAGTCTCTTTGCACTTCAAAAAAGGATGTTTAAGAAAGCCGAAGGGGAATTGAGAATGCAAAATGGTAATTAACAATATTTCATCTCTAGCATTAATGGCATCTAATCACACATGGTAACACTACTAATTTTCGGCAATGCATCCTGAAGCCAAGTAGTTGTTAGTATTTCCCAAACTACTCCACAAATCAAATATAAAATTACAGGAAAAGGCACTGCCAGAGCATTTGGTGGCTAAATAAAGTGAAACTTGGATTAGCAGAATAAATGTGCCACATGTGCCTCTATGAGCATTCACACAATAATTCTGTAACAAATGAAAAACTAATGTCTTTTTTTTTTTTTTTTTTGGTCTGATTTTACTACAGGATTGAGGACTCATGTCACAAGAAGGCATTACATTCTAGTACAACATATAACCTTATCCCTTTGTATTGCAAAAATGGATTTAAGCATTTTTAGAGGGCAGGCAAGATTAAGCAAATTGCCTTCAGAATTTTATGGTGCTGCTGAAATCTCAAAATGAACGAGAACGAAGTGTAGAACAACAATAGAGTGCACAGGCTCTCTGGGTGTTATGATCAGCCTGGAACTGGTGCTGCTTCAGAGGTGAATCTCAACGGTCCCCTCCTAAGTATGCAATGATGTTTTACTGCAAGACTAAGCAGCACATCCATGTTGCACTAGATTCACTATGCTCAGCTCTGCTAGCTTTACAGCTCCCCCGGGGTTCCAATCCAGCAGTATTACTCTATGCCACCACACACAGCCATAGCCCAGGAATGGCCTGTCACATGGCTTTCCAGTTGAGTGTTTCTAGAGAAAAATCACAAAACAAAGGGAACTGGAATCACCATGTACTCTTGAGTTGATACTAACAGTTGTCCACTATGCTACTGCTTTGCTGAGCTCTGTTCCCGCTTGCCCATTATGACAAGTGTTCATGTTCAGGACAGCCTCTGAGAGCTCACCACTGGCCTTCCCATTTTGCTTGGTGGCTAATGCCTGGGTCTCTTATTTCATAGAGAAAATAAGTGATAGATACCAAAAGACAACATCCTCTCCTTTCCATCTACATCTGAGCCCAGCTTCCCTTGAGAGACTCTCATATAAGGAAAGGCATCCATCCCTGCACATGGCTCCAATGCTCACCTGACCGTCTCCCAATGGTAGTGGGATTCTATGAGACTGTTCTAGCATTTCCAACCTCTTCTACTCGGTCATTTTTACCAGCATGAAGTTTCTGTAATGATGGGAATATTCTGCATCTGTGCTGTTCAACACACGCTCACAGTCATATGCTACTAATGAAGCATCTAAAATGTGCATTTAAAAAGCAATTTTAATCTTTAATTTTAATAAATTTGAAGCCAGACAATCACTTGTGGCCAGTGACTCAGCTCTAAGAAAAAGTCTATCTTTCCTATGGTTGCTTCTGCTTTTACCCACTCTATTTGGTTCATACTATAGTGGTTTGTTTCCACACAACCATTCAACAGAATAGCTACAGTTAAAAGTCAGAGACCAAAAATCCAGTGATTTTTAGTAGGCATTATAGAACTGATGACTCAATAAATTTACACCTTTCTTGAGAAGAGTTTACTGGCTTCAAAAGTTTATGTGCTTGCCTGTTCTTCCTCCCTGTTCTGGCTTACCTTTACCTGTTGAAGTCCTCAGGTTCATAGGCCATCTGGTTGTCTCTGCAATTTCATGTCTGTATTCTAGCTCCACTCCTAGCATGACTAAACGCCAAATGTGAGCTGGCCATTTCAATCTATCTAGTGTCTCTATCTAAGTGCTTAGGTGAGGGCTTTCTTCTGTTACTCACACCGAGGATTTTACAGGCACTGCACACTTACAACTGGACTCTCAAATTCTTCCTGTTTCTCTTTATTCTTTCTTCCCCACCACAGTACTTGGGCTCACAAAAATCATAGTTCTATTTGATACATCTTCCTCCTATGTTAGCAACATCCAATCTGTCACCCAGTATTGTAAATAAAACTCTCAATTAGATATGGAATGGGTCTACTTTTCCCATCTCTGTAGTCATTTCCCTAATCTAAGCCATCATGCCCAGCTGCCCGGAGAGTCTCACCAGTCTCTGGAACAGTCTCCTGGTTTCCATGCTCCATCTGTCACCTGTATCTTTTTAGAAACTCATGAATAAAAGTACAATCAGATCGACCCTTCCAAGAGACCAATCCGACCTTCCACTTACCATACTAACCATTTAGACTTATCTATTTAGGAATTCAGTCCACATGACTTATTATTGCCTACTGGGTCTGAGAAGACATCGTATCTACCCGATTCTCTCCATTATACTTTCTTAAATTCTGCTTCCCTTCAGAGCCCCAAAGAAGCCAAGCTCTCTCCATAGGCTCTCAACACACACTGGTCCAGCAGACCTTCCTTCCTGTGTCCTTAAACTCTTAACATTTAGACCACAGATCTCAGCCTTACAAGAAGTTGTCTTTGATTTCTCATAGTCAGTATCTATGGCACAGGTGTCATAGCACTTTTTACAATCACCAAATGTCATTAATGAGTGACCAGTCATTTCCAATCTATAAACTCCAGTACGTGGCACATCTGTGAGGTACCATAAGGTGTTCAGTTGTATCTCTCTGTAAAGCCCCTGGATATTCTTTCTCTGCATTTCAGTGCCCTGCATCAGCCAGTGTGTATGTGAGGGGAGGTGTGCCTGGAAGGATGAGCAGCCAAAGAGTACTAGGAAGACAAGCCGAAAGGGAAATGAGAAGTTTCCCAATACAACAGCAGGATCAAATCTGATTAGGTCCTAGAATAATTACTGTTTGTCCTTTAGGCATTTACTATGATGGCAAAAACATCTAAAACAAAAGTCCAAATCTGTGTTCTACCTCTTCCTCATTGAAGGAGTTGGACCAGTTACTTAATCTCTCTAGAGTGGAGCTACTCCAGCAGTTCCTACCACGGAAAACTGCCACAGGAATAGTCAGTTAAGGTGCAAGAATGCAACACAATCCTTGGGCACACAGTCAGTTCCTAACACACCTTATTATTTCAATGAATACATTTCTATATTCTGGTAGTCTATTAGTTATTGCCTTAAATCCAAAGAGAAGCAGGCATCTTTAGTGACTCCTCATATAACCTGAAGGTGCCTATAGTGTCTGTGTGCTGTCAAAGATGATTATTGCAAATGCATTGGATAGAGGGAGTAAAAAGGTTGTGCTATTGTAAAGACCAAATCTGTAGCATGAGGAACATAATTAACCTAAACCTATATGCTTTTTCTTTCCTCAACTAAGTTCCCAAAGAGAGCAACAGCCCTCCCTATGAATAAATGGAATTGTATCTAAAGTAATTACACTTGGCACAGATCTGCCCACTGTTGGTGGCAGGGCTGCTATTTGTGACTAGGCAGTGAGGGAAACTGAGCAGAATTGATGGTAAACTGCTTTAATTTGCTTTCATACTAGCAGAAGCCTGCCTAAAATAAGTTGGGTATTTTGAGAATAATAAACACCACACAGTTAAAGTTCTACTGCCATTAAGCTAGCATTCAAACATGCTAAAAAACTGGTTTTCAGACTCTTTCAGTGAGTTTCTGTATCTTCAGGGTCAAAATGTCATTTTGTAAAGTCAGGCTGACAGTCTTCAGCAGGAGGCCCAGACTGCCAGTTTTAATTGAAAAGGCTACCTGCTATCTCTCTGTGTTTATGTGGTAAGGTTGGTTCTCTTCTCCAGCCCTGCCCAGGAGCTATAACCACCAAAGGGCACTGAGAAACAACAGAAACATAGGAGGGTCTACTAATGATGGCTCCCTGTTGGGATGGCTCTAGGTGGTATTCTGGTTTAATATGAAATGTTTCCCATAGGCTCTTGTGTTTGAACACTTGGTCCCTAGCTGGTCTTTTGGAAGGTTGTGGAATCTTTAGGAGGTGGAGTTTCATTGGAGGAAGTAGATCACTAGGCACAGGCTTTGAGGGCTTACAGCCTTGTCCTACTTCCTGTTTTGCTCTGCCTCCTTGTGACGAAAGAAATGCTACTAGTCAGCTTCCTGCCCAGGACACTGCCTTCTCTACCTGCTGCCACATCTCCCCACCACAAAGGACTGAATCCCTCTGAAACTGTAAGCTAAAATAAACACTTTGTCCCATAAGCTGCTTTGGTCAGGGACAGGAAAGAGGGGCTAGAAGTCTCTATGTCCTATGGGTTGGCTGCTAAGAAAACCTAGATAAAAGTTAAAAGACTTCCAGAAGCTGCAAGAGTGGCTTCTGTGAAGGATGAATTTGAACCTGAAGCCAGCATGATAAAACCAGGAATATTTGTGTATTCAGTACTGTTCAAAAGTTAACTGGTGAAAAGCATGAACAATTTGGTAAGAGATGAATAACAACTGCGACTATGGCTCAGACCATGAAATAGATATTTTTAGACCTATCTGCCTAATAAGATCAATATACAAGATGAGATAGGGCTAAGGATGGCCAGTAACCCCAGTGTGAATTTGGATGGAAAAGCCCATAAAGGGAAACGTGTTAAGTGCTGCTCTCGATTACAATTCCAGAGTAAGATGTGAATAAGAAGTATGGCTGCCTAAATTAAATAATTACTGAGTTAATTATCATCACTAGCATACATAATGAAATAAAGCAGGAAGGAGCTTATCAAAGCTTTTTAACACGGTGGTAAATCAATTATAATACTAAAGTCTGTCAAATACCATTAAACTCTACCATTTTTTATATTTACTATAAGTACCAGTATTTTGATTGAAGAAATGATTATTTAAGAAATAGAGCCTTATCCTGTTTGTAGTATTTAGAAGATGGGTCATTTGACTGAAATCTTATTTCCTCCTTGTAAACTGTGGCTTCTGCCCATGAGACTATCAGAATGCACAGGGAGTTGGCATCCTTCCCTGTTTTACAAATGCTGAGCACCACAGAATGTTAATATATTCTCACACTGCAAACAAAATGGCAGGTATGACTGCACACGGAGGATTTCTATCAACAGCTGTTTTACTTTGATTACTTTTAAGGCCCTTCAATACTTGCTACATTTTCACTGGTCTCGGGTCACAGGAAACCACTGTGAAATAATGTGTTCTCTGACAACAGGCCATACCAGCACAAGACGTAACAAAATAAAGGGTCTTTGAGGTTTTCCATTTCTCCACGTTCCTGGGAGAAGATGTGAAAAGAGCCCCAGGGACAAACATCAATGCTTTTGGCCTTCCTCCTTCCTTATCTACCCATACTTCCTAGTTCTGGTCTAGGTGCCATTAATTACAGGGTAAATAGATATGCACGTGCGCTCCTGGTGTGTAATAGCAACCACAGTTAAAATGTCAGCTCTCTTATGCCAGTGACAGACATCACTAGTCAATCCCTGACACTTTCAAGTAGAGCTCCTCATATTCTCGGACTCTTTCTCACCACAGTGCTTTCAGCAGCCACCACCAACCTGAGATAGTGCCAGAAACACAATTTGCTTGTTGCTTTTCTTTGTGAGCAGACTTTCCCTCCATGCTATTGCTGAGGTCTTGGGCTGGACTCTTTAGTTATGTATTTTCCTCTGGTCACAGTTAAGGCTGAGCCTTGTGTAATGTCAAAATTCTTGAGAGGCCTGGCTCTTTTCCAGAAAGCACTTTGCCATACAAACCCCCCAAGGTTTCTGAGAGTATGAAAGAGAACAGAAAAGGACCCCTCTGACTCACTCCACAGCTCTCTGAAAGGGAAGCAAAGCCACAGAAAAGTCTGGGCTTAGCAGATTTCTTTACTTCCTGGAGGAGAAAGTGGGTTCACATTAATGTTTAAGCCTTGGTCTTAACTGCCTGTTTTGAAAGCTGCCGTGAAGCAGAGATTCAGCATTTACTCCTTTAAAGTATGCGCTAAAGGAAAGTTTCCTGACAGTAGACTGTTGTCTTGAGCATGGGAGGAGGATCTTCCCGTACTTAACACACGAGCTCATTTGGCTTTGGATTTAATGGCTCTGCTGCTCCAGAAAATTCTTAATGACACCATCTCACATCCAACCTTTGTCATTTGGCTCTTTCTGAACCAGAGTTGGGCTTCCTGGGTATCATCATGCTGCCATCACAGGCCAACTGTGACTCTCTCCAGCTGCTGTCTTGCTTCTTCCTCTATGTCTGATCATTCCTAGCCACTCCAGCACCAGAACTCTTATGGGCCCGAAAGGCTCACAGATAACCTGTCTGGGCCAGGGCCATGCTGTATCTTAGTAGTGATGGATATATGCTTCTGTCCACATCTTTCATTCATTATGAAAGAAGTCTTTCATAAGCATACAGACTGTCTCCACAAGTAGAGAAAAATAATAGAAAGTAAGAGAGAAAAACCTTGCCAGGATTTAATTCGGTAAAGGACAAAAAAAAAAAAAAAAAAAAAAAAAGCTTCAAAACAAACAAACAAAGAGACAAACAAACAAACTGCATATGATTAAAATGGAGGTAGACTCAACTATGACCAAAATGTGGCTGTGTAAAGACAGAGACATAAGGGGCACTTCTGCTCCCCTGGAACAGCATGGTGCCCTCTGTGTACATGTGTGCTTGTCACTGCTCTTCACAGCTACCAGTGCCTTAGAAATGCTGGCTGAAGCAGGCAGCTGGAGAAAGGGAAGCACTCCTCTAGGTTGTAAGAACATGGGAGGATGTTTAATTTTGCTGGTGTCCTAAGCAGTTTTTTGGCATTACCCATAATGTCTTTGTCCACATGATCAATAGACAGCCTTCCCCTTGGGTTACCTTCACTTAAAGGAAAGAATAGTGGCTGTTATGCACGTCAAGATGTAACTAAAATGTGTAAGACTGTAGACTTCAAAAAGAAAACTTCACAAGACTTTGTTGCTATTTGTGATAATATACAATTGCAGCACTGTGGTGTGATGTTTTCTTTATGTGGGAAACTTTTTATGAATCCAACCAAAAGCTGACACCAGACAGTTTCTGGTGTGGCTTTCCTGACAATAAAAGTTAATACAGGGCCTTTGCCATTGTCCATCTTTATAAATGTGCTCCTGATGCAGTGAGACCACTCTGCTCGACAGTGCAGCCGTTATTAATGTCTGGGAGGGAGTGGCTTAGAAGGTATAAGTGACTTGATAATCAGTACAGTTGTAACTGAGCCAGAAAGAGGATTGGCTCACTTGTCCTTACATATACAGGAGTTTCTTCTTGGTGCCATTAGTGCTTTGCTCAGAAAATGCTTAACATCAAGTTTAAGACAGACTCTTAGAGCAGACAGTAAAGACCTCATGGAAAAAGTAGGAAAGTACAAGAACAAAACCAGTTAAACAGCATTTAATTGGCATTCCAGGTATAGAGAAACCTGGCTTGAAATATTCATGTTTCCAGGTTCAACTAGAAAATATTAATGAGACATACTTTGGTTTTCAAATATAAATATGTAATATAAATATAAAGAAAACAGGCTTCAAAACAGCAAAAGTCAAGAAATTACAAGTCCCATTAATCTTTCCTTGACAAAAACTCATACTATACAGAAATCTGAACTAAAGTAATTTCCAACTCAGAGTTGTTTATTAGATTAAGGCCTGTCATTAACTGGAAATTCCTTCAGTTCAAATTCTACCTATCCTATTGATCTACCAACCTATTGATCTAACCATCCTCTTGCTAGCATCACAGGCAAGCCCAGTTTCTATCAGGTATGCTGTGGCAATGAATTCTGACAGTTAAAGTCTAACAAAGTCACTCCTGTATTAATACCTTGCGAAGATCATCAAAAGAGAGAAGTCAAAGCACCAGGCTGGCACGGAGTGCAGCCTAGCCACAGGCCGCTCAGCTGCTGAACACGTTCACATCACACGTGCTGCCCCAACACAACACACTCTGTGCTGCTGGTAGAGAAACATGAAGAGAGTTGCTTCCCTGCCCTGCAGATAGTGTCAGTTCACCTGCAAACAAGGTTTGCAAGCTGTACTAGACACACAAACTCCACAATGGGCCCTGGATGCTCCTCCAGCTCTGATTCTTACTTAGCTTTTTAGTTATGTTCCATCTTCTGTAAATCTATTTTAGGGCTTCATCCAGAATAAAAACATTGAGTGAGGAGGTTGAGCCACACTGGCTGTATAATCTCAATTCAGTTCGGTAAATTAGAGCACTGGCATTAAGCGAGCACCTGTGACAGTGCCCTGAAACACTCTTGAACTGTGCGTGCTGTACAAGGCTCACAGCAGAGAAGGAAAACAGGGGCGTGGGCAATCATGACCCAAATTAGATTGTAATAAGCGCATGAATTATACACACAAAGACAACTATTAATTATGGCATTTTAGTGGGGAAGGAAGGAGGAATAGGGGACTTAATGGGGAAAACAAAGACATTAACACCTCCAACAGGTCTTGACAGATGAAGGAGCGAGCTCACAGGGATGGGAAGGCTGTCATGCACTATGTGTGCAAGTGGTAAGGGCAAAGCTGAGGAGGGCAGGAGGCAAGGTGTCTGCTGTAATGGATGAGCTGAGGTACAGGAAGGGGGATGGAGAGTATGAAGCTGAGAGGCTACCAAAGATTATCTTAGATTGTGCCTTAACTTAATATGATAAATTTTAGGTGTTTACCTCAACTTCTATATTATGATTTATTAGATACTGTCAATTATTCAGCTTTGAAGCAGAAACTTATTTTGCTCTTAATCATGTAGATTAGACTGATGGATGAGTATCTTGTGTCTATGAGACAAGCTGTTAAAAACAACCTGGGATCACTTGCCATTACTTCCCAGCAAAATCAGGATTATGACAACAGTACTGTCAAATGCATAAACATGGGGCCAAGGCTGGAACAAGATCACAGCCACCATCCTTTGCCCCACTTATTAGATGCTGTATTCATGAAAGTGAACTTCATTGTTATTTTATAATAAACAGAGGTTGTAAATAAGCTTATAAACTATAGTTATAGTAATAAAATACCATATTATCAGCTGTAGGTATTAGAAGTGTCTATAAAGATTTCATTTGAAAATAGGATTTCATGAACTGCTAAATAAAAAGCAACTACAAGAACTGGGAGACAGGCTGTTTTTCCCAAGGCATTCTTCATAGAAACAGGGCTCTACCTGTTATTGGGCTAGCAAAACCTTCTAAACCTAGAACACACTTTAAACACACAGGCACACACATTTACACATACATAGATATTCTTTCGAACCTTCAATCTTTCATTCTTACTGTGAACAAACAAGAGTCAAGCAGGTTTTTAAGGGCTAACCCAGACACCATCTACAAAGGTCATTTTCATTCCTGGGAAAAACTACTAAATTCCAAGCAAATGACTGTGGAATAAATTTCAAAGTCCACCAACCTAAAGTTTCCCACAATCTCAAAAACAAAACAGAACGATCAACAACAACAACAAAACCTCACGTATTCTGAAAGCGTCACAAGGTACTGGACGAGAACTACTTTGTGAGCTAACAAAGCAGTGTTTCTGTGAGCTGAACATTTCAGATGTGTCTAACAAAATTACACTGTCCTCACTTAGCATACTAAAACATAATAATCATACTGAGCAGTGTTTTAACTGTTGGCAAATAATTTGACAGAAAAGATGTCTTTACACATGAGCTTTTTTTTTTTTAGAATCGTGGCATATTCTCAACTTTAGCTTTATTTTGTATGCTCTTGGGAAACAGATACTAGATTATATAAGCATCAAATAAAAAAAAACCCACAAAACTCACTTGAAAGAAACATGGTATTGATGATGCTAATAATTAGCTAATGACTGGCTGATTAGGATCTACCAAGAACACGAAAGGACTCCATTCTGTTCCTGTATCACACACCTGTTATGGACATCACGGTAAAAATGAGAACAATTACATTTTATTGTAGCATGGCAAGGAAAAGAAGTACTTTGCTAGTATAATGTGAAGAGAACACCTACAAACATATCTGGCAAAAATCCTTGCAGTGGACATTTAATATTTCATCAAAGTTATAGTGACCTTACAGAATAAAAAAAATTAGAGAATCCCTAATATGTAAGGAAAAAAAACGTCATGAAGACCCAGAACTGTGAGTTAGAGTGAACGAGTTTCATTTCTATGCAGCTACTATGGCAAAGCCTATTAACTATCCCCCGCTCTTAAACCCCCTTCCCACAAACTGTCATATAAAAAGGGAATCTCAAGGTATAAAGTACAAAACAAAACAAAAAGTATCGTTACCAAGAACGGATCAGGCTGTCTCATGAGGTCAGCATTCAAATCGTCTAAAGATCCCAGCCTCATGCACTCTCTGCAGCAACAATCTTATTTAATCTCTGCATCATCAAGTTCTGAGAATGTACTTTTCACTCGTTTTCTCCTCAGTTAGAAATGTGAAGATGTGTATACATTTTGCTTTTTCAATTCTATTAAATTGGCTTCAGGGTACTTCAGTTTCCAAACGCTCCAAAAGAGGCATGGATTGACATTTCTGCCCAAAGGACAATATTTTGCTCTGTCGTTTTCCCAGAATTAATGGAAAAAGTTTTAAAACTAATCTTTTCAATTCACTTTTAGGAAATTAAAACCCCAAAGCAAACCCACAAAGGATGTGCCAATATGTAGTGCTTTACCACACACACACACACAAGTCAAAAGGCTGCAAATTTCACAAACCAAGGATTTTCCTTTAAAAAAGTTTTTGTTTGTTGTTGTCTTGAAGGACCAAATGTACAGTAATGCTGTGATCAAATCTGTAAGATTAAACCACTAGGGCCAAAGTGGTTTAATCTTACAGATTTGATCACAGCATGAGAGTGACGCATGTGGACTCATGTCTTCTGCTTGGGATTTTACCACAACTTTATAACATCACCATTAAAGACACTTCTGATGTCAGTAAAATGAAGACAAAGAGGTAAAGCTGTCTAAATCCACACAGTTGGAAGAGCCCATCCATGTAAGAAAACAAAAGTGCATACCAGCTTCTGAAGGTTTGTGGAGATAGGGATGGGGAAATTGAACAACCTGAGTACCTAATTAGTAGGAAAAGGCTTCATCAATGACAGCAGAAAATGCCATTGAATATGACTATATTTAAAGGGACTAGTTTGATTTATGTTGATCTGTGGGCTTTTATTTATAATAAATATTTTGAAACAATCTCACATTTTTAAATAAAATTAAAATAGTACCTATACCAATTAATACTTCCATTCATTGAGACAAATGTAGAAGCATAAATATTAAAATACAACTTTCCATACTTTTAAGGGGTAACTTAGAAAAAAAAAAAAGAGAAAAGTTGTATTTTCCTTGTTGAGAAGAACAAAGAAACAAAAACCAACCCCCAAAGTCCCACTAACTTAAACAAATAACCAAAGAGAGTAATGACTAATTTAACCCTTTTCACTTCCTGGAAGGAAATAAAAGGCAAAAGCTAATCATAAAATTTAATGAGGAGAGAAAATACTATAGGTACTAGTATTAGGCCAAAGTTCTCCTCACTACTTTCCTCTTCCTCGCCTCTCCTCTCAAATGAGGTCACACAGTTTTCTAGGAAGAACCTAGCTGCACGCTCTAAGTGGTGAGGTTGAACTGCCTGCCTTTCCAGTTGGGGCTGTGTGGTTTGCTTGCCCCCATGTATGTACACTGAGTGTGCCTGGTGCCTGCAGTGGTCAGAAGAGGGTGTCTGATCCCTTGGTACTAAAGTTAAGAATGGCTATAAGCCTGTGTGGGTACTGCGAACCGAGGCCACGTCACCTCTCCAGCCCCAGACAGTCTATATTTTTTAACTCATGGCTTGTGCATGCTCATCTACAGCGTCATGGTGCTAGTGTGGTGGTCAGAGAACAACTTGCAAGGAATCGGTCCTTGCTCTTTATCCACTATGTGGAATCCAGGGATCTAACTCAGGTTCTGAGGGCTGGCAGCAGGCAACTGTTTACCCACCATCTTGAGAGCTACTGATACATATTTTGTGTTGGTCTACCTCCCTACAAATCTCCAGAATGCCCTAGAAATCATGACAGAATCAAGAATAGGCTGGAATGGTACCAGAGCTGCAAATAGCCCAACACCCATGATCCTAGCCTCAGCCCAGGAGTAGCTGATGCTGATGTCCTAGAATTTTACACCAGCTGATCTGGACGCTCTCCTTCTCCTGGTGGAGATCACACACTGGAGAATTTACACAAAAAGAAATGTCACTATCTGAACATAGTGTTTTCTATGGTCACTGACCTCACCTGCACGTGGTATTCTACTTACTTTACCTGTTTACCCTTTTCCAATGTGCTCAGTTTAAGACGTTTCTATTAAAAATAAATCTAGTATTTTAAAATAGATTAACAATAGAAATGTATCTACTCATTTAATGTATCAGCTCGTTTAATAAAGTTGGTTGTATTCAAAGTTATACAACTAAATAAAAGATTGGTTATTCAGATTAATCAGATCTGAATACGCACTATGAATTTGTCCCCAGTGTATCTTCCTTACGGCACATAGAATTTGGTTCATGAACTCTTAGGGTATCATTCAGAAAGATGGCACCTGGACACATAAACAGGTTAACACACACCATTTCAACAGGCTAAGAGGCTGGGACCCTTCTTTTCCAAAAGCCCAATTTCTTCAAAAAGCATTCCACGAAACAAATCTTTCTTGAATTCTTTTCCTACATTTTGAATCAAAACTATAACTTGCCCCACTCACTCAAAGCCTTGAACTTGGCTAATAAGTCAAGATGTGCTTATTTGATTAGAGATTAACATATAAATATAATAATTATTAATGATATAATAAATTACAATGACTTTATATTAATATAATTGTAGTTGAGAAAAAAATTCCTTTTAAACACAATAACTGGATCAAAGTTCCAGCATTAAGAGGAGGTATCCTATTCATATGTCCCATGTAAAATAAGAGAAATGTTGATTCTGTGAATTTTTGTGGTTATGACTGTGGCTATGGCTGTGTGGCAGCATAGGGAGAAAGGTTTGGATTAAGAGTAGTGGTGACTGGAATTATTTTAACAAACACATATAACACATATATGCCCAATATTTGTGATAGAAGACTCTAGCAAAAATGAGCAATCCAAAACATGTAATTCTTTATGCAGTGAATTTTGGGGCACCAGAAAAAAGTGACAGATTAAAACACCTCCCACTAGGTAGAAATTTTGGTTGCATTTGTATATCCTATCAACTTTGCCTTTCAAAATACATATTTAAACTTCTTTCAAGTCTACATCAAGTGTTCCTTTGCAGCCTTTAATGCCGTCTGATCTCCAGTGTTTCTAGTATCTGAC
Source organism: Psammomys obesus (assembly GCF_907164565.1). NCBI lineage: Eukaryota > Metazoa > Chordata > Mammalia > Rodentia > Muridae > Psammomys > Psammomys obesus. The sequence continues at coordinate 4,889,780 of NW_026586550.1, forward strand.
TCCCTCGTGGAAAACCGTTCTCCTCCTCTTTGCTTCAGAACATCTCAAAGTGAGAAGAACAGTTTATGCAAGTCACTTCCACAGACAACCCCACTCCTTCTATGTTTGTTTTGGTCACTTTTTATATTCTCAATATATAAAACCATTTGGCATGCATGAGGTACAGTAATCGAAGCTGTTCTTGAGCAAATATATAAGACTTCTGGAGGCTGGAAACTTAACGTGTGGACTTTTAGTGCAAACAATATTAGCACCTCAAAGAGACTCCTGGTCAGGATTCCCTCCCCTAAACAAAGCTGTCATCTGAATGCCTTTAAACAAGAGCTCCACACTAGGGGAAAAGGATGAACAAATAGGGACAGGTCAGAATTTATTAACAGAAAAGAGCTCCCAAGATTTAGCACAGATGAAGTTGGTCTTCTGGCAAAAATCCAGTATCTCAAATTTAGGGCTTTGAAAATAACCCAAACCAGCAACCCCGCCCACCCCCATCAAATTCAAACCTCCAACTATCTTAAGTAGTAAAAGAACCTTTGGTTTCTACTTCTTATCAACTAACCAGGATGCTTGAAGGACATACCCATTATGTCGAATCCCCCCTTACTCTAGCATCTTTTGTATTGAAGAAACACCCTCCCTACAAAGAGAAGAACTGTGAATGATGAGCAGCATCAAATGAGCTGTAATGGAGGTGTTATGAATGTGAATCAGCAAGGCCTAATGCAGAAAACAGCAGCATCTGGGCGTGCAGCTTGCAGAGTAATGAGACTGTGCCGACGCGCTGGCACCAGGCTTTGATCGCTTCATCTTGCTCAAGAGCTCTAGGGGGAAACAAAGGTGAGAGGCACTGACCTCCCGCCTACAGCTTGCACAAGCAAGGAAAATGGGATGGGATCAGAGAGTGATCCCTTTTCGTCTTCTCCTCCTGCCAACACACCCCTTTTCCAGACCTGATGGGTTCTTAGTTGGGGGCCCAGCAGAAAGCAGGCTGAGCAGGCTCTGCCATATGAAATGTTGTGTCTGAACATGTCGACAGTAATTGGCAATTCATTTTTCATCCTGAAAGAGGAGAACAGGTGTGGGCTAACTTCAAAATCCCAGTCATAAACCTTGCTGAATGCATCTCTCATCCAGCAGCTTTGCTGAGATCCATGCTAGTAGCAGGCTGGTGGTCTTCTGAGTCTCCATGCAAAGATCTGCCTCATAGACAATTATCTGTGTAGTTACAGAAGCATAAGAGAACAAAACAAGGGAAAAAAAAAATCTCAACACACAACAGCAGCCCCTGGTCCTTCTTGTATAAATACTGTGATTAGCAAATAGCTGACTACCTTGTACATGCAAAAATCCCCACAAAGCATGTTGAACATAGTAAAAAAAAAAAAAAGAGTTTCAGTGTTTGAAAAGAGAATAAAGCCAGATGCATCACCACACAGAATTCTTTGCAAGCTTCATCCAGAAACACTAGCTGCGGCGACTTGTGAATCAGAGCCAAGAGCAAGAACTCGCCTTAATGAGCACGTCTATCAGCTTCTAGGGGACCACAGCTGATAATCACTCCCATGGAGTGAGAACCTAACTGCAGGCCAATGAAAAGGAACTGACTAACTTCAGGCAGCCATGTGAGCAAGCTGGGGATGGCTGGGGATGTTTGGCGGTACTTTTACATGGAAGCATGTGTGCTTTTCTGTCAACATGTAGAGGGGCCAAGATGCAAGCTTTTACAAGCTTTCACGCATTCTGCCAGGACTCAGTAAGGAAAACGAACAAACTGCTGCCTGAAATTATTATTTTAAAATGTATCATATTGTGGTACTTACAATATGAATGTTTTATTTACAAGTACTGCTTTCAAACCTCCCTTATTAAGAGGAAGAAGTCAGTGTCTCTATTTGCAGGTTACAAGACACCCAAAGATTCCATCAGGAAACTCCTAGAGCTGATAGACACTTCCAAGCAAAATGGCAGGTGACAAAAATCAACATATTCAAACCAGTAGCCCTTCTAGAGACCAGAGACAGGGATAGAACTGAAAGAAACAATCCTAGTCACAATAGCCTAAACAAAACAACACAAGTGTGACTTTGAATATACCTAAACAAGGAAGTGAAAGACCTATGAAACAAAAAGTAAAGCACTGAATGAAAGAACTGAAGACAGCAGAAAATGGAAAGACATCCCAGGCATATGGACTGGTACAATTTAATATTATGAAAATGGCCATCTTACTTTTCATAGCAATCTAAAGATTCAAGGTAGTCCTCATCAAAATTACAATGTTAATGCACAGAAACTGAAAAAAAAAAACCAAAAACCTAAATTCCATACAGAAGTACAAAAGACCCCAGATAGCCCAAACAATTCTGAACAATAACAACAACAATAAACACTGTTGTACGTATCACCATTTCTGATACCAAGTTATTCTACAGAGCTGTCATTGTACTGGTACAAAAACTAACACATCGATCAAGTGGAACTGATGACTAGATATTTGTATACACAATAGCTACATGATTTTTGACCGATGCTAAAAATACACATCAGAAAAAAGACAGAAGCTTTAACAAAGGGAAAACTGGATATCTGAATGTAGAAGAATGAAAAAAGATTCCCGCCAATCAATTCCAAATGGATCAAACATGTAAAGTTAGACTGAAACTCTGAAACTTCTAGAAAAAAAAAAGTTAGGATGCATACTTCAGAATATTAGCCCTGGTAAGGACTTTGTAAACAGAACTCTAGTTGCCCAGGAAATAAAGCAACAATAGACAACCAAAGAATTATAAAGCTTCCGCACTGTGAAGGAAACCTACAACTGATGTGGCAACCTACGTAAAAATCGCTACCAGTTTTACACCTGATAGAGGACTAGTGTTTTGAACATAGAAAAAAATTAAAAAACAAACCAATAACAAAATGACCCAGTTTAAAAGTGGGCTATAAAAACTGAGCTAATTCTTAGAAGAAAAAAATACAAACAATGAATAAATATTTTAAAAGGTGCTCATCTTCCTTAGCTACCAGAAAAATGCAAACTAAAATGACTTTCAGACTTCATCTTATCCCACTCAAAATGGCTAAGATTAAGAAAACAAACACAACACACCCTGGTGAAGATACGGGGAACAAGGATCCCTCACATATTGTTGATAGGAATAAAACCGGTACAACCACTGTGGAAATTACGTTCCTCAAAAAGTAAAAATAGATCTGCCATACAGCCTAGCTACTATCCCTCTCCTGGGCACATACCCAAAGGATTCCATTTCCTCACTACATGTTTATAGCTTCTCTATTCACAGTAGCTAGAATATGGAAAGAGCCTAGATATCTATCAACTGATAAATAAATATTGATAATAAGATGCATTTGCACAATAGAATTTTATACAGCTGTAAAAAAAATGACATTTGTAGGTAAATTCACAAAACCAAAAATATCATATTGAGCAAGGTAACTCAGACCCAGAGAGGGAAGCTTCACATGTTCTCATTCATTCGTAGAGCTTAGCATTAAGTCTTTAGATTTAAATATTTAACTTGGAGTACTTCTAGAATTCAGAAAAATAAAAAGGGACTGTAGTGTCTGGCTTTCTGTGTAAACTTGACACAAGCTAGTATCATCAGAGACAAAGAAGGCTCAGTTGAGAAAATGCTTCCATGAGATGCAGCTGTAAGGCATTTTCTCAATTAATGATTAATAGAGGTGGTTTCAGCCCATGGTAGGTAGTGGGCAGGGGGTCCTGAGTTCTATAAGAAAGCAGGCTGAGCATGCCACAGGAAGCAAGCTAGTAAGTAGCACCTCTCCATGGCCTCTGCATCAGCTCTTGACTCCAAGTTCCTACCCTGTTTGAGTTCCTGTCCTGATCATTCCTTCGATGATGAACATAATATACAGTGCTGTGCAAGTGTGAGCAAAAATCTCTACTCCCCAGCTAGCTTTTTGTCATCATCTTTTCTCACAGCAATAGAAATCCTGACTAAGACTGGGACTGTTAGTCAGGGAGAAAAGAAAGATGTTATGAAGTGGGGAAAGGGATAATGAGGAGGAAGGTTTAAGTGGGGAGAGGGACAGAACTGTAGGGCAGAAGATGGTGTAGAAGGATACCTACTACTAAGGATGTTTGAAAAGCCATAAGGAAATCTACTATAAGTTTCATAAACACATACATTCTCAAAAAAAAAAAAAAGTTTAATTAGCGTTACCCTACACAAGGGATAATGCTCTTTCCAGAAACAATAGTTTGCCAAATAAAAAACCCAGTACCAGGTATGGGTTATCTCTCCTTGAGCTGGTCAGTGTGTTCTAGAGACCCCTACACCAATACACTGGGCCACTGTTTTCACTTGTCCACCAGACTTGACGGTAAGACTGTATTGCTGAAGACACCATAATGGACAAATCAAGTTGGAACTGCCCAGGAAGTATCCTCCTTGCTGCCTAGTTTTCATAGTTCCAGAGGAACTATGTAGGCTGCTGTGAGGAATAAAGTCATCAACAGTCTTTCTTACTTACCTGTGTACCCTGTGAACTATAATAGTGATCAGTGTGACAAGGTGTACCTATGGGTGTAACAGTGGCATGAATGTTAGGGGGATAACTGGCCACTTTCTTGTTGGGTTTAAGGCATGCTCCACAGGAGGAAACAAATGCTTGGGGCTATAAATTTGACTAAGAACCCAGAGTAGTTTTATTTTGGGGGGACGCGGGGGGGGGAGTGGGTGGAGGGGGCGAGTGCTCACAGGCCCCAGTTTGAATCTACTACTAAATAGACAAAATAGGAGATATCTAACACCCCTCTCATCCCCTGCTCTAAGGCTCAGAGACTACTGCAGAAGAGGGGTTGATGACAATGACAAAAGCAAAACAAAATCTGCTGCACTCATGAACTCAGAGCAACTGTGCTCAAATCAGATACAGCCAGTCAAAATTTCAGTATGGAGGAGCTCACAAGCCCCTACCACTAACTGAGTAGCTATTGACAGTTGATGGCTTCTGGGAGTGGAAGAGTCAGTTTCTTTAAGGGTATAGCCCCTGGCAGATGACCATACTTTAATGCATGTCTATATACCTGTGAGTACAGGGGTAGCAAAAATTAGGCCTGGAAGGTCATTTATTTGTTTGTTTATTTAAAAGTAGAGGACATGCAGTTGGAAGAGCATGAGGTGAGGGTGGGTTCAGAAGAAGTTGGGGCTGAATATGATCAAAATACATTGCATGGGATTTTCAAAGAACTAATAAAATATATTTTAAAAATCCCTTCATTAAACCCCCCAACACTCACCATATAACAACAGCCCTTGCTCTGTCATGTGTAAATAGTACTAGTAAATATCTAACTTCCCTGTACTTGAAAGTATAATTGGCAACTGTTATAAGGAGGAAAAGGAAGAAAGGAAAGGAAAAGGAAGGGAAAAGGGAAGGAAAACAGGAAGAGAAAAAGGGAAGGGGAGGGGAGGAGAGGGAGGAAGGGAAGAACAAAAGACAGGCAGGAAGATAAAGATAAGCTATGTTCCTCTGTTTCTAGAGCAATGAAACAGACCAAAAAGCAACAGCCCAGATGTGAGGTAAGGGACTTGAATCCTGATACAGACGTGGTTAATAGTAGAAGAGCCAAGGTATAACTACTACATAACAATACCCTGGACTTAAGAAAGTCAACTTAGGGCCTCAGAAGGTCCATTTGTGGGTCCCGAATTCCAACCCTTTCTATTCTCACCAACCATTTTTAGATTTATAACAGTCTAATTTATTTTGATCTTTGTCTCAGGACCTTCAACAGGGTTCTAGCACACCACTTCCTGTTTGCCCATTCTTCCTCTGTTGACACTGATGTTCTAGCTTTTGATTACTACCAACAACCCTGCTATAGATGGGCCTGTAAGGACTTTCTGTGCTTTTACTCCTCCAGGAATTGGACTACAGAGGAAGTGAAAGTTTAAATTAATAAGAAACCTCCAAAATTTTCTTGTGATTTTGTCATTTCACATGTCCACCAGCAAATCATTGAGAACTCCAGTTGCGATGACATGCGTGGACAATGCAGTACTGTCAGTCCTTGATTTCCACCATTCATACAGTTGTAATTTGCATTTCCCTGGCAACTGTTGATGGCCAAGTCCTTTTCATATGTAAGTGGCCTTTCTTATATCTTTCTTTGAAGTGTCTGTTGAAATCATCTGCCCATTTAAAAAAATTCTCTTAAGCATAACTCTTAAATTTGGATCTAGTTTATCAATTTTTATATTTTGCCTATTTGCCATGAAAAATCAAAAGAGCCAGGATAGATGCCTGGATAGATGGCATCCAGGTGGGAAGTTTTGGTTATTACATATTCAATGGCAAGATATTTGCTTAGGTACAATAATCCTTAAAGTTTGGGTTTCAATTTTTGCTCATGCATAGCAAAGACACAGCTATTACATCTACAACTTACTGTTTTAAAAGCAAGGAAAAACTGATAAGCATTTATCAAACTCTGCAGGGATAAGACACAGACAAACATCATAATATAGCTACCTGTACATCCTAGACATCTCAAGACCTCCCAATTTTATGGGCAGACAATTTCTTTGATACACCTGTTTGTTTTTGTTTTTCAAGATAGGGTTTCTCTACGTAGCTTTTTGCTGCCCTGGACTCGCTTTGTAGACCAGGCTGGCCTTGAACTGACAGCTATCTGTCTGCCTCTGCCTTCCTATGTATGGGATGGATCAAAGGCGTGAGCCACCACAATGGGCTTCTTAGATATATATTTTTTAATCACACACACACACACACACACACACACACACACACACACACAACATTTTAAGATGATTATTTCTGCAAACTTGATACAGTGGCAGAATTTAAAATCTGTCTTCCAGAAGTATTCCAGAAGTGTTCCTGGACATGTTCTAAGTGGCAGGCCAGTCAGACAATAATTAACTATAACTGGCCCTCCTGCAAGCTTTGGTGCTCTCAGAATGGCACTCAGAAAGCAAGATTATGTTTCCTTATCTTTGAAAGCATCAAAAGAAAAATTAAAGAAATTATTTTTACCTGGTGTCTTTACAAAATAAATGAACTCTAGCCAGTATCAAGAGAAAAAAATTTAGAAATTACTTTTGAAAACTATGAGTTACATAGTTAATTACCCAAACAAGCAAGGATTAATAAACAAATTCCCTCAAATTCACCACATTCTCACTTAAAATATTCTGATACATGGAAAGAAGCAAGCTATCACTTTGGCAGAGTCTCCATTCATCTAACCGGATACAATTAATATTTCATATAACATGTAAGGAACACTAGATTCTTAATGGATTATATTGATTAAGGAAAAAGTTCAATGCTAATGTTCCTGAAGGGGAAAATGGAACAATCTGTTACTTTACAAGGGAAAGAGTCATGAGTTCACAAACTTATGGCCACGGACCTAAGGGCAGCAGCCTAAATGGCTTTGATCATTCCATGCAGTACATGAAGGAAAAACAGGAAAGGGGAGAAGACCCCCAAAGAACACTATCAAACCCAAATGTCGAGCAACAGGAGCACTGGGACACAGCTAACTGGGCTGTACCACTACTATGTTGTCACACTGTGACTTCTTCCACCTATGCTGAAGAGACAGCAGCATTTCCTCAGTGGTCTAGCAGATGCAGGTGTCCAGAAGACTACAGTTTGTATGGTGTTTAATGGGAATGGATAGCACTGCTTCTCTAGGTTACAGCCCCATCAGTGTCTCTCTCTGAAAGACACTGTGAGCTAAGTGGAAAGCTGTGGTGGAAACAGCCCAGGTAGAAATATAAGTCCCAACAGTTGGAACCGTCTTATCATTTGCTTCTATTATCTTTTAAAAAAGTGTGTGGATTAAGCAATGAAGATCCAACTCAAGGAACTGAAATCAAAACAATAACCTTTAAACTTCTCACTAGACAGACCTAATTAGCAGAGCTCCAATCCTGAGGCCAAAGAGCATAAAATACTATAGAGCTCCCACCCCAAACATCTAAACACAACCAATTCTAAATGTTCATCATAAAAAAAGTTGCCAAACATTTGTATATTTCAAAGCTGTTTCTCTTTCCTTGGAACTAACTTGATACTCATGGGAAAATGGGCAATGTATAGTATAGCATGAAAGCTGGGTCTACTCTTGAGATTTCCTGATGACATCATCAATAGCACTTTAAGATGATCAATGACATATTAAAGAAACAAATTAAGATCATCTTTTCCAAAGCTGGGCATGGTAACACACACCTTTAATCCCAGGACTTAGGGAGGCAGAGGAGGGGGGGAATGGCTGAGTTCAAGGCCAGCCTGGTCAGCAAGGCTACACAGAGAAACCCTATCTTGTAAAAAACAAACAAACAAACAAACAAACAAACAAACCCAAAAAACCCCAATCAGAAACAAACAAACAACAACAACAACAAAACTTTCCCATAAAGAAAGAACAACAATAATCTTTTCTTCATTTTAAGCCTCTGAGCATCAGGCCCTAAAATGAGTACAATGACAGTTCCATTTCACTGTTGGGAATGAACTGGAAGACATCAAAGACGCAGTAAGTCACTTGCTGGGACTTGAGTCCATGTAGAGCCCAATGTGCCTGTGCTCTGAGCAGTATATAAAAACATATTGTTTAGAAAATATTATTTTCTTATGTGTCTGCTCACATGAGTTTATATGCCCTACAGGCTTTCAGATGTTCTTGCAGGTCATAAGAAAGCATGGGGTTTCCTGGAACTGGAGTTACAGATGGCTGAGGCACCTGGTATGGGTGTTAGGAGCCAAAACTCAGATCTACTACAAGAGCATTACTTAATGCTGAGCTATCTTTCCAGCTCCAAAGTATATTCTTAAGAACAAACATTTTTCTTTAAAAGAATTGAAATTCTCCTCACATTCCATGGGGCACAAGAAATTCCATAGGGATCAACAGAGGTGAGCTGATGTTTAAAAAACAAAACCCACAGATAACCCTGAACTTCTAAACTGGCAATTGTAACCAAGAAGCGTACGTGCAGAGGGCACAGGTATATTTACTTTATCTAGAATTCTGCCTCTTCAATGTCTCTCTTACTGAATAATCAAGATGTTACTTGGCTCCAAGGGACAGACAATTAAATGTCACCACTGCAGCTGCACTATTTTCTGCTCACAGTTCTGAAAACTAAAACTAAAAGAAAAAAAAAAAAAAGGAAAGGAAAGGTGTTGGGGGAGAGGGCCCGATACAAATGCCGAATTTAATTAGTGAGCAAAAGCCCAAATTCTTGCCCAGAGGCCCATTTTTCCTGGAATATGCACTCTTTCTTCTTGTGTGAACTTTTCATTATAAGGAGACATCTTTATAACACAATAACTCTATCTATGATGTAACTGCTATAACATCACTCCTGCATTAGAACAGGCAGCATGCCCAAATAATGTTGTTTTAATACAATTTGTGTTCAGCAGAAACTACATCAACTGGGTCATTCTGAATTTGATCAATGTGAATTAGTGTCTGACTGAGCTAAACCATTTGATCATTTCAAAATGATCAATGAGAATCATAGATAAAAGATTTTTCATGTACATTTGGCAGGTTAGGTCCATTCACACAGCACTAATGTAGGTTTTAAGTATACATTGGTAAGCATGAAGGACAGCGTAGGGAATCTGTCAGCAGCAGACACCACTACATGGCGATGGTATATAACATTAGTCCTTTTGATAAGATGAGTGATTCAATAAGGCAGTTGGAGTCCTGTAAAGCTGCCAGAGCTCACCCTCAGAGCACCTAGAACAAACAGCAAGGCACCACTGAGCAGCTCCAAGTTCTGAAATCACTTTTAATTGAAAGTTTAGGTGGAAAAGTAAGTAACATAAATTTACCTGACTAAACTTCTAAAAGAGATTTAAGACTATTAATCAGAGCAAACCCTGTACCTGCCATACAATTAGTCCTATTAATCTAATATTTCCAAATTGAAGTCACATTGGCATTTGGGCACACTGGCTTGGCATCTAATAGAATTATAAATTTGCCAGTCAAAACCTTTTTTAATTATTTCACAGCCAGTTAAGCAGGATCTTTCAAGCACTGTTGCTTACAACTGTCTGCGATCTAAGCTGTTGCGATAGCAGACAAGGAGAAGCACTTGCTGATACTAGTCCCGTAAGGTCTTGCCCACATCCCAGAAGAAACTGAACAGTACAATCAAATGGATCCCCAAAGCCCACAGACATATTAAACTTAAAGAGTTTTACATGGAAGAAATTCTCTGAGTAGGCAGTGATACTCACAAAGCCCATTTTATCTGTACAAGTTTTGCATAGCTTTTCAGATACTCTAAAACCACCTCAGCTTTATTCCTCCAGGCTAGCTAATCTTTAATACTTTATGAGGCTAGCCCAAGCTTTTCTCCAGGAGCCTAGATTTCTAAGTAAGGTCGATGACTTCATTCAAGGATAAAAGTGAAGCTCCTCCTGCAATGTGGCACACAACTGGCTATTATTACCTACATTCATGTGCAATCTCATACAATCATTCCTTTACAGTGTTTCGCCATTCAAAGAAGATGAAGCCAAGTTCAGTCTCCAATGAAGCCTTTACCTTCTATCTCTTCCCTCCTTTAATGAAAGATAGAAATCAGTTATTCACTATTTTAGAACAGCCTGGAAAGGAAATATCAGTCAATTCTAAAGTGCTTTCTATGGCTTTGCACTGTCTTTAAAGGAGAGTAGTTTATGTTTCTTCGGTATGTGCTTTACACTTGCTTGATCACTGCTTTAAAAACAGTCTGTGTGTGCACAACATTGGAGCATTCTGTTTTCTAGACGCCGATATATGAATGCTCATCACAGGTCTACCAGGGAGAAGCAGTTCTGATGCTGACCGGGAATGGGGTCCCACAGCACTCACTGCTCTACTGAGACACATCTCTGAGAGCTATACTGTCCTGAATGCTTTGTGCACTTAAATCCTGGTTAGACTTATGGATAGACTCCCTTGGGTCCCTATTTCTCCTATTTCTTCTATTTGGGTGCCCTAATACCATATAGATTGTACACTCCTTTGGCACATACATTTTTATTATTATATTCAAGTTATAAAACTAACATTGAGCAATTTACTTTGTGCTAGATTTGTCATAAGCATTACACATACAATCTTCTTTGGTCTCAAGCACACTAGGCAAGAACTCTACCCTCTGAGCTACACTCCTAATCTTATGTAACACTGGTTACTTTAATTAGCTGTAAAGTACAGAACACAATTTTCAGTCACACTCAGTCACAGAATGCACCACGGGGCCACAGTTAGCATCTTAAGTTGCTCTACACTGCAGGCAGTAAGCGACTGCCCACTATAATAAATGTGCAGCAGTAAAATCTCTTCTTGCACCATGAGACTTCCAGGAATTGAATTTGTGTTAAGAGGCTTGGTGGCAAGTGCCTATACTTGTTGAGCTATCTTGCTGACTCCTGATTTATGTTTCATAGCTAGAGATTTAAAGCTATTATGGAGAAAAGTAGCCAAAGAAAAAAATTAAATAGTATGAACTGTTCTTAAATTCTGTAATTCTCAACAGAATAGTGGCAATAACATTTACAATATCTTAGGGATGAAGCTCATTACAACAGTGTCTGGATTTTTGAAAGGATCTTCATTTGAAAAGCTGGTCTTTTTTGTTTATCTTCTTTAGGTGTATAGATTTCAGTATGTTTAGATCAATCCTCACTTAGAAAGACAAATGGGATGGACATTGGATGTAGGAGAAAACAAGTAACAGGACAAGAGCCTACCACAGAGGCCTCTGAAAGATTCTACCTAGCAGTGTATCAAAGCAGATACTAAGACTCACAACCAAACCTTCTGCAGAGTGCAGGGAATCATAAGAAAAAATGGGGAGTTAATATGACCTGGAGAGGACAGGAACTCCACAAGGACCACAAGGCACAGGGGTCTTTTCTGAGACTGTTTCTCCAACCAAGGATCATTCATGGATATAACCTAGAACCTCTGCTCAGATGTAGCCCATGGTAGCTCAGTATCCAAGTGGGTACCCTAGTAAGGGGAACAGGGACTATTTCTGACATGAACTCAATGGCGGGCTCTTTGACACCCCTCCCACCCCCCGAGGGAGTAGCAGCCTTGCTAGGCCACAGAGGAGGACTTTTCAGCCAGTCCTGAAGAAACCTGATAAGCTAAGGTCAGATGGAAGAGGAGGAGGACCTCCCCTATCAGTGGACTTGGAGAGGAGCAGGGAGGAGATGTGGGAGGGATGGTGGGATTGGAGGGAATGAGGGAGCAGGATACAGCTGGGATTCAAAGTTAATAAACTGTAACTAATATTAAAAAAAAAAGAAAAGAAACAATCCTCAGAAGTAGAATCACTGGGACAAAGAACATGCTCATTTCAATAAGTCCTGATATATCAATATTGCTTAAATGTGGATCAGAATGTTTGAGATTTTTAATATTCCACTCAAAATGTAATAAAACTTTGTTTTAAAAACAACAAAAAAGAAAAGCTGATCTTTTCTTTTGTGATGTAGCATAGATCCCACTCCAGTAAGGCCACCTGCCCTCCTCACAAACATATAGAACACAACAGGGCTGGGCCACACCGCAGCTTCTAGAGATGAATGCCACATAGGTGAGGTAGGAACACAGAAACCCCACTAATTCTCATGTGCCCAAATAGTTTACTGTGCAAATTCTAGTTGACAGACCGAATCATAAGCCAGTATTTTTAACTGGCCCTGGAATGTCTTGGCAGAAGGAGCTGACATGAAGGTATTAGTCATGTGCCACTTCACTTTATTTATTTATTTTTTTTTTTTGCTGCCTTCATGTGAGCCCCATTTTACCCATATAAAATTACCCTTAAAATAGCAATGTAAATAGTATCCATTTCCTGCAGTCAATCAAGGTGCATCTCAGTCAATCTCCTCTAGCAAACAGAACTCACTAAATGTTCTTCTGTGTTCATGGCTTAAGTAAGACTGTTGAGTTCAGGTTCAAGATGGTCAGAACCTTCAAAGAGAACCTCACAGAAGCTAAACAGGTGTGTGGACAGGAAGCAGCCAGAATCACTGGGCCAGACAAGATGGCTGTTATGTAGTAAAATATAGTACATTGCTTTGGAACAGATGGAGGGCCATGACATTTTAAGATGGTCAGTCTTCTAATGGGACACTGGACTCTTCTAAGTAATTTTTAGTCTTTGAAGACAGAAATCCCCTCTCATAGTCACAATGCAAATCAAAATAGGGCACTTGGGGATGCTCAGCTCAGCAGAAAATGATACAGGTACAGTAAGAGCTTCTCTCTACAGTATGAATCCTAAAGCCTCTTCATAGAGTGTGAATGAAACCTGCACATTTGTTGGCACTGGATTTGGGGAAATGATATAGTCTGAAGGGACTTCACAGACTACCCTGCTGACAAAACAAAAAGTACTGGAAGGCTCCCAAACTGCCTTAAAAGAGAGAATTCACTAAAAAGTCTCAGAGAATTCACTGTAAATCAAGGTAGGTTAAGGTTCTTCATTGCTGGGAAATGGTAAAAAAAAAATTAGCCAAAGGAGATGTCTAGGCAGTCTGGAGAGATCCAAATGCAGAGCTGATACTGCCCGCAGGGTCAGTCACCTGGCCAATGACATGTGACCATCTACTCACAACGCTGCTAGCCAGGGGAGCATACCCATGCTTTAGTGCACAGTCTCACTGAGGTCTCTTGATTCAGTCTTTGGTGTCCTATCACCCCATACCATATGAGCTGGGGAGCCTGACATAAATAAAAGTTTCTACTATGAGAGAGGTTCCAAGGATTTAGAGGTTATCTCTCAAGGAGCTTGATGCAAATCTGAACTTGCCTATGGCAAAGGCAAAGCCTTAGTCACCAACTGGATCTTATAAATGATATTATGTCAGATGGTAAGAGAATGATGCTACTGGAGTTCTGTTCATAACTAAGTTTGAGCAGGTCCACATTTTCTTGTAGAAGCCATCAAAATACCACATGAGTGTTTTGACCATGGTTCTCTCATTCTTATTTTCCAGTAGTCAAATCTGGAATACATGGCAGGATTGCTCAGTGGAGTACCTCAAGAGTGATTTTTCTCATCCCAAACCAGACATTTCCTTCTAGAAGAATCAGCATACCAGTTTTCTAATCTGCTAAACTCACAATCTTGGTTCTTTTGCCTCGTCTATCCAAAGAATGAAGAATTCAACTGTCATTCTTAACTTACAATTTATATACTAAAACCCTAATGCCTGTTACACTGAAATGTGACTGCATTTAGAGTATGTAAAGGGGTGACTGAGGGATGGTGCTGATGGCACATCTTTAATCCTAGTATGCACTTGGGAGGCAGAGACAGGAAGATCTACAAAGCTTGAACCAGTTTCCACAAAAAGAGAGAGAGAGAGAGAGAGAGAGAGAGAGAGAGAGAGAGAGAAGGAGGAAGGAAGGAAGGAAGGAAGGGAGGGAGGGAGGGAGGGAGGAAGGAAGGAAGAAAAAAGGTAGGTTCTAGAGATTAGAAGATGTGTACAAAGTGAAGACACACAGGAAGAAAGTGGTCATTTGCAGGCCATGGCGAGAGGCTTCAGAAGAATCTAACCCCGAATAATGAGTGGTGTCATCATTCATTAAAGCCTGTAGCTTAATCCATTAGACAGTTATTAATTCACATCCAATCTTAGCAAGCATTTTGCATGAGTCTTCTTTTAACTGCTGAGGACTCCCACTTGGTACTTTTGATTCTTGTTTCTTATATGTCCAACCAAGCCTCACACCTGCCATTAGCTATCTATTCCTACAACACACTGAAGTTAAGGCACTCTTGGGCTCAAACCCCTCCCATTGAATTCTTACTAAATGAAGACACAACCTCAGCCTGGCAGATGGCGACCTGTGACCTCTGCAGCTCTATCTTGTGCTAATAATCTCTTGAGTCAAGCCATTGATCTTCACTAACGTTGTCACCCACTAACAAAACAGGAATATTTTCCTTCCGGACATCTTCCTCTTCCACCTCCTCAATACTTTTTTCATGTCACAGACAAATGATATATCCTTTATGAAGACTCTACAGATCATTTAGTCTGCATCAGTTTCACTTAAACTTAAGTTATTTAATAGTGATTATTCTATAATGAAGAAATATCCAGAATGCCAAGTAAAAGGCTCCCAAAGTATGAAAACAAAAGGTTTTAGAACCTTTTGTTCTTGACTCTTATCAAGAGCAAAGATAAACAACTACAATAGTCCCCCAGCCCCCCGCTCCCAAAAAAAAGTGTAACTACAGCACTACTTTTCAGTATTAGTTCAACACCCAACCTTTTCCCTAAATTTGTTTTGGAAACAGTATCTTATATATCTCAGGTTGAGGTTGTTTAATGTGGTCTCAGGGATAGAATCAGGGTCCTTGTTCATAATAGGCAAATGCTCTACCAAATGTATGTCCCTAGCCCTTTACCTAAAGTCTCTTCCTCTCTAAGAATGAGACCTGTGGCACGTATCTGTGACTGCAGCACTTGTGTGGTAGGAGACAAAAGACCTGGGAATTTAAGTCCTGCTATCATAAAAGTCTGAGAGTAGCCTGGGCCACACAAGACTCTGTCTTCAAAAAAATAAATGAGACAATGACTGATTGGTTGAATTGTGCCTCAGTCTTAGAGATTTCTTCCATCTTCCCAACCCCTCCACCTTCATTTTTTCACTAAGAAAGATAGAAAGTTTCCATCTATTTAAATATACTTCAAATGATCTTTAAAAAAAAAAATCTAATTTTAATCAACGTTAAAGTAACACAAATATCCATTACCATACAAACCACACCGAAGGAGAAACTAATAATTCTACCTTAAGATTTAGTCATTTTATTAAACACCTATAAACAATGTGCAAGGAATAAGGTCAGAGCTAAATGTAATCTTTAAACTAAATCTGTCACAACATCCTTTTTTCTTCACTAATTTGTACATGTGTTACTAGCAGGGGTAAAATATCTTCTTACCTAATATGAGAACTGGTGGTAAAGAAGAATGAATAAGGCTGGGGTCATGGGTATTTTGATCCATCAATTACAGAATATTCACTTAGATATCACAAGGTAACAGATATAGCAATTTAACATCACCTTCATAATGAAGGGCAAGATACAGTCTATGATTTGAATGTGTTTAAGGTACTTGTGAAGAAATAAAAATAGATTAACTGTAAAAAAAGAAGATATCCAAATTTGGTCCTGCCCACCATTTTACTACATAAAAGTGAATGTTTTCTGTGTTCCAATTAAGAAAGGTGGTATCTACTACAACCTCCATAATTAAGGCCACTCTATGCTAGCTATTATTCCAAGTGAAAATTCTCTTACCATTTCCTTCATTTTCTACTTAGTTCATAGAATGGGTTAAGCAGCAACAATCTTTAATCAAATGTTTCAAAAAAGCAGACAACATGGCTACATCCCAACCACCCAGAAACACTTCCAAGCAATCCCCAGCCCAAGCATCACAAGGGCAAGTCTGATGCAGAAAGCAACTCAAATGAGCTCTCATCGGAGGACAGGCCAGCACAGGGTGAAGAACTTACTTGAACTTGGCTTCTACCTCTTCAGCAGCTTTCTGATACTCCTCGGTGGTGACTTTGTAGAACTCTGAGCTCTGTGGACAAAGTTGACAATGTTTTCACTATGCAAAAAGACAAAATGTTCTGAAGATTTACAATTTTAAAAAATAGAAGCGACCTTGTTGCTTGCAGGCACAGCAGAAGTAAGGGAATTTCTTTTTTAAATGGTTTAAATAGTACTTAAATACTTAAAAAGTACTTAAATAGCTGGACAGGCACTAATTTAAATGGCAGTACTGACATTGGTACATAAATATATGTGTATACAGATGATCATACTATTAATTCATCATTATTTGAGCCTTCTGAGAAAACTTCTAACATATTTTTGAAGGATGTCTTAGAACTATCTTATGTGGTTACCTAAGACTAGAAAATCAAAAGATTCTTAAGCTCAAAAAACAAAATTTACACACATTCACAGTGATACATAATATTTTGTGTTCTGTATGAATGTTAGCCAAGCATGAAGGTACATGCTTTTAATCTCAGCACTCAGGAGGCAGAGGGGAAAGTTAGTTCTGAGCAAGCCTGGTCTATATGGCAAGTTCCAGACCCTTGTTTGGAGGACAGGGAAGACAGAGACAGAGACAGAGAGAGAGAGAGACAAGGCGACTGATAAAACAGATAGTTTGTTCTTTCACTTTCACATGAGTAATAGAACCTCAACATTTGTAACAACATTTAAAAACAAAAGGCAGACTTAATAATCTTAGCATAAAAAAGGCTGTCCTATTTGATAGGAACAATACCAGGCAAGGTGCAATAGCAAACCAATGCCTTTCCCAGCATAGCGGGACTAAAATCCATCCATTCTGACTAGCTGCTTGCTGCTCTGAAAGCAATCTTACCAGAGGGGTTGGCATAAATGACCCATGAGCGCTCAGATTCAATGGAGCATACTGAAAAGGACTGGGCAGTGAGAAGGATGCAACACAATACAGGGTCCTATTGTGTGCTTTCACTCCCTAATCACTCGGGTTTCACACCCACAGCCTGGGTAGCTTATTTTTTAATAAATCATTGTTGGTTGGTAAGAAAATGAAAATGAAAGCCTCCTCACACTGGTGACCCCTTTGCATTTAACAATCCGGGTCGCCCAATGACAGTCACATCCAGGTTTCTAAGATGCAGATAAAATCAATAGGTATGTGATTAGACAGCAGACTAGGGTGGCTGGAGCCATGAACAGGTCACCATTTGAGATGATGAATGGCTCTATATCAACCTCCAGTCCTCTACGATGCTAACATTTACTATAATCTTATTTGGGCTACGATTTATCTTTCTTGCACCTGATCAATAAAGATGAACAGAACAGTTGTAGGGATCGATTGTAATTTTTTATCATTTTCAAGCACAAAAGTGCATTTCTGACATGAAGACAGTACCCTAAGTGCACTGCCTCTGCAGCTTAAAAAGTGCAATCTGAGTGATCAGCTACACTCTGTATGTGGAGAGGTGTTAATTCATCAGTAGGCTCAAAGCTATCAAAAAGCAATTTGTCTTCTTGGATACTGTAGCTTTAAGCTGGTCACACCTCTCCATATGCTTCACTTAAAGGATTTCCTTGTCTTCTACTGCACTGTTTGTCTCAAGCTTTTCCTGGGTAATTTTGTTAAAAAACAGAGAGAGCAACAAAAGCAGCTACCAGTCTGTCACTAACAGCATCAGAACAGTTACTAGCTGTCAAGTGGGCATTATGTCACTGATACTGGAGACACAATAACATCGTCAGTAATATGTTTCTTTATGATAAGTGTTAAAACTTTAACATCTGGATAGGACTATGCTGAAAGTTCTGGTTTTCTGTGACCCTGAGTCAGTCTTTCAGCTTCCTCTGCAGTATTAGTAGCCTGTAAAATACTGATGATAATTAACGCTACTTATATGGAACCAAGCTGCTGAAGAAATCAGGTAAGACAGGCAAGCGGGTTGTAAAACCTGGTGAATATTTTGTAGAGTATGAGAAACATCTGAATAAAATACTGGGTTGGGGGTGACTAACATGGATACTTCCATTTTGGGAACAAATCCTAAATGATCAAAAATAGTACAGTGTTCTAATGAGAATAATATGCAGAAGTGAGAATTTTACTACAGTACAAATCAGTGAACTTCTGTTCCCTCTGTGATGCCAAAGGAAAGGAAAACAATTCCGGTCACAACTTCTACTTTGATGAACACAGAGCAGCTGTGCCTACGGTTGCTGCCAAGCTTACTAGCGATTCCTCACTTTAAAGCTGTAGGTTTCAGTTTGGCTCCAAACTTCCACCTCAGTGACCAGCTGCCTATACTGCATAGATCTTTCTAATAACAAAAATACTAGGGTGGCAACACTACATAAATACTTAAGTATACTCAAGATATATAGGTAGTATTTAATTAATTAAAATATTTACTTACTCAATCAACACTAGATCCTTATTAGGCCAATAATGTTCACTCAGGAATTAGACCCTTGAAAAATTTTGAATCTAATATTAAAGAAAAGCAATTCTAATGGAAGGCAACAGAATAAGTATTGATGCTGTTACTAAAGCTCAAAAGATCTACTCTGGCCTCAGAGAAGATATATGAAATATCCACTACTCACTAAAAACCAAACCCCAAATCCTCACTATATCTGCAATGGGAGAAAGGATGAATACTGGGGTGCTCTGATGGAAATGTACACAACAGAGGATTAAAAAAAAAACATGCATACATATATGGAGAAAAGTTGAAGCTACATAGTAGAATGTAATTATGTGTTTTGGAAAAATGCAAAATAAACTGTTGATTATTCTTCGACTGGAAGCAGTTTTGTGCTGGTGGCAAGAAGGGGACAGAAAGGCAGGATGCCAGAAAGCAGGAGACACAAAGGTGTGGGCTCTGCTCTACTCCTTTAAGGTGTGAGCTGTGCGTATGTAGCTAGACTTGTTTGTGTTTCACACATACACAAAAACTGCACTGCTTTGTTCTACCCGAAGAGGCAAATTAACAATAAATGGTATAATTTGCTAGAGCATAAAAGTATGTTTGAGGAAGAGGTACAGGCCGAGTGGAATTTTAATCTTACAAAATAAGCCACTATAGGCATTTACTAAACAAATCTGTTTTTCCTACATATTTATCCTTCCTTCCTCCCTACTTACCTACCTACCTATTTATTTATTTCGCTGCAAAATTAGAGTCACTTAAAGGGCAGAAAATAGCAGGTGCTCACATCTCATTCAGCTTCACTCAGAGCACGAGTAGAACTTTACAATCCCACCACACTTGTAAACAGGCTTGCAGTCACAGTTTTAACTACACTCTGGGCTTTGTGTGTGTTTGTGTATATGCAGGTATGCTCCTGCAGAGGCCCAGAGATTGATGGTGGGAATTTTCTCCAATATGACATTATACTTTTTTGAGGCAAGGTCTCTCATTGACTCCCCAGTACTCTAATTATAGAACAGTGGGCATGTAGGTGCTGGAGGTCCAAACTATGACAGCATTTTACCAATTGAGCTGCCTCCCCAGTCCCTAAACTCTAGACTATACTAGTATTTCCCCAGGTGTGCTCCTTCTCTGTTTTAGGAGCTGACCTTGGATCCGGCGTAGCATTTCATTGTTACAACTGAGTTTCCTCTGGTCTATGGCAGTTCCTTTGGTTTTGCTTATCTACTTAAGCTTGGCATTTCTGAAGGACAGTGGTTAGATATCTGTATATACCTCATGGTAGGGCTTATCTGATATTTCTTCCTGACCAGCCTGAGTCCCATAGAACCAACCTGTCCTTCTCTCTGTATAGATTTGAGCCCATTATAACGGGGGGAAAGTCCCACAGAACCATCCTGCCCTTCTCTGTCTGCAGGGCTTTTCCATAGCAAAGTTACTGTGTGATGTTTTGTAATTCATCACTTGCACAAGATGCCTGGAGACTTTTGTCCACTGACTTCTTTCTTTTTTTTTTTTTTTATTTTTAAGTTTTCTTTATATTTACATTGGTGTACACACCAATGTGTGAGGGTGTCAGATTCCTTGGAACTGCAGTTACAGACAGTGTGAGCTGCCATGTAGGTGGTGGGACTTGAACCTGGGTCTTCTGGAATAGCTGCCAGTACTGCTGAACCATCTCTCCAGGCCATCGTCCATTGTTTTCTGTATACACTGCCAGGTCTAGTTAGTCTGCAACTGTGACGAGCGTATTCTGCTGATGCATGTAGTTTTAAATGACATTATTGCATATCTACAGCCCAGTGGTATGACAAGCTTCAGTTCTTTTTTTAAAAAATCAATAGTAGAAAACATGTAGCAGATTAAAGTAAAAGACTTTTAAAAGAATAATCTCTAAAGAGTTTGCAGCTGTTCTCAGGAAAGAACAGATTCCCCACAGAGTGACTGTGGAATATAAAATGGGAGGCAAAAGGAAGAGGGAAAGGAGGATTGCGAGAGCTGGAGTGGGATAGACCTACAATGCTTCCTTCTTCAGCTACTAGTAACCAGTGAGCTCAGACTGCAATGGACAGCAGGAGACTCCCCTCCTACTGCCAGAGGCTATCTGCCAAGCTGAAAAGGAGCTGACCATTGCTGGAGACTGTAGGCAGAAAATGGTGACGCAGTGGATGGTTTCAGACATCCCGCAAAAGCTACCTCAGCTCTAGGTAGAGGGTTTTCAGAAGGAACCCCAACTCTTTCCCCACTATCCTAGGAGTCCCTAGAACAAAAGACCTGTGGACGTGCTGCTTCAGAGTCACTTGTGGAACACAGTGAATTACAACGCTTGAACCACAGAGGCTGGGGTAAGTGTCTTAAATTACTTTTCTATTCCCATGAACAGCATGACCAGGGAAACTTATAAAACAAAGTATTTCATTTGGTAATCATGGTAAAAAAAAGAAAGTGGTAGAGTCCATGACCACAATGGTGAGGAGCATGAGCATATAAGCAAGCATGGTGCTGAGAGTTACATTACATCTAACTCACAAGCACGAGGCAGGAGGAGGGGTGGGAAGGAGAATATAACTAAATACTAACATGAATATGAGCTGGAAATGCCCTGGGCTGTTGAAACCTCAAAGCTAGCCCTCAGTGACACCCCCCCCCCCAAGACCATCCCACCAACAGGGAACCAAGCATTCAAATATATGAGCCCACAGAGGCCATCCTCATTCAGACCACCACAATGAGAAAGATACAATTTTAACAAGTTTTTCTGAACATTCCCTAGAAGTACAGCTACAGCTGCTAGAACAATATGTAGTGAAAATTAATCAGTGTTCTTAAAGAACTGCGGCACCACTTACCATCTTTCAATACAGTAGTCATCTTTAAAAATGTATTCCAAGTCAGCCCTTTCTTTACATTTTATTTTAAATTTTAAAACTGATAATGTCCGCAGAGGACTGGTTGAACCCCAGACTACTCCACGAATTCTAGCTTCCCAATGCCTAGCAGCAACACACTGTTCTCACCCCATATCAACAAGAAATAGAAGTAGAGTAGTTCTGAGAACATCTGCTCTGGGAGTTTGTGTCTTGAGAAAGTACTACACTATACTTGATAGCATCTAGGTTATTCATATTTTAATGTCTTGTTCTATAATGCCAAAGTTCTTTGGTTAATCTGAAAATCTGCAGCAGAAAAATACCTAAATAATTTTTACCCAATCATTTCACAATGTTGAAATTTGATTCAAATAAATAATATCTATATTCCTTGTTTCTAAAAAAAAAAAGTATGTACATATTCCCTCAAAATCTGTTGACACACCAAGTGTTCATTTTGTAGGGGGAGGCCAGGAAGATTCAAAGAGAATCAAGAACTTCCTTCTGGTAAAACTGGAAGATACAGAGGAGATTAGCATGGCCTCTGGCAAGGATCATATGCACAATGCATCCTTTAGTTATTATGATCGAAGCATATAATATGCATACACAAAAAGTCATAGTAAAGCTCATCACTTCTTAAATATAAGATTTAACAGACTTTACAAAAAGAACCAGAAATGAAAGATGCCCATGCCCTTCCAAAGTGTTCTTTCCATGGAAAGCTACTGCTCTGTGAGAAATAAGCCCATGTCTAAGAGCACCGGGAGGACTAAAATTAAATGCAGTCTCTAAACAAACTCACTCCATGTAGTCTCCTGAGCTCTCAGACACAAGAAGAATTCTTAACATGATTTCCCTGCTTGTGGTTTAGATTTGGGGCAGGTAAATATGATGTAAATAAAGTATTACATGTTTGACTTATTAATTTTTTTCTAGATAAAATTTTCATTGATACAAGCATAAAATGTTTTGAACCAAGATCTTTTTTTTTTTTTTTTTTTTTTAGAAAACAGACTTCATAAATTTAGAGTAGAATCTTTGTGATGTTTTAGCACCATCAAAAACCATATATGGCCTTGCCCATCTCTATTAAGCAAACCGTGTTCCTCCAAGGTGAACTGTCTCCAAAACAACAATGTTAAGTCTCTATATTTGGCATATGCTTCTGTCACATGACCCAGAGGACAAGACATCATTGTCCTCTGAAAATAAAAATAGGCATTTTTATTTTCTATATTAAAACATTTTCC
The DNA here is from genome assembly GCF_907164565.1 of Psammomys obesus. Taxonomy (NCBI): domain Eukaryota; kingdom Metazoa; phylum Chordata; class Mammalia; order Rodentia; family Muridae; genus Psammomys; species Psammomys obesus. The sequence continues at coordinate 4,912,951 of NW_026586550.1, forward strand.
CAACCAAGGAACTGAGGACCAATTACTGGCAAAACAAGGAGCAAACTGAGTGGGAAAAGGCTCCTCTCTATATAATTTTAAAAATATGCTTCATTTTGATCATGAATGTTTCCCCCAGTTCCTCAAGGAACAGATCAAATCACTTAACGTGAATAGGTACATCACACCTATAAAACAGGGACAGGATGACAACTATCCAGTAAGATGTGTCAGTGGGGAATAAGAGAGTCCATGAGAAATGCTCTGTAAGGTACCCAAGACAGCCCCCAATCAGAATCCTGTAAGGACAGAAGTATTTCCTAGTGAAGCAGGTGCTACCCCGTCAAGGAGGCTTATACTCCTCTGCCACATCATACGGTGAAAGGCCAGTACGATGACAAGGCCTGGGCAGTGTGGGAATGTGGATAGCTAGGTTACTAACTAGCCCAGGAAAAAAAGGAAATGTATTGTGGTCACCCATGACTGTAATGACAGTCCTCAAGAAGCTGTAGAGAGGACCTTGAGTTCAAAAAAATGCCTAGGCTACAAGGTAAGACCTTGCTTCAAAACACACATGTGCACACTCACCACATACATGCGCGCGCACGCGCGCGCGCACACACACACACACACACACACACACACTCTCACCTCTCCCTAACATCTCTTCAGCTTACCACCAACAAAATGCAATTAACTCATTAAATAGCCAAGTACTTTAAAGTGAGAACTCCTCCTGGTGTTAATTTTTACTGTGATTATAAATCTCTAAGAAATGCTGTATTTATAAGCAAAATCCCATGGAATGGTCTATGAGAAATGCTAGTTTAAAGAAAATTCACCAATACTTTAAAAGTGCAACTTCTCTCTTCTTATGGGTTTAAACTAATATTCAGATGTTAAGGAAAGAGAAGTTGGTAATGTTAAAAAATGATTCCAAAGTTGATGCCTGAGAGTATTATTCTTTAATAAGTGCGGAGAGTGCAGGGAATCTTATGAAAGAAGTGGGAAATAGTAAGACCTGGAAAAGACAGGAGCTCCACAAGGAGAGCAACAGAACCAAAAAATCTGGGCCCAGGGGCCTTTTCTGAGATTGATACTTCAACCAAGGACCATTTATGGAGATAACCTAGAACCCCTACACAGATGTAGCCCATGGCAGCTCAGTATCCAAGTGGGTTTCCTAGTAAGAGGAACAAGGGCTGTCTCTGACATGAACTGATTGGCCTGCTCTGGGGGGAACAGCCTTACCAGGCCACAGAAGATGACAATGCAGCCAGTCCTGAGGAGACCTGATAGACTAGGATCAAAAGGAAGGGGAGGAAGACCTCCCCTATCAGTGGACTAGGGGAGGGACATGGGGGAGAAGGGGAAGAGAGTGTGGGATTGGGAGGGGAGAAGGGGAGCTATAGGTGGGATACAAAGTAAATAAACTGTAATTAATAAAAAATAAAAAATAAAGCAGGGCATTACACTGAATTTTAAATATTTTTATTTTATGTGTATGAGCCTTTTGCCTGTATCCATATCTGTATACCACATTCATTCGTGGTTTCCATGAAGGCTAGAAACAGGAGTTGGAAACTTTGGAACAGAAGTTTTAACACTTGTGAGTGGCTATGAAGGGTACTGGAAACTGAACCTAGTTCCTGTGGAAGAGCATCCAGTACTCTTAACTACTGAGCCATCTCTCCAACCCTTACTTTGAATTTTAAATATAAGATCAAATAGTTTTATTTACATTTAAAGGTATTTTAAAGTATGTGTGTGTGACTGTACGTGTGCGCATGCACATGCACACACAGCCTGTAGGCGTGTGCGTGGCATGTAGGAGTGTGCACAAAACACAAGTTCCAGCAGAGACCAGAGAGTATTGTATAACCTGGGACTGGAGTTACAGGCATTTGTGAGGTTCCTAACTAGGAACCCAACTCAAGTCCTCTGCAAGAACACTAGAGCTTCTTAACTGCCAAGTCATCTACCCAGCACCTACAACTTCATACTGACACAATGTCACACTGACATCCTTTAAATCTGCACTGTACTTCAATTTTTATTCTTATTCAAAAAACAGTAAGACAGAAACAGGTCTCATAAATCCCTAATCTCTAATGTAAACGAAATGCTACGAGGTCAAAGACTGCACCTACCATGTCCCCTACAATGCTTCTAAAGAGGTTAAGCCTGTGTTCAATTCCATTAAGGGCAGAGTCAAGAGTTGAAGAGGCAAGCAACACCTTAAGTGAGAAAAGATGTTTGCCCATGTCTGGATTCTGAAACTCAGGGCTGCTGTCCTCGTCTAAGTATATAATCAGCTAACTGAGTCTTTTCCTTTATTCCTAGCCTTGCTAGCCTCCTTTGGCACTTAGCTTTTTTCAGGGATGGAAGACGGCTACTGCACTCAGGTTTTCTGACCATGTTGTCAGGAAGAAGGAAGGGAGAAGGAAGGGGACGAGGGGGAAACAGGTGAAATTAATAAATTCCCACTTACACAGTTTTGGCCATCATTTTAACCATGCACAACCCTAGCTGGAGAAAAGCTAAGGAACTGAGGAATTTTTTGTTGTTGTTGTGCTCTAGCTTCTAGAGTAAAGAGAAGAGGAGGAACCTGTAATGGATTTCACTGAACCCATTTATCAAAGCTGCCAGAGAGCTCTGGCGACTGCACAAAGCAGCAGGCTGACTTTACATGTGGCCATTTCAATGTTCCTTTCCAGTCTCTCTTAAAATACTAGGTGGTGGCAGCAGGAACATGGAAGTGTTTACCCACCTGATACCTAGGAAAGAAAAGGAAACCAGCCATAGTAGCGTCTGAGTGTGCAATTGGAGAGGCTCCACTCTAAAAGTACACGTTAACGAACATACAGACACACAAACTACTCTACATCTTGAACCATGTTTTCAGTTTTGAAATGAGATCAGAAGGGAAGGTGGGCACATGCAGCATCCTGGCAGTGCTTTCTCAAGTCTGGTTCCACTCTCTGTTAGCACTGGTGATGCAACCCATAGAATACGAAATGAACACACCAAAAAGGTCAGACCAAAAACTGGTTAATTAGCTCTCGATGTTTCATTTACAACATTATGTAACACATCATGGCCAAGGTATAACTAATTGTAGTAAGCTAAAACTACTTTCCAAAGAATAGCTCTGCTCTTCAGTGTCTGCTCATGGACTGTCAGCTAATAGCAAGGAATGAAAGGAGTTAGTTCAGCAGGTGCGCTGAGCAATTACCCTTAACCATGAGTCTTTTCTGGCCTATACCTCCTTAGATACAAGCATCACTTGAATGGCTAGCCAATTCAAACAAAGGTCTGGGTGTCCACACAGTAGGGACAGTTAAAACACACATGCTGTTGAGAAGCTTACTTATAGTTTTCACTGTAAGACCTCATCAGTCAGATGTTGGTAGGTATGAATCCCCAAGGCAAAATCAGCACTTAGGAAACTGATGTTGATGTAAAGCTGCATCAACTACAGCTCAGACACGATTCCAGCCACAAAGCCCCGGCCACTAACTCTGCACTGGTGACTCTTCAAAACTGAGATGGTACCTGATGAAGTAAGTTAGGAGCAAGGGGCATATCTTAGCTCAGAGACTCAGGGCAGGGAAGGTATGGCAATGGGGCTTCATCTGCCATGGCTACAACTTACAGCATGGCGCTTTTTTCTCAGGGTGATCAGGAAGCAGAGATGTCAGGCAGGAATGGTTATAACCATCTTGTCTCAACCTTACAGCACTCTATCTACCATCTATAATTCCATGTCCAAAAGGTTCCACAGCCTCCCAGAAGAGTGCCACCATCTGGAGAGCAAGTGTGAAAACACCCCAGCTAGTGGGGGATCAGTCACAATCAGGCTGCAGGCATCCACAGCAGATTTCACAGTTTATCTTTCAATTGCACAGAACCAAGGGGCTGACTTGGCAGAACTACTACACCTTTACCACAGGAATTTGAGAGGTATACTTCTGGTCCAGTTTATCTAGAGATTTTTACCATTTCTCCAGGGACAGCCATTGGCATTAATGCTGGGCTAAGTCCCTTGTGGTGCACCTTATACTCTGTGGGCTGACAGAAGAATGGTGAAAGGAATCTGAAATTCTTCACAAGGAAAGGGGCCTAGAATCTTAAAGAACCTTTTTATAGACCTTTGAAACCCTCAGCTTTGATTCCAGTCTCCTGATAATTTCCTTTTATCTTGCTCCCCTTGTACCACTGCTCACAACACAGCTATCTAGGGGACATAGAAAACAGATACTTCAACAATGTAGTTAAGGCCAACATGGGTTCAAATTCAGGGTGTATCAGATTCAGTATCCTATTTCTGAAAGGTGCCCTGGAATGGGCTGAGCTATGAGCTATGAGCTATGAGTCTCACTTTGATATTAAAGTGAGGTGTGATCCTATGAGGCCCTATGCAGTCCAGTTGTCAGCAGAGGGCCTGGTTTTCCTTGCAGTAGATGGAGCTCTTGACCTTTCCACCCTCCCTCCAGCCATGCTTGGATCCCTAGACAATACAAAGAGCTTGAATCTCCACTAGGTTATTATAGCTGTGCCAATCTGAACAGTGAGATTGACTTAACTTTGTCTTGTATATGCACAAAATCAGAAGGCTAGGCATTTATTCTGATTACTGATAAATTTCCATTAATAAACATTTGTGAAAATCCTAAGTATACCTTAGGTTTTTTCAGTCCTATTCACTTCAAATCCATGCCACTGATGATTAGAAACTAATGACAAATTTAGCACTTTCTATCGGTTTTAAAATATTATATAGAGTAAAAACGGGGGTGGGGTGGGGGTGGGCTACCAGTGTCTTATCCCAAGATTCCTCCTTCCTCCTTCAAGCTGGTTTCAAGCTGGAAATGAGGTCATCCAAACTAAACTTCCAAGCCTGCCACACCAGACAGGACTGTCGCGTTGTACTTGCAGCCAAGCTGCTTTTAAAGAGAACTGGCCTCAGCTGGCAGACAACCTGTTCAGACCTCTTCTTTTCTCCCAAACTCCATTCTTTAGTTTCCAAGGTAGACTTGAGGGTTAAGTGCCTCAGCACTCGTCTTGGACTGCAAACCTACCTTTTGAGGAAACCGTTAGTAAGCAGGAGTAGACACACAGGTGCAGGGCCCTCAGGACACTAAGACGACATTTCAGCCTGTGGACACCTCAAATCTAGATGTACATTAAATAAATGAAAAACACACTTTTCCCCGACTGAAACCATAGAATATGAAGTCAAACTAATCAAGATTAAAAACTAATCTTGCTAAGCCCCAAGATGTTTGCTTTCATACACCCCATGAATAGCTTCACTAGAACATGGGACGACACTCATGAGGTACTTTCTCCTGGAAGCAACCTTGCTTCTACCTATCACCCCACTTCTGCCTCTCTCCCTTCCCAGCAAAAAACAAGGAGAATTAAAAAAGAAAATTGTTGCTATGTTTAAACCTAGCATTCAATCTTACCAGCTTAAAAAAGCCACGTTTCACGAAAGTCTCACTGTCTCTGGGGTACCTTGGTAAAATTAATAAACTGCTTTTGTAATTACCTTCTGAGTCTATCTTTACTGTTATTCGCAGAAGTAACCAAAATATTTGGGCTTTTTCTAGTATTTCTAATTTTATTCCAGGAATTTTAGAAACTTTGTTAATTAGAGCCTCCTGCTTTGTTGTCCTTAAATATGTTTTCTAATTAAAACAGTAATCCTAGATTTACTGACAGCCTTGGCAGTACCCAAGGATAACCTCAGCTAAATTACCCCATACCTCAGTTTCTTCATCTGGGCAAACAGACAACTGTGACAAGAAGATTCAATTGTCACCATGCGGGTTAGTCTTATGTCAGCTTGACACAGGCTAGAGTTATCAGAAAAGAGAGAACCTCAATGGAAAATATGCTTCCCTAAGACCCAGCTTTAAGACATTTTCCACCCCTGGGGCAGTGGTCATGGATCTATAGAAAAGCAGGCTGAGCAAGCCAGTGAGCAGCACCCTTCCATGGCCTCTGTATCAGCTTCTGCCTTCAGTTTCCAGCCCTGCTTGAGTTCTGTCCTGACTTCTTTGATGATGGACAGTACTGGGGAAGTGTAGGCTGAATACCCTTTCCTCCCCAACTTGCTATTTAGTCATAATGTTTCATGGCAGCAATAAAAACCCCAATTGAGACAGTCAACTATATTTTCTTTTGCTGGTTCTACAAGCACTGAAAGTCTGTGCCAGACATGATGCGAGGAATTTGAAACACCACAGTGATATAGCCCCACTTTCACAGAGTTCATGGCAAAATGTGGTTGAGAGACATAAATTTAAAAATCCAGTACATGCATAATTAGTGAAGCATTACTGGGCTACAGGATCACTAAAGGGAAGCCTCAACTACTCAGAAGCCTTTGGTGTGATGAGGCCTGAAAGCCCTGTATTTTTCTGGTACATAACCCTTCATGTTCAGTTCCTGGCTTAGCTATAATTTTATTTGTTTCCAGTGCAACAATTCAAGAAGTACCTCTGATTTTTCTTTCATAAAACTTTTGTTCTGATCTCTTTAGCAGTAAGAGAGATCTACTTGCCTTGTGAAATGAGGACTAAGAGGAAAGAAAACAGAAGTCATAAAGCAGACACATGTACAGCATGCACACGTGCACACAAACACACACACACACACGAGCGCACAAAAACGCACATGAGTAGACTAAGATTCTGAAAGCAACAGTGTTAACCCTTTGAAGATAAAGTTTTCATTCTAACTTAGTAGCTATCTATAACAAGGTATTAGCATGAGTCTATAAAATTTTTATAAGAAAAATCATATTGTATTCATTGTCAGAAAGCACTATTCTGGAACTCTTACTATGCAAGAAAGTTGTCTGAGTAGAACAGGGTAAGCCAGTAAATGATGGCTAAACACACAAGCCACCAACACTGACAACATGAATTCAATCACAAAGGCCCTGGGAAAGGAGAGAACCAACTCCTGAACGCTATCCTATGACCTCTGTCATGATATGTGTACCCTGACATGATGCATACAAATAAATAAAAAAATAAAAAAAATAAATCTTAGTACCAAGAAATTGGTCACAATTTCCATGATTCCAGTAAAAGTATTTCATATGTTCTGCTTGTTGCTCTCCTTGTGAGAAACAGTATCGCTCGTTTCCACTCACCTTTCAGACTTGGAAATCACACACCTGAGACCTTTCTGCTCTTGCTGTGGTTATGTATCTCACTGTTTCTCTACAAGGGTGAGCCAAAGCAATTTCACAGTTATCAGAAGGGTTATCAAAAGAATTTACCAGTATGTATTGCGAGACCTGGAGAGTAACTCTTAAATAACTGTGTGCTGCCAGCATAGGCATATCACATTCTCTCGAGGGCTCTGTGACCCAGCAGGCACCTTGAGGTCACAGGTCTTCCTTGGGAAGTGTTCAACAAGGCAATACTACCTGCACATTTAACCATACACACCGGATGGCTTCATAAAGAAGCTGTCACAGCGGTACTGCCAGCACATCTCACCACAGACCCTAGCTGGTCTCTTCTTAACCCCTGTGAACAGGAACTCAGTAAGTCTAACAAATGGACTCTCCTGTGTTGCTTCAGTACAAGTACTGGTATAAGCCTTTGCAGATGGAGCCAACCTGAAACAGGGTTTCGACAGCCTCAAATCATAATTCTTAGTAAAAGAGCTGTCCAACTTACAGCTGAGAATAGGTATAAAAATGGCCTAACACAAAATTGTGAACTTACTTAAGACATTGTGAGAACTTTTGCAGATGGGCAAATATCAGCCAGGACAAGAGAAGTGCATAGAAGGTTGATAACATCCAGAAAGGCTGGTCAGTTGAAAGGTGTAAACAATTAGCTAATAATACCACAAATATAACTAACTTCCAATTTTTACAGTCCAGCTAGTCTTCAAGAGTGCCATTTATGCAAATGCCCTGGGAACTAGCAAACGTTGTCACCTAACCCAGTACTCCTTGGCTTTATAACATCCTTTCGAACAACTGAAAACACGATGGCACTGACCACAGGAAAACATGAGATCTTGAAGAAAGATTGGAAGATCTCTGAGCTCATTTGCCTAGAATCTAGACTGAGAAGCCACATGTGACTACACTGGCCACTCTTATTGACAAGTAGCTTTCTAGAAGACATGGCAAACAGGTGGAGAAAAGGGAAAGCCAAGGGAATCAGGGAAGCTGAAGAGGATCTCTGTGTTAGGGATGGAAGACTGACAAGGAGAGTGGAGAAGCTAGGCAAAGCTCACTGTGACCCACTGACTTCACACTGTGTGACTCTATCAGATGTTTTTAACAACATGAGACAGAAGTGATCTAGAGAAGCCTGTATCAACAGTTCATTCTGATCCAGAGATTCCACTTATGGAGAATTTCCTGAAAACACAGACATAACAGTTGGGCAGTACCTTGCAATCAACTGAAATCTCATTTGCTTAGAATTAATACCTTTCCAACACTACATCAAATAAGCAGGTCTCCTAAAGGGGGAGCATCACTGTACTTCCTTCTTAGGAAATAAGAGAAAATGCAAACTGACCCCAGTGGAGTTATAAGATGTAAATTAATGAGGGGCTGCTCCGTGATGAAGACACAGCAAGGCACACAGATCTTTAATGACAACCTCATCACATGCCTGCAAAGTTATCTGTGTCACCTTCAGAGGTGGATAACATAAAGATTATGAACGACTTTAGTTATTCCCGGTGTTTCTGAAATTGCTCTGCCACCTGTTAAGTGGGTCAATGTTCATTCTTCATTTGCTCAAATACTTACAGACACTCAACTTCTGCTGTGTAAATTAGCAGTAGTGCTGGAAGAGACACTTTTTTTTTTTTTAAGTAGTTACAAAATGCCAATGCTTACAACCTCCTGGAATTTAACAATCAAATGAAAAATCCCAAGAATGGGACACTGACAATTTCTCCTTTATGTATGAATACAGAGTCAAATCTACCATGAACCATGACAAGATTTGGGCTCAAATCCACCTTCACTATTCTGTCACTTGACTTCATGATAAAAATCTCAGCAATAAGGAAACATGGTCAGCGAATGCTTTCTTCATTTTTCTCTGCCAGGATTAGCATGTTTAAGCTTAGCCAAGGTTAAATACTTGATGTCTCATAGAAATGAACAAAATCAGTTCAGGTCCTAATACTCCAGGACCAAGGCTACAAGGCTGTATTCATGACTTGTAGTTCCATCAATTCAGAGCAATAGTAAGCCAGAGAGAACCAAAATTCATACTTTTAGCTATAGAGATTTTGTGACAAAAACAGTCACAAAAATTAGATCTAACATCCAACCAAATGACCCAAGGAAGATGGTCTACCAAGTTTTAATTTGCTCTCATGAATGCAAGCACAAATCCAGATGTTAATAATAACTATCACGTTTTTTTTTCCCATACTTATCAATATGTATTAAATTACACAGGTGAATAGAAAAATCAGTCCTAATTTAAGGGTTAAAAATCACAGATATGAAATGGAGAAAGATTTCCAAAGTGGTAAAGAGATCACCTATCCATTTCAAAGATGTGTTTATCTTTTTGTATTTCAAAGGAAAGGCCTTTTGAAAGACACGGCATAGAAATATGCATGTGAATAGAGGCACATTGAAAAGTCTTAGCTTTCAGAGATAATGGCTCTCCCTCAGAAAGCACTGTGCAGGATCTGGAAGCTCCACAGTGCATTTTATATGCTTCCAAGAACATTAAGGGCCCTGTGGTGTCACCTCTGTCCAGCTTCCACTGGATGGCTCATTAGCATTTTCCGGAATGAGGATCCCAAACCTGACCCTTACCTAACAGTGTGACTTTCCATTGTAGACATGGATTCATTCGTGTGGTATTGAATATAGCAGACTATGTCCTACCTCTTAAAAAAGTTTAAAAGACCAAAAAAAGAAAAGAGGGTGGTCACTATAAAGAAAGGAAGATAAAGAAAGGATAGAGGGTGGGAAGGACAGAGAAGGAAAGATAATTATGGAGGACACAATAAACAAGATTGATAGTCTAGAAATATTCATGAAAATCTGTCCTTGAAAATGGCGGGGATTTGGTAGCCAATCTTTTCCATATGACTTCAGAAAAATGTTCTTAGAAAGAGCCCATAAAAGGGTGATAACAAAATGCATCTCGTCAAATGATCTTTCATTCTGGCATGAAGTTATTCTCTCACATATTCCATGTGGGCTGCAACGCTCCTTCCAAGGCCTGTCTCATTTACTACATCTTAATTACACTATGCATTATGCTGACTGTGGATCCAAGACCTTTCAAGCAAGGCTTGTAAGCAAGAATGCATCCATCCACAAGGGACAAAGCCTGCTGCATTGTCAGTCCCCACAAAAGCAGACACCAGGGACTTAGGGAGAAGCTGAGGGTGACAAGCCCTTGATAGCTCACAAGCCCCACGAGGAGGGGGTTCTACCTGAAAAAATCTCTCAAAGCAGAGACTGGATCTGTACCTTTGAAGTAGGGTCTTTATTAAAAAGATAAATATAGACTATGAATGGAATCTGGGGTAAGCAATGTGAATTAGGCCCTAAAATGATTTCTTTTCCTAGCACACATTTGTGGAAATCTCAGAGCAAAGCAAGTGTGCAATAACGAGGCTGTGCTTGAATCTCGGTTTATTGCTCAGGCTGACCCAAATGTACCCAGACCAAATCCATCAGCAGGGAGGTGTAAATGGTTTTGTGCTAGGTTAAATTTCAACAGGCATTCTACTTGCCTAGTGAAAGCCCCTTCCAACTAGCAGCCAAGTTATTAAGAAATTGTTTGTCATCTTAGATGGGATTGATCATTTGTTTCCCCAAATTCTTTTTTCTCATCATTTACTCATTACACGCCTCCTCCTGATGGAAAAAGACATTTATTAGCTTCTGCATTTATTGCATTGGCAAACAGAAACATTCTGCTGCATTTCCTGAGGGTTCACTCATTTATCTATTGGATAAGAGACTGAAGTTTTCTACAGGGCAGAAAAATTAAAATATCAGTCAGTTTGACAGCAGGAAAATGAGGGTCCCTGCGACAAGATGCTTGCTTAAGCTTTTGGTTCAGTGAGGAGGTGCAATCTTATTTCACCAAGCTACTACTTCATATGCAACTAAAACTATGGCTATTATCTGATAAAAAAGCACTCAAACATTCAGTTTTCATACGACACCATAAAGCTCTCAGAAGCAATGCTAACTGCGGCTTCAAATGGAATATACAGCACGATGCTTTTAGAGATCTGTGTTGAAGGAAAAAAAAAAAAAAGGAAGGGGGAGAGAGAGACAGAGAGATAGACAAAGAAAAAAACTGTCCCAGAAAATCCATGAAATTGAATCTAAACTGACAGAATTTTAAGTCATAAGAAACCTTATATGTCACTGAGTCCTTCTACTGAATTTTTTTTCTGTAGCATATCTCATAAGACATTTTTCCCATTTGCTGAAATAATCATGAGAAGATCGGCATACCTCACAGTGAAGCCTGCTGATGAGGGTTCACTTCTGAAACATGAAGTGACTGATGTGACCAAGGCAAGCTATCTAAACCCTCTGGGTCTCAGGCATTCATATGTTGAAAGAGTTAGGGTCGAAGAAGAAGAAAGGACTCCAGACACGCCATGCAGACTAAGTGACCCAGCAGTCACCAAAATATGCCACCTTTCAATGCTGTGCCTTCCTCACATAAGCAGGGAAGGTACATGTGTATGCAATCATCTACAACGGCACACAAGCACTCTGACCAGGTGAGCTCAGTTACAGCAAACCTTCCTTGGTTCTTAGTCATTTTTCTCTCTACTCCTTTTTCCCCATTTTTCCCATGGCTTTGCTTTCCTTGAATCCACTTTAATGATTCACTTTTCATTTTTGACAAAAAGCAGATACAATGATTCAGTAGTGTACTCTGCCAAGGCTGTCAACCATGAACACAACCATGAACACAAGCCTGCAGCAGCTGGCCTATTCCAGCCCCTACCTAGCCACACAAATCCTTTACTATCCTTCACCCTAACTTTGGGGGAGTCAATCCTCAGGTCAACAAATCATGAGTGCCCACCACTGTGCCAGGCACTGGTACTAGAAAGAAAACTCAGTTTCTAATATTTTACTCCGAAGATGGGTGTGCACTAGAAAAGTCTAGCCTTAAATTCATACTGGGAATAGTGAGTGGTACAAACTAGAAATCCCAGCCCTCAGGAGGTTCAAAAGTTCAAGGGCAACCTAACCTACATAAAGAGACTCCTTCCAAAGGGAAAAACCAAAACAAAACAAACAACACAGTTCGTTCTTCCTGATATAACAGTGCTTAAGATACTGTTCTTGTTTCAGCAAACCACCCTGAGAATAACAGTTTAAGTGCTAATAATAAATTAGCCTCTTCAGCAGCATCTTTTCACTAAGTGTTCAATTCATCCAACCTGCATTTATTCACTTTGCCCTTAACAGCTTTAAATCTGACTGAGAGCACTTGTGGTGTGTGTGTGTGTTGAAGGGTACCAAGCTGTTCTGTGCAATGATAACCAGAAAGAAATGTTTGTAAGTTCAAGTAAGTTCAAGTAACCTGGAGGCCAAGGTTTCCCAGCCTCACCAGCCCTCCACTGTTATCATGGAAGTCTTCATTCTCATCAGCAAAACTCCACAGAGTGAGGCAGCAGTGCACTTGATGACTGCACTGAAGTCCTCTCTCACATGCAACAGCAACTCAGCAGGTTGGGAAACTTCAAGAAAGCATCCCCAAGAATAGTTCATATTCTGTTCTCAGTATAGTGCCAACATAAAGCTAGGATACTTCTTCCCCTTTGTGAACCAAAATTATCCAGATACTAAAATACCACTGACTTCTATTATCTTTTATATAACTAGACAGGATAAAAAGCAATAAACATTCTTTGGCAGTTCATAGGTTAACAATTCCTACAGATTCCATTCTATAACACAGGATGCAAAGATTATTCAATTTACACTTATTTTATCCAAATAGAAATGTTTCTGAAAATGCCCTTATTTGATAAAGAATTCTTCCAAACACTTGACCTTCTGTAAAGCACTGCAGGGAAAGGAAAACAAAAAGATCCACTCTTTATAATCTAAACTAATGCAAAAACTACCTGGAGTGCTAGCTTTGTCACTAGTAATATTTTAGATGCACTGATAGCAGATCAGGTACCAGGTACTACAGTGTGAACTATTTATCCATTTAATATCTCTGTCCATCCAGCCAATCTATCTGAGGCAGTCTCAACAGGCCACAGCTGAAATTTACTCAGCAGTCCAGGAAGGCTAGGTCTCACTCTCCTTAGTACTCAGCCTATAGATGTGCAGCATCACACCGCCGTTCTATGCTGTCATGCTGGCATTATGATCCCTAGTCTCAGGATGAGGAAATCGAAGGCAGAAAACTTACTTTTCAATCTTTATAAAAGGTGAGGGGGAGGCACAAAGAGGGAAAGAGGTTAACCTCCAACTACGCCCAAATATCAAAGAAGAAAAACTTGGTTGGAAAGACAATAAATGATTTTTTTTTTAAACACAGCAATCCTAAAAGTAAAGAAGTATTTTTACTGTCTACAAATTAAACTTAAATGAACACCTAGGGTAAACAGGGCCAACGACTAAATTCAGATAAGTAGAGACTGTGCTTGTAGAAGATGCTGTTGACACCTTTTATCCCTGATCCCCACCCCCCACTACCCCTGCCAGATTCACACATCCTTTCCAGCAATGGAACCCTCTGCTTAGCTAGTGTTCATCCCCAAATAAGTCACCAGTCTTAGACCTTGGCTTAAGGTCAACTTTTTTTCCAGAGGGGGCATGGTATGCATTTATCTCTAAGAGAACTCTTGTAGTGGATGGCTATAAATTCCTCGATGGCTTTATAAGAGCCCAAACATTCCATGGGCATCATCAGCTCACCACTACAGAAAATCCTAATTTATACTGATAAAAATTCAATTTCTGATGGCAAACAGTTATTACCTGTCTAATAAGCAGCCTCAGTTACCTTCTTCAACCTTCATTCACTTGCTTAAGCCTCAAACAGACCAGTCTTCCCCTTCTCCACCTACAGCTACACACTGGCCATTTCAGATCTGTGGACAATCTTAGAGGGACATTTTAGAAGAAAAATAATAAGCACTATTAGTGAAATGTGTGTCTGTGGGGGTAGGGAAGAGTCATAAGCCATCCTTAACCAGCTGCTGCTTAGTAGAGGACCATGGGTAAGCCAAGCACATCACACACCTGTGAAGAGGCTTCCCAGGTCCTCAGCATCTCTGGCTGTCTCATTCCTTTCCATTGCCACTCTGGTATATTCTTTACGCTCTTTGCACAGAGTGCTAGATTTGCTGTTTAATGCACTATCTTACATTTTGTCTTTGCTACTCCCTAGGTTGTTGAGCATTCAAGCGAACATGAAATCAAAGACCCTTCTCGTCTTCTTTGTGTGTAATGCAGCCCCAATGCAATTATCAGTTCTCCCTAAGCCTGAACAGTGTGGATCAGAACGTGGGCCTGGTCTCTGAGGTTTCAAATGCTAGCTATGCCACTTACTATCTGCATGACCTATACAGTTACATGGCATTCCCATGCCTCACTCCATTTGTCTATGATATGAGCATATCAGCCTGGGCAGTTGGAAAGGTTATGTGAAATACCACAGTACTGCAGTACTGGCAAATGGTAAGCTCACAATAAATGTTATTCCTTATTTCAAATAGTGAGGAAGATTATCAATGTTGATTTGGGTTTGAGGAAAAACACAGGGAAAACCATGGTGCATTTTCACTTGGGAAAGAAAGAAAGGAAAAGAAATGAAAAGAGAAGAAAAAAAGAAAAGAAAGCCCTGAACTATCATTTCAATATCATTTAACCAGACTCCATCGGGCTTACTTACTATTCTCCTAGAAGAGAAGGGATTAGAGCCACTCTTGAAATGACAGCGCCAGTTAAACTCCACACACAAGTGATCTGCTAACAAAGCGCAGACCAAAATAAGCACCGTCTGCTGGGCTTGGCAAGCCAGCTACTGCACTTGAACAGCAAACCTGGCACTCTCTGCAAAGAACATGAAGAACACACGAGAGCAGCAAATGCCATGGAGAAATGGAAAGGAATGTGGTAGCCAGGCATGATAAAGGGCCGGGAAAGCCTTTTGCAGGTGTGTGATGTGCTTGCCTCAGAGCATGGTCCCCAGCTGAGCAGCAGCTGAACAGGGGTAGCTTATGAAAAACACCGTCCTTTCCACACACACACATTTCACTAATGGCTCTTACTATGTTTCTTTCCAGAATTTACCACCATTCAACATAAAATATGTATATTGTATACTGATCCCCAACTCTATGGAAAAGAAGTTTGTGTCTCTTTGCTCTATTCCCTGAGCTTAAAATAGGCCCTGCTATATTGTAGTTATTAAAAAAAAAAAAAGTCTATAAAATGAGCAAGTGGGCCTGGTGAGGAGCCAGCTACTGGTGTACAACAGAAACAACACACACTTGACAAATGTCCTGAATTGTTAGTAACAGTATTGTAGAATAATTAAACAATCAATTCAAATAAAGTAATGATTTCTTTAGCAGTCTAGAAAAATGCTAAGCAAATTATTTGAAAGTAATATTGAGATGAGACCAAGAAGTTTGTGATCCTGAAATCAAAAAAGCTATGGAGCAATACAGAAAGTAGGTTTATAAGAAAGGGGAGTTTACAATTTTTATTTTGTTACTTAAAAGCAGAAACAACTCTCTCTCTTTTAAAAACCTCTAAAAATAAAGCTACTACTACCATATATTTAAAAAAAATGCCATCATCTCATTAATTTTCAAATACCACAAACATACAGTTTTTTAGTTTAGGGTGAATTAATGAGAAGCATAAAGTAGAAAGACTACTGACAATACCCTGTTCTGATGTGTGGACAAATTTTTTTTTAAGAAGTATTTTTCTCAAAAGATAAATAATTGTCTTTGGATAATGAGGAATGTAGAAAGTATGTTCTATAAAGTGTGATATAGTAAAAAATCTTAACTGTAGTGAGGGGGGCTTAGGAAGGATTTTACCACACTTTGTACCACAGAGAAAATGAGAACAAAAACAATTTAAAATAGTTGCAAACATTCCTATCTTGACTCCACTGTGTAATAAAATAAAAAGACATTCACCCACACTGAGAAACTGGCTATAATCCTTTACTTATCGTAACAAGTGAATTCTGCAGTATATACTGGGTCATGGGATTAAAACCACAAGATCTACATATATGAAAGATATTTAAAGAGGTCTAATCTAGATTTGATCTTTTTTTTTCCCCTCCACTCTTCAGGAATAGTAAAGTCAATAGCACACTGTAGGGAAAACTATAAAAATGAATTCAAATTTCACTTAAAAGCTGCAAAATGTTTGTGCAGAAATATTTAACATTTAGATGATTATGGTCTGAAGGGTTTGTTTTCCAGACTGGAATATTTCATCATTTATTTCTTTTTCTTTCCTTCATTTTAAATGCACTAATGTTTTTGTCTGATGTACATTTGTGCACCATGTTTGTGCTGTGTCTGAGGAAGCTAGAAGAAAGGCATTGGGTTCCCCAGAGCCAGGTACAGGTGGTTGTGGACTGTCATGCATGCTCTGGAAAAGCAGCAGTGTACTCTTGACAGCTGAGCTGAGTCATTGCTCAAGACCCTCCTCATTTAAGTCTAACAAGAATTCTGTAATAACACGATGACTTTTAAAGAATTTTTTAAAGGCATATTCTTAAGAAAGGCAACAATGTCTATTGTGCATTTTTTTGCTTTGTTTTGTTTTCCTGATCTTGTCAACAAAATTTAAGGTCCTTAGTTCAATAATTAAAAGAAATGTGGTGATTCAGCTCCCTGTTGAGCACTTGTAATAGCTTCTTGAATAACATAACACAATGATGACAGAGCCAGTGCTACATCTGGTCTAGAACACTTTTCTGTACAACTGGAATTTAAGTATTAACATCCCACTGTCATTTTCCTAAAACATTAGACTTAGAAATGTTCACTTCCTCCTAGGAACACAACCCAAAATAAGTCTTATTTTTGTGAGGAGGAATCCTTCAATCAGGAATATTCTGATTGAAGCTCAGTGTGATGGAGAAGCATGGCTGTCAGGAGAAGCACTCTGGGCCTTTCCTGCCATCCTCCTTGCTCTGGCCTGTAGCTCCCAGGCCTCAATGGTACTCTCATGCTTTCTGAAAACTCCATTTGTAGAAGTAAGACCTAAAGTAAAATGTAAACATCTTCCGTACTTGTTTCTTTTCCAGACTGAAGAATGTCCTCATTTAATTCTAATAAAAATTTTGATTACAAAAAAGGCAAGATTGATCCAAACATCATTAAGAATGCCCTTGTTTTGTAATGATCCTTAAATCTGAAGCTGCTATGGGGCATGAGAAAACCAAAGCAGTGGCTGAGCTCATACGGCAAGGCTGGAAGGCTGTGCATGGAGCATTCTGGGTGAATACCCTCCTCCCAGCTTGTGCTTCCAGGCTCCATAACGAGTTGGTAGGGCCCAGCGTCTTCCTCTCTCTGAGCTTTGTTACTAACTCTAGAGGATGTGGGCTTTAGTGCACATCACAAAAATTATAGTCAAATCACATTTAACCGAGCCAAAGGGAGTATCCAATCTGTTGTTTTTGTTTTTTGTTTTTTTTTTTTAAGGTTTGGGGGGGGGGGGTCGTAATTTTGCTTGTTATTTTCCCACTTCTTAGCCAGAAAGGTATTCATCAACTAGATAAACAACTTATTCTCTTCTCAAGAGATGGAGAATGACCAAAGGACCCAGGCGCTGTATACTATATTGCATACTGGCAACCTATCAAGGTTGAACACAAATATACATGAAAGTTATCTCATTTTAACAACAACAAAAATATGTACACTAAAGAGGTTTGAAAAACTTGAAAGAATGCATGTAGGGTTCAATTAACTTTTATTTTATTATAAAATTAGTTACATAGTAGGCTCAACATCTCATACCTTTGATAAAAGTTCAAAATACTATTTTAACATAATGAAATAATGGATAAGTGTTTCAAACAGAGCTCAACCCACATTTCCATAGACAACCTCTTGTCCCCATCCTTCTGTTTTTTTTTTTTCTTTTTTTCTTTTTTGGTAACTCTTTACACAAAAGCTATCTCAAATAGCTATATAATTCTCAATAGCTCAGGTGCTGATGCCAATGATGACAGCTGATGTTTTCCTCATTTATATATATAATGTATACAATACTTCAAAGTGCACAAGGTAGTATATCATTAAGGCCACTGTACCAAGAGGAAATCTAAGGGGCAAACGGATGTTTCCAATAACAAACAGCTGAAGGGTATGACATTTGCCACCCACAACATCTGACCTCATATCCACTGATCTTTGATGTACCTTGTTATCCCTGAGGTCCTTTGTGGAAGAGGTCTCGAGCTATCAATGAATTCTAGGATCATCTAAGCTTATGTCTATAAGATTCTAAGACCTGGGAATATTATTAACTATCTCATGGAATTATGAACTACCAGGGGACAAGTATTTGGAAATCAAGACTTTATCAAATTGTTACATCCAAAAATCAGTGAGTAGACCAAACCAGCAAGAGTCCCTTTGTTCTGATAAAACAAATCAGCCAAGTTCAAGTGCAAATGCCATTCAGCTTGCACAGCGGTTAACTGAAAGATATACACCTGTCTACTGATGAAACAAAACTGATGAAACTTTATACTTTGCTTGGTTTTCACTACCCAACATATTCATTATTTTAAGTCATCTCTGCAGTATCTGGGAGGGCTGCCATACAGATCAGCTCTAAAAGCCTAAATGGACAAATCCACATCATTCACATGCCTGGTGCTAAGGAAGTAACAATGATTAGGTAAACACCATCACCATTCCTTTGCCAACAACATAAATGCAATTTTCTAGTTTCCACGTGTGCATGCATTTCTTAGTCAGAAAACAGGCTTACTTCTGTGTTAGATGAGTAAGTTCCTAAGAACAGTAATGTTGTGTCAATAAAATATACGAATTCATGGCATATTATCCAGGTTACTGTTCAATACTGGTTTTAATACTCTGTCAGAGAGGCTTAAAGTAATAGTTTATTTTGTTGTCTGGCAATGCTTGAAACCCAGAATGCCATCATGATCACTGCTTCCATTTGGCCAATCATTAAGTAATATTCAGTCACAACCTTCTTCTGCATAATTATTTTCAAATGCCTGTAGAACAATGGAGAGTTCTATAAATTGGTTCTTCATGTAGCCCGAGCCTCCAAACTACAATATTTGCTTTTTTTTTTCTTTTGGAAAATGGGTTAGGGTCAAGTCTAAATGAGACATACATATAAGTTTTTAGTCTATCCAACAGCAAATGGCAGTCTCTGTCTTTAATTATACACTGTTGAATTTTAATAAGTAGTTCAAAGTAGGGCCACCAAATTTCTACAATTTCGAGCAAATCCCACGAGAGAAGAGACAAGTTAAAACTCTCGATGTATTTTAATGAATTACAGAAACACTCAAACTCTTAACCTGTCTCAAACTCTACATCTCAGTGAACTTCTGTACAGTTGGAATCGCCATTCTGAAGCCATGGAACTTCCTTTAGGGCTCTACACTCTCACTATTAATTACATTTTTATGCAGTTATATTCTACAAAAAAAAAGTTGAAACTAGAAGAACAATTAGCTTTATAAACCTCTTTCATGACTTGGGTATCTTTTTGACAGCACTCCATCCTTTCTCATCACCTAATATTCCTCTTTCTTAGCCTCCTTCTAAATGTTGTAACATACCCACAGAGCTGTTAAAATGTATACACATGTACAATCCACAAATAAGGCAGAATGTGAAGTGTTTTTTTTTTTCTTTCTAAGGTTGGGTGACCTCACATAATGTTATACATAATGAGTCTACCTATTTTCCTGCAAATTTTGTAATTTCAATTTTTTTATGTTATATGTTTATATATTCATCTTAATGACAGTCTAAACAGTCATGCAGATATAAGGATATAGATTGTCCACCTCAGGAACTACCACAGAACCTTTTCTACTCAGCCTTACATTCCCTATCTCAGGTCATAGTCTATTCTAGCAAGACAGAAGCTATGGTAAGTTCTGGAAACACTACTATTAAGGGATTGTGGAAAGATGAGTTACGAAATGCCGAAGACACACCACACCTCATCTCATTGCTCCATCCACACTTCCTATATAAGGCAGTGCTGTGTGCAGGCGGTGTCCAAACGTGGCAGGTGAATGCAAAGAGAAAGTAAGCCTGGGAACCAAGCAGGGGAGCATATGCCTGCAATTCCAGTAGTCCTGATGCTGAGACAGAGCTGGAGGGTATCTCGGGTTTAAGATCAGTATAAAAAATATAATGAGAGGCAGGAAGGGGCTGGTGGAAAAAGGGGAGGGAGAAAGGCATATTTAGTGAGACACACTAATTACTGAAGTTCAAATAGTTTATCTATAAACTGTTTATCCATAATCTAAATTTGTAGGAAGTCCCTAACCTAAGTTTCTGATGCATACAATCTAAGCAGCAAACAGTGGACTCCACGCTTCAGGGGCTATCTGAAAGGACCTGCTAGATACTATCACACTGAATGGAATCTCATCACCATCACCTGAGCTGGACTAGCCTGGCTCAAAAGTTATTTCTAGCTAGTCTTCCCATAATATATGTCTAGAAGCACCTTTTCTTTTCTCCACCTTATCAGAAGAATAAAGCCCAACCCACAGGTCTTTTTCTGTTTCCTTTAGCACTGCCCATCCTTTCAGCCCTGAGTGCTGTAGAACAGTAGCTGGCTATTTAGCTCATCATGCCTCAGAAAATAGCTGGTGTAATTTCTCCTTGCTATAAACACAATCCTCTGTGAAGTAAGTCAATGGTGCTTAGCTTATAGAAATGGACAGTCGGTCCAGAATCTGTTACTTTACTCTGGTAGCTCTGAAGAAAAAACACATAGGTGTTCTGTTCACCTTCATGAACACCTGGGAGGTGAGGGTGTCTGCATCATAGGAACTTTGTGTCCCATCAGTGGTGATCCAGAGGGAGAGGCTCTCTGCCACAAGACAGAGGCAGGCTGCACAGCTGGGAAATCCAGGGCAAGTTATGCAAGTTGCTGGGTTTCAACAATAAAAAAAACACTTAGCTGTGTAAGTAAGCAAGGAGGCCTAATTCCCTCTCTCTTTCCCAGCTCAGGAAAATGCATAGCCGCGTGTTAAATCGTTTAAGGCCCACTGGCTTGTGATGATCCCTAATGGACAGTTTGGACTGAGTAACACTAACACAGAAATTCAAAATGCTTCAAAAATGAAAAATTTCTGAGTGCTAATAAGATTTCATAACTGAAAAATTCTGTACCTGACCTCATATGGATTCCTATTAAAAAAAAAATATGAAGGCGGCCCCTGGCTGAGGGGTTGGCCTCCCAGGGAGTGGAGCCAGTCTTCTTTAAAGTGGTGAGCCCAGCTAGCTACATCATGTTGCAGTAGACGCTCCATGAGTGCATGGCAGCACAGACTAGACTCACTGGGTTATTAAAAAGAAAATCAGACAGGGTTGAGTATGGAAGGAGAGAAGTTGAACATGAAAATGGGGTTGAACATGATCAAAATGTATTGCACACATACATAAAATTCTTGAAGAATTAATAGAAATTACTTCTAAAAAAAAGAAAGGTGGCCTTCAGGGTGTGTATACATGAAACACAAATTCTGTGTTTAAGCAAAGGTCTCACTCCAAGGTGAGTACAGCCACATCTGTGCAACCATTCAAAATTCTGAAAAAGTTTGAAACTTAAAACATATGAGGTCCCCAGCATTCTAGGTAAGGAGTTCTTATCCCAAGACGCTGCCATGGTGCTGACATTGCTACTGATCTAACACTGCTTCTGGCCAACAGCCTTGAAATAAGGACTTTCACACATACTCAGGAACATCCTGATCTGAAGCCATGATACTACATCAAGTTCAACATTCTAGTTGGGGTTGAACTTCTAAATAAAGCTGATTCCACATCCCCGTTCAATTCATGTAGAAATGAATACAAATATGAAGGCAATATGATTTTTATTTCAGAGTCTGAGAAAAGGCAGTAGTTGTTCTGATGTTTAATTTCATATAGACAAGATAAGCATTTGCATTATATGAGCTGGCAGGACTGGGCGGAACGACCCTCACCTGGTCTGCAAACCTGCAGGGGAAGCCTCCTAGAACTGAGCCTCCTATGAGTAGACTGGATGAACCAACAACAAACCAAATTGGCCATTTCTGACCTGCCCAAAACAAGTTAAGTACCAAACACGGGTTTTGAGAATGGAGAGTGCCCACTCTCAGAGGGCTCATGAGAACATTACAGGTGCTGTGCCATGTTCCCTGAGCTGTAGTCTGAACACTGACTGAGGTAAATTAAACTACAGAACATGTGACTATCAGCTTTGATCTTCCAGCCCATTCTCCAAGCACAGAGCCAGGCCAGCAAATCTCACAGTATCCTTCCAAACCAACAGCAAAGCAAACATTCTGAAGGCTTCCAGTGAATCCAGGCCTAGCAAGAATGGGTGTTGATATATCCTTTGCTTGCTCGGCTAGGCTGGGACCTCACTTCACTGATAGACCTATCTTAAAAATCTGTGGGGATAACTGAGTATTATCCAATAAGATTACCCTCCTCCTTCATTTCATGAAAGAAAAGAAAAAGAAGAAGAAGAACAACAACAACAACAGCAGCAGCAACAACCCTCTGCAGGCCCTCATGCTTAGCATATCTGCTATGCCCCAAGGCCTGAGTCTTTGGAGAAGAAAAGCCACCTCCTTGGGTGCATGGGTATAATTCTGAGGTTGACATGGGCTAATTCTCACTACTCATCACTTGATTCTGGAGAGGATGGAAGAATGCAAGTTTGAATCAGCTCTGTGTACGGGATAAAAGCTTACTTACGATAACAGTTTTGCTAAAGACTCTCAGAGATTCTAAGGATTGTGAAGAGAATTCAGAGAAGAACAGCCATTCCAGAGGCACTTGAGCATGCTCAGGCTAGCCTGTCCTCACCTGCCTACCCTCTGCAACAAGGCAAAGACATGCAATCCCAGGCTGCCTTGAGTCCTCAGATCAGGGATTCCACAACAGACTGGAAACCTTTTCTGCTTTTACATGTTAGGGCGCAATGCAGGTCTCAAAATGGCATACTGGTGCTACGCAGGGCACACAGATTCCACTAACTTACCAGAGCAGATTAATGACTACTTCTAGAAAAGATCCTATGGCTTGAGTAAGATGCTCAATCAATACATGCAACATCTTCATTGTGGAAGGTCTGAATACTTGTGGGAAAAAAATACATATTACACATTTAAACCAACATTTCTTGACACCATGTGACTATGGAAGCAACACTACTCTCTGACAATGACATTAATCTTCAAAATTTATCTAAGGCATAATATCTGACCTCACAGAAGCTACATGTTTAATGTTTCTTTTCAGAGAGCATCACCTGAGGGCAGCCCAGTGCATCAAGCAATAGATCTTCATCTGAGACCATAACTCGGGGAATTTTTGCAATTCATTAAATTCCCCTCAAAAATCCTATGATTTCAGGACAAAAGCATCAAATATTATTTATAAAACACTTTGGCTATAGAAAATAATAAGCTGTCACAGCAACCCTGGATCAACTATCAATGAAATACTCTATGCCAGATGCCTCTGAGCGTTTTGTGCTAGTCGTATGTCATCTATATACAGTGCCTGGCTCATTTAATAATGTAATATATTTGGCTGAACTAATGGTGAATGCCAAGGATCTCTCTCTAGCACACCAAATTCTGATTGAGAATAATCAAGGTTAAAAAATCCTATCTCAGTCCTGGTGGACATATTGGATTAGGGTTCCCTTCATTGAATGTACAGTACAGTGTAGGCCTACTTTAAATGCCAGGTTCAGATATGGGTATTTCTTCCTGGGTGATGCCAGGAGCTAATATTTGCAAATATTTTAATAACCATATGTATCTTTCTAACTGAAACTAATGTCCTGAAATATACTCCCTTCTAGAGGCACAGCTGGCTCATGGTCTGAACATAAAACTGGGATTGCAAAGCACTTTCTAACACAAGCCCTGCAATTTCCTTTAAACAATTTAATGCTCATGTATTTTAATTTTCCAGCCAGCAAAGTGAGAAAATAAGCACTGGCTGGACGCCCTATGTGGAGTACCTTTAATTTATAAATAAGATATAAAGAAAGAAAACAATCACTGATTTTAAAATTGGATATTTAAAAAATATTTAAAATTCAGATATTTCAGCCCATTTAAAAATTTCATTTAAAGAAAAAAGAATGGCTTCCTTGCTGCAATATTGTCAATAACCTCTCACTTCCTCACAAAGTAATTCCCGTGAAAGGAAAAATGTTATTTTTCTCAACTATAAATTCTTGCTAAGTCTCTACAAATAGCACAGAATCATTAAACAGGAATTTCCCATCAAATTCACAAGGCATTATTATATATATATTTTTTTACCTTATCTTTATACATCCAAGTGGCATGCCCTTTCTCCCAGCCATCATGACAAACAGAATCAAATTATTTAATTGTACAGTCTTTCAAAGGCAAAGGAAATGCAGAGCGCTGAGGAAGTAGGTAGCCCATATCCTTGGCACCTTCTCATCTATGGTCATTATAAGGGCTCACAAAGAGGCCAATGGTCTTTAAAGCTGAACTCTCCATCATCTCTTTTGCAGAGCCCTGTGGCTACCACTGCAGAGCACAGTGGTCTATTGTAATCTTTGAATAGAGACGAGGAGGAGATCATTAAATTATAATTTCTATGCACAACTGCTACAAGTATTTCCTACCAACAAGATTAATATGAAAGCAAGATCCCAGAATAAAGCTGCTCAGCAGAGAGGAAGGCAGTTTAGTGTCTTGTAAATTTGATTTCACTGAAAGCCCTGACACATCATAATAGTGGAATCCTATTTACTGTAGCAAGCAGGATGGATAATGCTATTTAATACCTGGTGTACTGTGCACCATCAGCTCACAGCTTTGTACTCCATGTTCTCATCTTACCTTAAGGTTAATGCTTCTTGACAGTGACATGGTAAATAAAGCACACATTAAGTGCTGATCCCATGATTTGCAACTCTTTCTTCTACAGTTAGACATAGAAGACCTGGATCCAGTTAAGGGGATCATTTTAACAGAACACACTTTAAAGGCTCACCCAAGAAAAAAAGCCCGTTAAGTCTTACATCCCTAAAGCCAGATTAAAAAAGCAATTCAAGGTTACTCAAACCACATTTTCCGTTCAAAATTTTTGAGAGGTTAACAGAAAAGCCAAAGTACTTAGAGGATTTCTTAAATAATGAATTAAGGATAAGACTCCCATATCTACTAAACTGTATTGATTTTTCCCAAGAGAATAAAATAGAAAGCAAAAGGGTCGGGGTGACATCAACCCATATGTTTGCTACTTTTCAAAATATCTCTAATAATAACCCTCCTTTAAGAAAAACAAATCAGAGCTAGGCTTGGTAGTGCACACCTGTAATCCCAACACTCAGGTAGGCAGAGGTATGAAGATCACTGTGAGTTTAAGGCCAGCCTGGTCTACAAAGAGAGGCCAGGAACAGCCAAGGCTACACTGAAAAAACCCTGTCTAGAAAAACCAAACCAAACCAAAAAACAAACAAACAAACAAACCAAAAAAAAAAAAAAAAAAACAACTCAGTGCAAAATGGCTCAGTGTTTGCATCTAAGTTATTATCAGTTGTGTCCATTGTAGTAACAAAAGACACCCGTGCAACTTAGGTGCATTAGGTTTCCTATCTAATAATATCTATTGAACCTTACTTGAAAAGAGCTTTTACTGTATAAAGGTACCACAATTTCTGTATCCATTCCTCCAGTTGAGGGACATCTGAGTTGTTTCCAGATTCTGGCTATTACGAATAAAGGTGCTTTGAACATGGTTAAGCAAATGTCCTTGCTGTATAGTTGAGCATGTTTTGAACATATGCCTAGGAGTGGTATAGCTGGAGGTGGCACTATTCCTAATTGTCTGAGAAAGTGCCAGACTGATATTCAAAGTGGTTGTGCAAGTTTGCATTCCCAGAAGCAATGGAGGAGGGTTCCCCTTTCTCCACATCCTCCCCAGCATGTATTATCACTTGAGGTTTTCATCTTAGCCATTTTGATGGGTGTAACATAAGAAGTAGGTACCCTACTAAGGGGAAAAGGGACTGTCTCTGACATGAACTCAGTGGCTGGCTCTTTGATCACCTCCCCCTGAAGGAAGAGCAGCCTTACCAGGCTATGGAGGAAGACAATGCAGCCAGTCCTGAAGTGACCTGATAAACTAGGGTCAGATGGAAGGGGAGGAGGAGCTCCCCTCTCAGTGGACTTGGAGAGGAACATGGGAGGAGATGAGGGAGGGAAAGTGGGATTGGGAGAGGACAAGAGAGGGGGCTACAGTTGGGACACAAAGTGAATTAACTGTAATTAATTAAAAAATAAATAAATTTTAAAAATTAAAGAAAAGAAACATGCTTTTATTTAAGAGAGTGTAACCTATGATGTATAAAACATACTACAAGTAGCTTCACTGGGATCTGTCACTTGCAATGACACTGCAGTCATGACAATGGCTTGAAGCACCTTCAGTGTGCAAATGTGTGGGACAGGGAACTTCATCTGATTCTGCAACCTTCTGTGACTACACAAACCACAGGAATCTTCCCTCATTTCCACATGAGTTATGAAGCCAGTACAAAATTCCCAAGTGTCAAAGGAAGAAAGTATCTCTGCAGGGACAAACCAGCTTCACCTGTGCAGGCCTGGCTGGTAGACAGCTTTGCTTTTAACCATTATGCTGAGTTTGCCACCTCACATTGAATGTCCACAGGGAGTGACCCACTGACCTAAAAGCACTGACAACTGTTTCTAAAGTGCTTTGGTGGGGAAAATAGCAAAGGCAGGGTTTTTGCCTGTTTGTTTTAAAAACCAATAAGCCAATTTAATTACTTCCCCTTACAAAAAGATTATTTTCATTTTTGTATCCCAGATTTTAGTAATTCTATCCCACGATACCCTGGTTTCACTTGGTGAGCTAGTTTACAATGGCAAACTTCATCCAGCAGCTTCAGGCGTGGCAGCGCAAGCCTGCAATTGGGGGTGCAGAGGCAGCCATTTTCTCTGTGAGTTCAAGGCCATCCTGGTCTACAATGTGAGTCCAGAACAGCCAAAGCTACACAGAGAAGCCCTGTAACAATAAACAAACAAATAAATGAATAGATAGATGAGTAAATAAATAGATGAGTAAATGTTTCTTCCCACATCAGAATATCAGACTCATAATAACAACTCACTCTGTTGTCATTTCTCAGACTGTTAGCATTGTATCCCCCTTCTTCCAAGCTTTCCACAAAGCAACAGAGGTAAAAATATCAACCAACAAAAACCGAAGCAATCCTATCACCAATTAGTCACACAAATGGGCCCAACACTTTCTCATGATGCAGAAGATATGCCATCCACTGGAAGTGAGGGGCCTCAAAAACCATTGCTCATTTGATGGAAGCATGAGTCTCAGAACTTAATCAGTTACTCTCTCCCCTGGCGACAAGCAAGTATATACTTTACTTTTTCATGGCAATGTATTTTTTCAATATTCCCTTTTTGCTGCTCTCTTCTGCAGAGTTGGTGCAATCTCCTCTGTATGTTAATCCTAGATGGTTTATTGCAAGGTGTATGCTGAAACCCAGGAGTCTATGAAATACAAGGAACATGTACAAATATAACCAGGTTAATCTCAGTACTAAGCTCATTAAGTTCTCTGACCACCCTCAGCTCCTAAGGCCACCAGGGCTTTTACAGATCCCCTGCATGCTATGCCAAATCCCATCATCCCTAAGACAGCCAAGAACAAAGAGGTTGGTTCAGCACAAAAATTTAATTATATGACACTGAAACCCTCAAAGGGATCAAGTTTTCAAGATGTCCTGGGGACACAAGGGTCTTCATCCTAGAAGAACTATGGATAGTGTGACTTTGAGCTTCATGTTCTCCAACTGATGACAACCTAACTTTTCTTTGTTAGAAACAACTAACTGCTGGCAAAATACATTTTCTTTAAGAAGATTCCAACAATCCACTTCAAACAAACTATCCGCCAAAACTATTTAGTAAAGTATGTTTTCTTTCCAGAAGGAAGAATGGGCTGACTATGATACAAAATTAAAGGTGAAAGCATGGGCACCTCAGGATGCCAAACTGCTCAAATGGCTACAGATTCGTTACTGACGGGGAAAGCACTAAACACAGACAGTAAATAACTTTGGGGATTATATCATACTTCAGTTTCTAGGCACAGAAAACATTGTTTTTTGGTAAAAGTTTCTCTGAAAATGCCAAATCCTGAGAAGGCAAGTGCATATTTTTGAGTGTTTAATACTTTTAGGTTATGAGCAGGCAATCATCAATTGGTCCTGAAGAATTCAACTAGAAGTGAGAGTTGCTAACTTAGCACTCAAAGAATTAATACTGTACCCAGCCAGACTTAACAACTTAAGCATAAGCTCACACATTTTAAAGACAGCAGTGCCCTGGCCCTAAGCACTGTTGAGAAGGCTGACTCAAAACCAAACGTATTGATAATTTTCTGCTTTTGTATTCTTGGGGCAAGTTGCTTTCAGTTTCAGGGAATTCATACAGTGGGCAGCCTCATGCAGTCACTTGTGAGGATAAAAAGAGACAAACTATAAAATATGTCTAACACAACATACATACTCAATCACAATTATTATACAATGTACAGTTATCATGATACTGTACAATGTATAGAGAGCTGTGAAGCATTATAGATCTGTCAAATTATGACTCAATAAACTTGTGAAATAGAAGAGAACTGCCTGAGGGACTTGAGCCAGTCCCTTGAGAACACTGTGCAGTCTTTTCTAGAGACTGCTTGAGGCTTCCTCTAGGCAAACTCTTAGCCTGGAGGTAATATTGTTCTGGTTTCTTCAGCAAAGAGTCGTACTCATCAAGCTCCCTTCAGGCCACAAAGTTACAGATGAGGTTTCTGACACTTAAGAGTTTATGGTCTCATCTAACTTGGCACTATCTGGAAAGTCTACGACCTCTGACTGCTGGGAAATGAGGACCTGTGAATAACTATGATTTTGGAATCTGCTTCCAGGAAGAATAAAACTGTGGTCTGAGAAAATTAAATTTATAAGCCTCACACTTTAGTGAAAAGAGACAAGTGTTCTCAGATCCCTGGTACACACACTAAACACCTGGGAGAAGAGGACTTGATGCACAGCAGTTACCTAGCTGATGAACAGTTAATTGAAATAAAATCAAGGAGTAAACTGGACTGTATTACAGAATGGAACAAGTTACAGATGCTCCAATTGACTAGTTCACAACTGCAAAAGAAATGTGCATCAACATGGTAAGTGAAGGAGTAAGATAAGCAATCAAGCAACGGTGGGCCACACACACTAACTGTGCCTTGTCTACCATAAGGATAGCCTCAGGATCACATCTGAAAACTTGTTTCAGTTTTAGTGGTCCTCAAGAATGCAGGGCATTACAGATGCAAGGCATACACTCTAACACTGCGTTGCATTCCCAGATCCTTAAAGGACCTGCTGATTTCACACTCTGCACTAGTAATAAGACTGACTTGAAGGTTTATTATTTCATGTGGTTACATAAAAGATGTGTCCAAATCCACTTCGAATAAATAGCAACCTGGAATGACTGTGAACATATGATTCCCCACAGGCATATTATCATTATATTTTCTTATACTAAGTACCATTCAGTTCAGCACTTTTATACTTCTCAAGACCATGTACATTCAGAAGTCCTAATAGAAGGGCTTACACAGTGTACCCTTACAGCCATAAACAACATGAAAAAAAAATGGCTTCTCAGGTTTTACAAAATGCCTCACTACAGACTGAATAGTCTTTATGTAATCACAGATGAAACCCACCAGAACAAATAAAATACGTCCTCTGGGAATATCAGCAATAAAGAAAAACAAGGCTTTAAAGTACTAGGTGGAAGACATAAGGAGGTTGACTGACATTAAAGCTATTTCATGACTATTAGAATCTTGTGCATATCCTATGATGAAAACACCTCAATTTGATAAATTCTTGCCAATTTTCAAAGAGCTGTTATGTCATCTTTTATTTTGGCAGCAGTATTACTTGGGGTTGAACCCAGAGGGTTACACATGCTACCCAAGCACTATTTAGATCCTGGACTTAGGTCATCTTAACAAGCCAGTGACTGAAATCTTACTTACCCCTAACACCTGAAGAAACCAAGAGATGAATGATGTAAGAACTGGTTACCTAAGTGGCACTTCTACAGACTGTGACCTGCATATCAAGTCAGGATCACCTGCAGGTCCACACAGTCCTAAGAATGCCCTTCCTAAATGAAACAGTTACTTTTTTTTAATTTTATGAATTAAACAAAATTTGAACTTCAGTTTGTACACAGTCCCTTTCATTTACACATTATAGTAGGAAAGATAAGAAAATGCAACAGGCACACATGAGCTAAAATATTACTGTGGGGATTTTATCACTGGTTTCTCCTCTAAACTATGCCATATTATATCTTTTCAATACCGTTATGTGAATGTTTGAAGAATCACCACAAATAATCCCCAAACCAAACCCCTTATATAGTCTACCACCCATATCTTCATTGACACCTGGATAATCTTTTCCTATACACAACTCTTATCAACTAGTTATGAGAAAAGACCTAGATTATGCCAGGGCCTTTCTTCTATTCACTTTCAAAAGCATCATCAAATCTGGTCTGTATTTTTTACATGCATAACCAGAAACTTTTCAGTTTATTATTAGCACCTTACTTAAAGTTATGACCATCCAATTTTCTTCCTTTCTCACCTCCCACCCCCTGTTTGGTAGGGTTCTCATGTAGCCTCAGACTTGCTGTGTAGCTGCGGATGACACTGAACTCCTGATCCTCCTGGATCCATCTCACAAGGCAGGGCTAACTGGTGTGTGTCACTATGCCTGGCTAGCTACCCCACTTCTAACTTGATATTTTGCCAACTCTCCTTTGCTTCTACTCTCACTTGTTTGCTGATGATGCCAACAGGCTTTTGTCCTTCCCATATGTGGTGACTACACCTCCATCCCAGGAACAACACTAACCTGCTTTTCTGTGACTAAAGGCCTACTCCTTGCTATCTCATCATATAGATCTTCTGTCTCCACCCAACCCCAGACTTATACCTTGGTCAGGGGAATCCCTATTTCTTGGTAACTTACTGCTTTCCATCTTATCTATGCCACCTTACACTATCTATAACTGACATTATGTTCTACGAAAGTAGATGTTTAAGCTTATAAATGTCTACTATATATCTAGGGTATAAGGACCAGCACCTGCACACATTAAGTTTATAAACAGTTATCTGCAGAACAAATGCTCAAATGATCCTTATACTAAAGATCTTCTGGGTCCCATGACACAGGAGACAAGGAAATATATTTGAAATACAAATAGCTACACTGAGCTGAATTTAATGGTGCATTTTTCTTTTTTTCCTACTTCTGATCAAATGATATAATCCAAAAAAAAAAAAAATTCAAACCTTGGATCTTAAATAGAGGAGAAAGGTTACTACTTTGGAACTCCATAGATTTCATATCAAGTTATCTAAACAACAAATCAAATCCACAGAGCAGGGGTTGTGACGAGATGCTCAAACATCATTTGTAAGCCCACTGTCTTCTATTCTTCCAGTCTTGATCCCTCTGTTGCATGTTGGTCCACCTTGGAATCCAGCCTGACCAGGCATATGCCTTCTCTCATCCTAAAACTCTCCCCTAAGTCCTACATACATTAAGTTCCTATTACCTCTCTTGGAGGAGACATTGAATTCTAAGCTGTAACTGCAGCAAAGTGAAGTTTTTGATTGACAGCACATCCTTCAAAACAGTACCACCTCAAGCCAGGTATGTTGACATGCAAATGAGCAGGCAGGAGGATCAGAAGTTCAAAGTCATCCTCAGAGGTATATTGTTTCAAAACAGAAACACTTGTCTCAAACACACACACACACACACACACACACACACACACACACACACACAAAATAGATGAAGAAGCAATACCTAAACCCCAAATAAGACAAATACCAGTACCATATCCAGGAATGCACTCAGAATATAATATAAACAATGTATGGAGGAGTAAAAATAATGGCCTGCTGTTTGGCCTGGAGCAATGCAGATTACAACACATTACATAAGGTAAATTATGTGAGGGTGCTCTCAGGTACAGAAAACCCAACAAACCAATAACACAATCACACAAAATGATGTTCTCATAGACAATATCCAGCTGCTTGGACTCTTCACTTCTTAACAAAGAAACGCAATTTTAAGTCCTAATTTGTTGGTTTTTAAACAAATATATGGTAAGCTACAGATGGGGCAAAAGAGAAGCAAAAACAAGAAATAGCCATACCCTCTCCTCCAGTCTGGCCAGCTGTTCTTTGTAGAAGGCATCCTGCTTCCGTATCACTCGGTCTTTCTCTTCCAGCAGCCGAGCCTAAAAAAGACACGAGGAATATGCTATATTGAGAAAAAAGCAAAAGCAGCAACCACAAAGCAAATCTCAGGCAAAAACTTCGCTAGAAACGTATGCAAAGCTGACAGTGGTTGCAGTGTATTAGGTCCCTGCCATAGAAAAAATAGCAATATGATGGTGATTGCTACATTGGAATGTAAAGACTGAAACTGCATTGTGTTTTTTCTTATGGTAACAGCTGTGTCCTACTTTGTCCAAATGTATTTAGAAATGTCAGAATACTGTGTACAGCAGACTGTCTTATTTAATTTCCTTTTCAAAACATAATTTTAAGGATTAGTAGTATGCATGAAGAAACTTTGATCTGATATTTGTTTGCTAACGCTGAACAAATAACCAAAAATTCCTAAAGACATATGCACAAAAACTTTACACTTGGGAGGACTTGAATGATCAGTGCAGCATGTAAGTAGTTACATGTATTTATCTCATTCCCCTATACATGAAGGGATAGCCTAAAGGATGGAGAAGCCATAATTATTGCTTAGTCTTTATTTGAAGGTTTTGAGTAGAAACTAATTTAAGACATTTAGTCATAATATCAATTTTACAAGATCTTCTTTTATAAACTTTTTAAAAAGTAGTAATATTCAATTCTTCATAAAATCAATGAAGGACACTTGTGGATGTTAAGGTTAGTTACAACGCATACAAACATTTTTAAAAACTGTTGTTGCTATATGGAATCATGCTAAACTAATCTTTGTTCCTGAAACAGAAATGACCTCTCTTTATATATTACCTCATATTAACAAAGTTATTATACTGACTTTTTCAGCGAAAGTTCACTGAAGGTTAAATAGATGTTTGACTACTACTTAGAAGAAATCAATGTATCTCGACATTTCCATCTTTGTTCATGTTTCATATTTCTTTGCAAAGTAATCACATGCTGCCTGGCTCACTCTATACCAGAGTAACTGCTCAGTCAAGTTTCTGTTTATTTACATTAATCCACTTGCTCATTTACAAGTTTGTTGTTACTTACTTTGTCTTCAATATCCTGCAGCATGTTAAAAATAAACAGACATTTAGCAATATGTATAGATACTATTTCCCCCTTAAGTCTGGTGGAAGATATTGAAAATACAAGCCAATATAATCATCATCACCACCATCATAATAATGTATTAATTCAGAAGACATTAAGTGTCACTATGCAAGGTTTTATTGACGTGTTCATGCTACTTGAAACCATACGAATAATAAAAAACATACAATAGTAAGAGTAAATAAAAAGACATTCATATGCAAGAAATAGTATAGATTTTCTTCGTAGAACAGAGTAAAAAGTTAACTAGTCTTTTAGGATTACAAAAAAATGTGAAAAGAATTTTTGATAGATAATACTAAGTGAGGATATATATAAACTTGTCATTTAAAAAGAAAAAAAACCTGAATTCAACATGCATGCTCAAAATATAAATAAGTAAAAACTGAAAATGACTAGTTTCACAAGAACATTCACATAACAAAAAAACATAATAAAATCAAAATAGGACAGGACAAAATCCCAAGATATAACTGAAGATAAACATTAGCAAGGGCATCATTTAAATACTAAACCTTATTCTTCTGGACAAAAGCCAAAAGTGATGCACTAAGACTAGTGATTCACATCTATTGACAGCTAACAAGCATATAAAACAATATAGGTGCATGATCAAAGAATGCAGATGAAAACTATTATATTACTCATCTGCCAAACTGACAAAAGATAACATTATGATCATCAATATGTGCAAGAACACAGGAAAGGGGGTTTTCAACTCTCTCCTTTGTCAGAATACATAAATAGCCTAAACATTTCAAACATTGATTTGATAACACAGTAATTCTTAAAACTGTGCAGAGCCATAAGAAAAAGAAAAAAGGAAGAAAAAAAAAGTGAAATTCCTCTATTTCAAGGAGCAATTCTGGCAGCATAAGAACACACTCGTCACAGCACTGCTAAGGGCCACAAGGAAACAAACACTAAATCAATCAAGACCTAAGTAATATATACACTAAAAGAATAATATATACACTAAAAAGCGTGGGGAAAAAGACTATTAATAACAGGTACACTTTTTAACCACTTTTTAAACAGAAAGAAAAATGGATCTTCTAAAAAATGTCCAGACAGACTGCAACATGTTGGTAGTTTTAGGGATGATTTGTATTTTTTACTTTTCAAGATTGAAAATAAACACATTTTGTAGCCAAGAACCAAAATAAAGAAAATTGAGGCGAGTTATCAATGTCTTCTTATATATATGTTATATATATTTATCAAAACTCGGATCTATGTATCAAAAAATACAACACACTATAAGAATTTTAAAAGTAAATATAAACTAAGCACACTTAAATGTATAAAATAATTATTTAGATGTCAACCAGACACAGCCAAGAGAGGAAAGCCTCAATGGAGAAACCAGCTATCATATATTGGCCTGTGAACATGTCTTGACTCTTAATTGATAGACGAGTACCCAGCCCACTGTGGGCAGCCATCTTGTAACACCTTATACAGGTAGTCCTGTGGCTACATAAGAAAGTTAGGTTAGCATGAGCCTGTGACTGAGCCAACAACCAGCGTCAGTCCATGGTTTCCGCTGTGCCTCCTTCACTGTGAGTGAGTTCTCAAGTCAGAGGTAATGGACATGGACCAGCAAGCAGTCTGCATTCAGGTTCTTATACTAGCTCCCCTCAATAATGGACTAGGACCTGGAAGTGTAAGTGAAATCAACCCTATCTTCCCCCAAGTGGCTTGTAGTCAGAGTGTTTTATCATAGCAGCAGAAAAGTAACCAGAACAGGTATGTACAAGAATATTGCCATTACTCTTACTGATAGACAATTTTACTTTAAGCATTCAACTGTGGCAGCTCTTAAAATTTTTTAAAGTATATATATATATATAAATAAGAATTACGTAAATCAACAACAAAGGAAGAACAACAGAATTCAAGCAAATAAGATAAGACCCAACAATAAAAAAGTAATTACAATAATTTTAGCAAAAAATACAATCAATAATTTTGGTCCAGTCACATGATCAGGAATTAGGAATCATTAAAAACTGGCATTTTAACTCAAATAATCAAAATATCAACTGTGTGTACAGTGTGTGTGAGGGGAGAGGAAAAACACAAATCAAAACAGTAAGTGGAGATAGTTCATTTTTATTTTTAATTTTATTTATTTATTACAATTTATTCACTTTGTATTCCAGATATAGAACCCTTCCTCCCTTCCTCCCTCTTCTCCTCCCATGCCCTTCCCCCAGTCCACTGATAGGGAAGTCCTCTTCCCTTCCATCTGACCCTAGCCTATCAGGTCTCATAAGGACTGGCTGCAATGTTTTCCTCTGTGGCCTGTAAGGCTGCCCCCTCCCCTCAGGAGACGGTGACCAAAGAGCCTGCCAGTGAGTTCCATGACAGACAGCCAATTCCCCTTACTAGGGTACCTACTTGGAGATTGAGCTGCCATGGGATACCTATGCGCAGGGGTTCTACATCATCTCCACGCATGGTCCTTGGTTGGAATATCAATCTCAGAAAAGACCCCTGGGCCCACTTTGTTTGGTTCTGTTGCTCTCCTTGTGGAACTCCAGTCCCCTCCAGGACTTTCATCTCCCCCTTCTTTCACAAGATTTCCTGCACTCTACCCAAAGTTTTGGCTATGACTCTAAATCTGCTTTGATACCTGCTGGGGAGAATCTTTCAGAGGCCCTCACTTTAAATAAGAAAGAATAAAGAGCAAAGCAGAAAAGGACAGAAAATTGAGAGAGTACATGCCATAAAGATGTTCAAAGAAGCATAAACAATGTAGAAATGTTAGCAGCAGCTATGATGTACAATGAGAGCTATATTTGTTATTTGGACTATTCCTTATTGTAAACAATCAACAATTCTTACTTCAATAATCTCCCCAAAACTTAAATATCAACATGAATACATTTATGAAACTATGAGATGAAAACATTAACTGATAATTTGTTTGTTTTTGCAGACATGGTTTCTGTATGGTCCTGGATGTCCTTCAACACACTTTATAAACCAGGCTGACCTTGAACCCATAGATCTGCTTGCCTCTGCCTCCTAACTACTGAGATTAAATGTGTACATCACCACAGCCTAGCTCAAACTCTTCAAAATTTTTTTTATTAGAGTATCAGCCTCTAAAAGCTTCCAATATATTTTGAAACAATGCTAATAGAACATGCCAGTCCTTTAAGCAGCAGGTGTGTGCTAGGATTAAAGGCATGCCCAACTACAACCAGCCTGAGAAAAGATTTTAAAAAGCAAAGAATTAAGTTATTATAGTTCACAACTTAAAAATTTGTTCAAACAACTTCAACACTTAGAGATAGCAGAAAAATTACTTCCTAAACCCTTACTGTTCTAACACCTGCTTTTTCTTCCAAACAAAGCGTATTTCCCAACATGGTTGTTAAAATAAGAGTACCACAAAATTTTTGTTTAGATGGTAAGATTGATCAAATAAAATGCAATGAGTATGTGCCATAAGAATATTTTAAACACTAAGAAAATTCAATATTTGTAAGTGTACTATTGGGTCTAATGTGATCACAGGAACAATGAACTATTTAATTTTGAAGAGCTGCTCTCAACCTAAATAAAGGATGTGCAAAAATGTAAATGTTGAAAACTGTTACAGCAACAACCAAATGTAGGAAACACACATTAAAGACCTAGGAGGGAGCAATCTCCAAGACTCAACAGCATCAAACTATAGGTAAACATGACAAATCCTCCCTCAACTGACAAACAAAATCAATAGCTTGAGATTCACTGGAGAGAATAACTAAGCAAGAAACATAGCCACAACACTTCAATGGCACATTGCTTTGAAACAGTTAATGGGATGCTGGGAGGAAAAGTCACAATATGAATCCTGAAATTTAAGTAAGCTGAGAATACACTGGCTAAGCTAATGGCTGTTGAAGATTGAGAGTCACACTCAGCTTAAAAAGAAAGCAGCAAGCTGACTGCAAATAAGTAAAACTTTAGACACAGAATCACTGTAAATGAGCAAATAAAAACAGAGGATTAGAACATTATTTGCTGTTAAGGTAGGATCATTTCTTGAGAGAAAGATGAATATAAAGTGTTTCCCCACCTCCTATTTTCTTTTGTTGTTGTTGTTTATGTATATTTTTATTTTATTTTATTTTATTTTATTATTAATTACACTTTATTCACTTTGTATCCCCCATAAATCCTCCCTCCTTACCTCCCAGTAACACCCTCCCTCCCCCTTCTTCACAAATGCTCCTCCCTAAGTCCACTGATAGGGGAGGTCCTCCTCTCCTTCCTTCTGATCTTAGTCTATCAGATCACATCAGGAGTGGCTACATTCTCATCTTCTGTGGCCTGGTAAGGCTGTTCCCCACTCACGGGGGAGGTGACCAAAGAGCAGGCCAATCAGATTATGTCAGAGGCAGTCCCTCTTCCCATTACTCTGGAACCAACTTGGACACTGAACTCTGCTACATCTGTGCAGGAGTTCTAGGTTATCTCCATGCCTGGTACTTGGTTGGAGTAATTAGTCTCTGGGAAGACCCCTGTGTTCAAATTTTCTGATTCTGTTGCTCTCCTTGTGGAGTCCCTGTCCTCTCCAGATCTTACTATTTCCCACTTCTTATATAAGATTCCATGCACTCTGCCCAACAGTTGGCCATAAGTCTCAGCATCTGCTTTGATAGTCTGCAGGGCAGAGCCTTTCAGAAGCCCCTCTGAGGCAGGTTCCTAGGTTGTTTCCTGTTTTCTTCTTCTTTTGATGTCCATCCTCTTTGCCTTTCAGGATGGGGATTGAGTGTTTTAGTCAGGGTCCTTTCTCTTGATTAGTTTCTTTAGATGTACAGATTTTACTAGGTTTATCCTATGTTATATGTCTGTATGAGTGAGTATATACCGTGTGTGTCTTTCTGCTTCTGGGACAGCTCTCTCAGGATGATCCTTTCCAGTTCCCACCATTTACATGCAAATTTCATGATTTCCTTATTTTTCATTGCAGAGTAATACTCCATTGTATAGATGTACGACAATTTCTGCATCCATTCTTCAATTGAGGGGCATCTGGGTTGTTTCCAGCTTCTGGCTATTATAAATAAAGCTGCTACAAACATGGTTGAGCAAATGTCCTTATTGTGTACTTGAGCCTCTTTTGGATATATGCCTAGGAGTGGTATGGCTGGATTTTGAGGAAGCGCTATTCCTAGTTGTCTGAGAAAGCGCCAGATTGATTTCCAGAGTGGTTGTACAAGTTTACACTCCCAACAGCAGTGGACCCACCTCCTATTTTCTATTTCTAAAAGAAATTTATTAGTTTTCAGATCATGCTGGGCTTGGGACAACATCATTGGGCTTGAAAACGTGACAGAATATGCTAAAGTGCAGAATTAAGGAAATCTGGTGTCCCATAATCAAGAGTATCAAAGAAAATAAGAAAATCAAGTTTTATGAACTCCAAATAAATATTCTGATGTTGTAACTCAGTGTTGATCACCAGATTAGATAATAGCATACACACTTACCTCTTCATAGACTTGTCTCTTTTCAGGAAAAGTTGGAAGATACAAAAGATACGCTAAAGTCAATATAAGAGAACACAGGGACAGAGGACAAACATATTGTCCTGATAAGAACTTTACCTTCCCACGTATATTCTTTGGAAAATCTTCATAGCTCAAACCTTTTGGCATTGCTATGCCCTCTTGGCTCGGGGACTGTATAAAAGGTTGGCACTAGGAACTCAGTGATGTCACAATGACTTAGTCACAGTTCAGTCATGTGAAAGCCTTTGAAATGGCAGGGCTGATGGCAAAAGCTCAAAGCAGAAAGCAAAAGGAGGTACTTGCTCAGAGTTCTTAAGTAGTAGAGGAAAGAAAAGGCAATATTTTTTAAAAGTTCTCAACAGGTAGACTTTATCACCACAATCTCTTTTATTCTAAATCTTCAACCCTTCTGAAATACAGACATAATGAGCTGGGAGTCATTCAGTGTTCACAATGACAGGGATAATAATCTGTGGCAGGCAGATCTGTCCTCACAATGTATGTAAGAAGACAGGCAAGTAAGAGCAGAAATGAAACTTTATTGCTTGTCAAAATTATGTATGAAGCATCGTATGTATAATTTCAATCAAATTATATGCTCACATAAAATAAAAAAAACAAGTATCAAGTGGTATAGCTTAGCACACATTTCAAAAATTCATTGTAAGTAATACATAATCACTGAATAACAGTCATGTGCCAAAAAAACCATGTATTCGATTAGGTGAACACCACTGCTATGAATGGAAAATTATACAAGATTTGCAGAGCATTTAAGAGGTTTGATAGCTAACGCCCAATGCTAACCTAATGAGAGAGGAGCACACAAGAGACCACCAAAACAAACAAACAAAAACACCTCTCTGTTTCCAGAGAAGGGTAAGTGGGGAATGACCTGGCTTGATGTAGACAGTACTAGCCATCAGCAGAGAACCCAGGTGGAATAAGAGTTGAAAATGAAGAGAGTCAACATAGGCACACACCTAACTGATGAACTGAAACCTCTAAAGTGTGATCCAAAATATATCTATTTCTTCCCTAAGTCCTTTATGTCAAGTATATGACAGAGTGACAGACAGGCAGGCCAGTGACATGCAGTAACAAGGAATTATATTTAAAGCACCATTTTTTAAACCACACCCAAAGGTGACTTCAAGATTAGCTTATCTTAATGAACTTACATGGGGCCTCCCTATTGTCCACATTGCCACATGCCTCAGTGACTACTAAGAGGCATAATCATAAGCTAGTATTAGTCCTAGCCTGCAATGTTCACTAGACTGCTGTCTACTAGAGAATACATGAATTGGTTGAAAACAGAGAGAAGCCTACACTTCTAACAGAATTCTTTTTAAAATTTTCGCTGTAACTCATGTTACGAAGTAGCAAAAAAATTTCAACATGGAGCTCAAACAAAAGCCTCTAGAGTCCAGGCTGTATAGTCAGAGATTTGCTTTCAACACCTGTTTAAAACAAGAACAGTGACTGCAGTCCCCAGTGTCTAAGAAACACCAGATAAACGCTGAGTCAAAAGTGAAATTGGCTCTTACGGCTTCAGGGCTCTGGAGTCTTCTCTAGCTCTTCCTACTGAATGCTTAAAGATAAGAGTGGAAAATGAGCACAAACCATGTCTAAAAGACTGTGCTGAATCAAGTTCAGAAGCTAAAGGCAGAACAAATTTCTAGAAGATTAATTTTCTCCAAAAAAAAATAAAATAAAATAAAAAAACAAAACAAACAAAGAAAAAAAACAAAAGGAAGCTATTGGGGAAACAATGATCACAACACTTTAAAGGTAAAAATTAGTTGAAAGAGGATAACACAGTAAAGAACACAGAAGCTAATGCACAAATGTACAGGCCTAGAACAGCAAGGGACACCCATTACCATGGGCAACCACAGCAAAGATCAGTGCTATCAACTGTCACCATTACATGGAAAAGTAGGTGGTTCTTAACTGAACCACATCTGAGGTGGCAGAGTGTGAAGAACATGAAGCATTTCGAGCTGTGTAAATTAGGCACAATTATATTAAA
Source organism: Psammomys obesus (assembly GCF_907164565.1). Lineage (NCBI taxonomy): Eukaryota > Metazoa > Chordata > Mammalia > Rodentia > Muridae > Psammomys > Psammomys obesus. Next base: position 4,954,243 of record NW_026586550.1, read on the forward strand.
TGTATCTATTTTCTTATTTCATGGTGAAGAATAAATGTCTATTTGCCGGCAGTTGTATATAATCTTGTTTTACCCTGAACAAAGCTCAGATACTCTGAAAGGGAGGCAAGCTAAACTGCACTATCTGGGCCAAGGCATTCAGTGTGACTGATCTGACAAATAAATTGGACAACACAGAGACAATTACTATGAGACAACTGAATTCCTTTTCTCTGGATGAACTTGCATTTGTTCCATTTAAATTTAGATTTAATGTTCACACTATTGAGAAAAATTGGCTATTCAACTTCTCTTGTAATCTCTCTCAGAGATGGAACTGAGAATCTCACACACATACACACAGCCGCACCAGGGTCATCCTACAAGGGCAGTGAGGCTCCTTGTAGGCTAAGAAATGCTGAAAGGACAGGAACTAAGTTGGTTCTGGGACCATGTCAGCAGTTTATTTCCCATCATTCTGGAGTCACTTCTTTCTGCACTGGTTTAAAGTTAAAGAGAGAACATGTAAAACTGACTCGCCGATTGTATCATGTTATTCTGGCACTTCTCAGCACAAACAGTAAGGTTAGAAAGATTTACTGCAGTCGTTGATACAGACTATTACAGAACTATTTTCACAACAGTTCAAGTCTCAGGGAAACAATCCCTGAGAGAATACAGGAAATAGATGATAGGGAAACATCTGGAAGGAAGACTGAGCAGGAGCAGGCTGAGCACCTCAGACCATCAGGGAGGTCTGATAGCACAACAGGAGAGAGCAGGAAGGAGATTACACAGGCTCCAGGAGGCCTTGGACAGGCTGCTGCCTTTAACAGGAGAGCTGAAGGGCATATGCCCATGGCTGCCACATACTCTGAACTGCTAAGTAGCCAAATGAGATGATAGGAAGAGTCAGCTGCTTTCAACAGATGTGATACCAGCAAACGATGGGAGAGTTCCATGTCTGTACCTAACTATTCCTTCACAATGACTTTACAGTGTGTAGGACAAACAGAGCTAATCCTTAAGGACAGACCAGTGAATTACAATTTGAAACACAGATTTTTTTTCCTATTTGTGAACTTTGTGGAATAGGCTGAATACATCTTAAGTCTCCCTCTCTAACATCCACATTTACCACACCATGTCTGTCTGCTATTACACATTTTAAATCCATAATAAACTAGACCACAGGAAAAAAACAAGCCTGTTCTGACGCCAAACTGTTAGGACTTGACAAGCACATTCTGAACATTTGAAAACAGCCCTGTAGCTGTGACACCTGGTTGCCAGGGGCAGATATTGTATGGATGCAGGACATTCTCTCTCTGCCTGACTTGGTACAGGGAATGTGTTTGCAGATGCTAGAACAGGAAACTGGGGGGGGAAAAAAAAATCACTGGGCTGCTTCCCCAGCTTGCCACAATTTGGAAAAGTAAAATAGTTAAGATTGAAAAGAAAGGAAGTACTTTTCTAAAGTGAGTTCAACTCAGATGATGTACTCACTTACTCATTTTCTATATACAAATGAGTAAGGCCAGAAAATAACTGGAAATCTTCAGCTCTCTTCTGGCTCTTTATGGAGGTGGGTACAGAAGAATTACATTGTAAACTCAACCACCCAGGTTGAAGAAGATATTGATTTGACTCTTAGGAAAGCTCCCCGAGGAAGCCTGGGTGGGAGTCACTTTTCAGCTCTACTCGGGGTCTAACTCACTCCCAATACACCATCACAGAGGGAACACCGTTTCTCAGTGAATGGAACTGTATTGGCTGAGTGACATGATAGCAACATTTTCAACTAATGCCAATTAACAAATAACAACCTGATAAAGTAGGAAAACTAGCAATGAAGGACTCTGAAGAATAGCCATGAACCAAACCAAACCAAAATAATAACAAAAACCCCTTACATCGTGTTTTAAAATGAAGATACAACTCTGCTACAGGGAACAGAATTTAGAAGGAGCTAGACCTCCTGTCCTCTCCAGATCTTACTATTTCTTTTATAAGATTCCCTGCATTCTGCCCAAAGTTTGGCCATAGGTCTCAACATCTGCTTTGATAGTCTGCAGGGCAGAGTTTTTCAGAGGCCCTCTGTGGGAGGCTCCTAGCTTGTTTCCTGTTTTCTTCTTCTTCTGATGTCCACAGGAGAGCAACAGAACCAAAAAACAAAAAACAAAACAAACAAACAAAAAAAAAATGAGCATAGGGGTCTTTCCTGAGACTCATACTCCAACGAAGTACCATGCTTGGAGACAACCTAGAACCCCTGCCCATGGCAGTTCAGTCTCCAAGTGGGTTCCATAGTAATGGGAACAGGGACTGCTTCTGTCATGAAATGATTGGCCTGCTCTTTGATCACCTCCCCCTAAGGGGGGAGCAGCCTCATCAGGCCACAGAGGAAGACAATGCAAACACTCCTGATGAGACCTAACAGACTAGGATCAGAAGGAAGAAAAAGAAACCGTCCCCTACCAGTGGACTTGGGGAGGGGCATGCGTGGAGAAGGGGGAGGAAGGGAAGGATTGGGAGGGGAGGTGGGAGGGAACTAGAGGGGGGATACAAAGTAAATAAAGTATAATTAAAAATAAAATTAAATTAAAATAAAAAAATAAAAAATAAATAAATAAAAATAGAAGGAGCTAGAAAGACATCTCCATGGTTTGGAGCACTTGGTGCTCTTGCAGAACAGCCACATGGTAGCTCACATCTATGATTCTCTTCCAGGGAATCTGACATCTTGTGACCTCCATAGGAACAGGATGCACATGCATACATGAAGGCAAACTACTCATATGCATGCAAAAAATAAATATTAAGAAATTTAAGAAGAGAATTTGGAAAGCTCTCTAGCAGATAAAAATTATTTTAAAAATGTGTCTCAATAAAACAACGCTTTTAATTCAAGTATCAAAGTAAGTAGGCCTTCATAGAATTGCAAGTTTTCTCAACCCAAAAACAAGGAAGAAATTCTTTAAAATATTTAGCTTTTACACAAAGCTTTATTTAGTCAAAGAAATAGGGAAGAATTACGAACATGGGGGGAGGGGATCCAATGATAGTTTCAGGTTTAAAACAAAGTGGAAGAAAATAAAGTCCTAAAAAGGAGGGATAGAGAGATGGAGATACATGCTAAGTAGAATCATTCAGAATACAGCAGGTGCACAAAAAGGATAGATAGAGGCCACTTTAGTCCTGAGTCAAGATGGGTGAAAAGGGACAAAAAGGCAGCACCAACCACCCACTGGAAGAGTCAAGCTGCAGTGCAGAGACCACAGAAGGGAAGCACCAGTCCTCTGCTTGGACTCCCCCCTCAGCACGGCTACTTCAGGCTTAGCTTTGTGCCCTCTCCCTCCTCCCACTTCTCTCTCTCTCCAATTCACTCAAACATCATATGGTAGAGTAAAAAAACTGAAATCAAATTATTACAGGAATCATTAATATCAGTGTAGGGAGCATCAGTTAGAGCAGTGGTCAGGCCTTACTAGAGTAAACATATCAAAGAATTTACATAATATTCTGGCTTTTCAATGACTCAAGTGCCTTATACACACAGCAGAGACTGTCACTTTGAAGAGGATGGACCTCTTTTGTATGTGTTGCCTTTAGACCTTTTACATTCCTTGTTACTTCTAGACAGTTCACACTATGGGGTACATAACAAATGAAGCAATTCCACAGTAGTTGTTCTACTTCTGGGAATCTTCATGTAGCCTTTGCTTTGTTCTCATCCCCAGCTGTACTCTAGTGTAAGAGGACTATCTTAAATCTGGACCCCTCTAATACACTGTGTGGACTCTTAAGTACAGGTGTGCTGCCCAGAGACTCAGGAATAGCACCCAGCGTTTTCAACAACTTCTACCACTTGTGAAGACCTACTGGGGCTGGAAAGATGGTTCAGTGCTTACAAGTACATGTTGCTCTTGTAGGACCCAGCTTCAGCTCCCAGCATCCATATCAGACAACTCACAAGTAGCCTTTGCAAGCACCTGCATTCACATGCAAGTACACGACTGATTAAAAATTATTTTAAAAAACAGATTGACAGCAACATAACCACCCAAGAAAGATTCAAAGTGAAAGAAATAGAATAATTTATATATATAATGAATTTATTGACTTGTATTTTTAATATCTTTTACCTGCCATAAAGATCTGAAAACATAACCACACAAGAAACAATGTGAAATAAACAGCACAATTTTTGTGCACATATTTTTATTTTTGACTTATTTTATTTTGAACATGCATTCAATCAGTTAAGGAAACAATTATAGACAAGAACTATGCAGAAATCCACAGCCAAAGGAACCATTTAGTGAACACAAGCTCTATGACTCTTCCTGCTAAAGCTCCCCAGGCAGAGCCTTCTCTAGGTTTGGATCCAACAATAACGAGCAACCTCAGGACTTTGATTAGGTTTTGCCTGCTGGGAAGTGGGAATATTATTAACTGCCTGACAGGAGTATCCTGTCTGCTTTATGGTTCCAGCTATCATCTTAATTATAGATTGCCACTTGTGAGTATGATTTTCATTAACCCATCATTTGATCAGATGCATGAAAGCACCTAACATCTGCACAGCCAGGCACTAAGCAGTCAGACTGCAACACAGAAGAAAGTGAGCCCCACCCTCAGCTTCTACAGCAAGTGCAAGTAAAGCCTTTGTAAAATGATGGTGTTACTAATAAATGGGAGTGACATCCCATGCATATTTCTACTCAACACACTCATATAAGGTTACATACTCAGTGGTGGTGGAGCACTGGTGGGGCATGGGCAAAAATATTCACAACTATAGAGAAAGCATTATAAATGTGTTAGAAACAAGAAATCTAGATCCTGAGGTATAAAAAATCATGTAGCTAATCATATTTGATATAGGATATGCCCTATGCTGGTTTATATTTTAAAGCTGAAATACTAAATACTTCAAGACAGTCTATCCTTCAATAAGAAGACGACGAAAATAAAAACTCTAATACATTACTTCAACTACATCAACCCTAACGAGAGAGAGAGAGAGAGAAATACACTAACCACTACTTGCATAGGTGACCACCTTCAGCACTCTAAGATGCAGTTTCTTTCCAAAGTCAGCATGGACAAAGACGCACACTGACATACCTGCCTAAAAACGAACTCCCTGAAAACAATAGCCTCTTTATGCTCAGCATAAAGAGCCAAGACCATGACTCAATTCAAATGATAACAGAAAGAGTTTGCTAAAAGTTCTAGCTTTGTCCTTTAGAAAACTTAGAATATTAGCCAACTATTCAATTTTTAAAATGGTGATTGTTATGTGATCTCTGCCATTTGTCACCTTGCAAAGAATATTCTGGGCTACAGTAAAGAACTGGTGCTTCTTCCATCTGAACTAAAAAGGCAGCCTGTTTGCTTTGAAAAATAGCTACTACTGGCCATTAATCTAAAACTGAAAACAAGCAGTGTAAATGACGTTTACAAGCTAACACTTCCTCTGCCACTCTACTCTAAGAAAATCTTAAGTGATCTTTTGTAATCTTAGCAAACATTTTTCAGAAAACTCTAAAAAATAGGTTTCTATTTTAGTACTAATGACATGTGAGATTATTAAAACCAGACACTGTGCCCCTGCAGTGTGAAAAGCCTGGTCTAGGCGCTAGAGGATTTCCTTCCCAAGGCCCCCTCTCTGTTTCCTTTTTTTCTTTTCCTCTGGTGCGAGATGAATACTGCAGTAATGATGACATGATCAAGGAAGAGCTGACAACTGTCTGGGAAATTTGCAAAAGACTGCCTAGCTGGTCTTAGCAACAAGCTGTCCTTTGTCATGGTGAGCTTTCTGTCACCTGAGATCACCCCCATGCTCAAGAGATGAAATAAAACATAAAACCATTCACTGATCTATTGTCCATTTCATTCCTGGAATCCTTTGGATGCAGATTTTTCCCAATTCGGTTGGTAGAATGTCCTGGCTACATCTAATCACCTCTAAGCAAGCACACAGACACACTATAAGCAATGACACAGTTTGGGATAATCTATAAAGGTTTCTAGGGCATTCTAAAATGCTTCTTTATCACCAAAGAAATGTCATATACTGTATACATGTTAAATGCCTAAATTCTAAAATACAAACTTAATACACCTATTCATTTATTCAACAAGTATTCAATGAAAACCTCTTTTGTACCAGCCTCAGACACTGAGCTAGACAAGGTGGATCATAATAAATAACTAACGTACCACATCTCATTAAATGACCGTCTTTGTTAAAGATCCCATTTACAAAGCTATAAAACTACAAAAAAAAAAAAATCTATTCCTGTAAATGAATGCTATTTTTTAAGAACTTTCAAAATTGTAGCGGGGGTAGTGTGCAAGCTTTCTACACAAAGATCCACAAAACTTTACATATGACGAGAATAGATGCTAAAGGAAAAACAAAGGATCTCATGAACTGGACTGGACCTTGAGAGCTGAATGAGCAGGATTTAAATGATCAGAGATGTGAGTTAAAGGCCATCTCAAGAAAGGTGACAATAATAAGAAAACTGTGGAGAGAAGAAAGGCAGTCTTACCAGGTATGTAAGTGGAAGGGAGAATTACAGAATGTGTGGGAACCATGCTGCATAAAGATTTCACCACCTGGCTAGAGGCTGACTTATATCTTTGATCTGTAGGCTATAGTCAACTAAAGGGTGAGGAGAGGATAGACTTTTAAAGACATTAGGAAGATAAAAATATTGCTTTTGGAAAGTTAGCCTTCCAATGCAAGGTGATTTAGAAAGATAAGACAATGCACTGTCAGTAAGGAAATCATAAAGAGAGCTATATGGCCAACATAAGACATGAAAGTAAGAGGGGAACTATTTAAAAGAGGGGTGAGAAGAAATCAAGAAAAGATAATGGGAGACAATAAAGACAGTGCATAGTTTATATGAAGAATCATTATTTACACACACACACAAATGTGCACACATGCATGATATAAAAATACAATAAAGACTATTTGGTGAGTAAGTGACCAGCAGATGTTGGGGGAGCATACAACATGCAAAGGTACCTAGAAGAGGAATGAGCCATGTCCAATGACCAACTTGTATGACTATGTCAAAATGAAACCTATTATTTTATAAGCTAACAAACAAGTTATTATTTTAAGAAGGATCTAAGGGCTTTTCTCCATCTATTGAGATGACTGTCCTTGCTTCTAGCTATTTGCTTTATTGTATCTGTTAATTTACATATATTGAACCATCTTTGCATCCCTGCAATAAAGACCAACTGATCATGCAGCATGACCTTTTAAACTGTGTTGTTCAATTTGGTTTGCAAGTATTTTCTAAAGGAAATTTGTAGGGTGTATTCAATAAGGAAATTGGCCCAGGCTTATTGTTGTATCCTTTCACAGTTTTGTCATCAGGGTAATACTAACTACAAAAACTCTATGTCTGAAAACATTTCTGGCCTTTCTATTTTTTAAAATTTTACTTTAAACTTTAATGTATGTGTGTGTAAAACATTGCAATTCACACACACACACACACACACACACACACACACACACATACACACCCCCCCCAAAATTAAGTAGACCCAAAGACTACAGAACTCAATGAACTTGTATAGTTAGAGCAATAGTCTGAAAAGCATTGGAATTAGTTGTTCTTAGAAGGTTTGATAGAATTCAACAGTATATCTATGTGACCTGGATGTCTTTTTTTGTTGGTAGAGTCTTATAACTGCTTCAATCTCCGTGCTGTTGTAAATCTGTTTAAGTCAATTATATTGTGCTGTTCGATTTTTATAGAAATTTGCACCAAGTTTCGGTCAAGGACAGATAAAATACTTTAGGCTCTGGAACACTTTAACAAAATGAAAGATGGGCCCGAAAGAATATATCGCTGAATTCAGTAGTCTAAGGAAAGCTACTTCTAATAATAAAAGCCAACAAACAGTCACAGTTGTGTGGCTCTCCAGAGTTTGTAATAGCCTTTGTATTCATTATGTCATTTAATTCACTTTTCGAAATAATGCATACAACAAAACAGAGAAGTAGAAATTTAAAAAATAAATAAATAAAAACTTGTTAAAGTTACACCAGGTTCATGGTCTGCACATTGGGGTCACAGAAGTAAACTTCATTAGCTCAGTCACTCAGGCAGTAAGTGCTCAAGACTTTTTAAAAACTCAATTACTCTTTCATTACTAATACAACTGCGATGTCCTGTAGCCATGTTCCACTGCCATTTTCTTTTATGTATTCTTCACAGCACCTGTTCTACGCACAGTTCACTCAAAAACACAGAAAACCCTAGCCATGAGTTGCAGCACAAGAATGAGAAAATAATCGGAAGCAGGCTTGTTTATGAACATTTTATATCAACAAATAACAAACTACAAAAAGTGAAAATAAATGTGATGGAATTCTCAATAGCAAGAGGCCTATCTTGTTAGCACTACGCAAGCTGAGCACAGTGCCTGCAAAGAGCATAGCAGTGGGCCACGTGGCTGGGACGGGTTTCCTCTAGCTTCTATGCATTTCTGTATGTTTCAGATTCTTGACATATCCAGAAACCAAATTCTAACTCATTGTGCCCCAACCTAAACACTTAAGAACTTTTAAGACTTTAAGAATTTGATTTTCACTGAGAAATAGGCAATATTTCTGCACCGCCCTCTCTGTATATTTGTCTCTCAATCCAATACAATCCATTTCTAGGTGTCATTTTCTCAGTTTCCCTTAAGCCAAGAGCTAAATCTGTGCAAGTGGCTTTCCATCTCATTCCTCATTTACAATCTGATACCACCTGACCTAACTTTATCAAAGAGAACAGAGCTGTACAATGGAGATGAGAAACAGGTTAACAACTAAGATGCTCTGAAGATGGGGCAACTCTTCTTAGTTTTCTGCTTCTTCTGTTCTGGCATACATACAGAGGCAAAAGCATAATAATCTACCACTCCTGTCCCCATGGGAGATGATGCTCAGTCAACCATGCCCATTAACATTGTGTCTAACTGGTGCTCACCTGGTGCTACCCAGCAATGCTTACAAGCCAAATCTACCAACTTGGGTAGGCTGGCAGTTTGTTAGATTATTATTCTGCCTTCAGACATACTGCAGTAGGTCAAGAAGGGTAATGTAGGAAGATGGACAACAGAGCAGAAGAAGCAAAAAACTAAGAAGACTAAAGGAGGATAATTAATGAGACATAATCACTGTCTGGGCCCAAAAGTAAGCAAAAGCCACTCTCAGCTATCAAGAAGCAAGGGTCAGAAGGATGTGGAGAATTTTAGAAGTGGGAGTCCCACAGACAGAGAGGAGTGACTGGACAGACTCGGGAAGCACACGTCACGGCCCACAAGTACTGCAATACTGAGAAGAGATGAGTCACACTCTAAATTTAGAACTGACACAGGCAAGATGGGAATCACTCCCAGCCCGGGGTGTATCTATAAGACGACCTGGCAATCTCATAGAAAATTAGGAACCACTCTAGAGCTTAACTGAAGTACCTCTTAGTGTCACCTTCAGGCACAAAGCACCAGAGACAGTTTACAGACAACTGGTAGAGAAGAGTGATTCACAGTGGTCATGGCATTAGGCAGCTGTCAGGATACAAACATACCATGGGAGATGGTGACAATAGAGTCATAAAAATATCTGCAGGATAAAAAGCCATCAGTTCCATGAGGTGTAACAGAAGGGAAACCAAGACTCCATAAAGAAGATGACTGTCATCTCAGGGCCACCAGAGTATGCCCTACGAAGTATTAGGATTATTAACTAAGAGTGATCATGATTTGATTTCTTGCATTGAAAATAAAAGAATAAATGGTAGCCATAATTTTCTTACCTGGCAATTATTAACTTTACAAAAGTGTTTTTTAAAAATAGTTTCTTGTGTGTGTGTGTCTGTGTGTGGGAGTGGGTGCAAACAAGGCAGGAGAGTGTCAGATCTCTTGGAGCTGGAGTTACAAGAGGTTATGAGCTGTTCAGCATGGGTGCTGATGAACACACACGCGACTAGCTGCTAATCCATTTCTCCAGCCTCTACAAAACAAAGATTTTTTTATGTTGTTGATGCCTTATAATTTGTCTCAACTTATAGTTTCATTCTCAAAAAAAAAAAAAAAAAAAAAAAAAGTACTGCAAAAATCTCACTGTTTATGGTCAAACTGAATAAAAAGTGATTTGAGAGTACACCTGATATGTGTTGCTGTGTACAGGTCTTGGGGTTCATCCCCAGGTTAGCTTTGTACTCCAATAATTAGTGTCCCCTGGATTGACTTCACAGATACTAACTTTCAGTCCTCCAAATTTCTTTTCTAAACTATCTCTACTTCCATAGCTCTAGGTAAGTCAAATGTTTGTCTTTTATCAGTTACCCAATAGAACTCCCTGGAATGAGTGATTAGCTCAACCCAACCTCCTTAACTCAACTTACAGGCATTTAAGTTAGTTAACAGTTAGGCATTAAGCTGTCCCTTTCTACCTTTTACATTCTTTCTTTTCCCCCTTACTTGTTATTTTTCATCTTTTGAGTTCTCTCATTGTTAATAAAGAATGTCAAGTCCATCAGTCAAACCAGAGAGCTGTCCTACCCATAACCCTTTACCCTATACACACAATCACAATGTTCTGCCAAGTAGTATCTCAAAAACTATCAGTACTTTTGTTTTACTGGACATCATTTAGAACCTATTGCTGTTCACTGACATTTCCCGTCAGATTAGCTCCCTTTCAAAAGTTTATGTAAATTCATATAAATGCCATTATCTGGAAAAAGTAGAAATGAACTATTATGTGGAAGACAATGAAAACAACACAAAGAAATCAATTTCTGGTTAGAAAAGATTGCCTGGCCCAAGCATCTGAGCTAAGATATGCTCCCTACTCTTTGACAAACAATTGCTAGTGGTTAAACCAATTTATCACCACTAAGGTTAGTAGTAAAATTCAAGGTTGGCCATTGGGCAGGCATTTTGTTGAGACTTTGGCTGTAACACCAACCAGCCAGAAAATAGTGGCCAAACCACGTTCTATGTGACTTATTTCTTCGTCTATAAAATGGGAAGTTAAATGAAGTAACAGCTCAAGTGCTCAAACCTAGGTTTGATAAGTAAACAGTATGGCCATATAGTGACACAATGCTAAAGGGTTCATATGTGCTGCAACAGCTCAAGAGCTGTAAGAAAGGGCACTGATGAAAGCTCCAGTAAATAGACAAGCCCAGATTCTAGTTGTAAAAGAAACACAGGGGAAGGGCAAGGGACTTCTGAAATACCGATCAAAGTTAAAGGAGCAGTCCCTTCACTCAGGTGACTACCCCAGGCCAATCCCATATTTAACAAGTTTTGGAAGTTGTGCCTGATGCATCTAAGATGAGAAAATCCAATTTGTAGAATCTATAAACATAGTGATTCCAACAAATTTCCTTTGAATTATAATACAATACAGAGGACTGGACCTTGGGAAAAAGGAAAACGTAGAGTATGCCAGTGGGTCACTAAAGAGTCTTAGTAGCAGTTACCACTAGGGAAGAGAAAGAACTCCTCAGACACAAGGTTCAGAATGCATGAAATGCTAAAGGTGTGTGGAAGAAGAGGTCACTGAAACAGTGACCCTTTGCCACACTATGCTAGGCTGAACAATAAAGAACGAAGGACCAAGAAATCTGTACAGCGAAGCCCTTCAGTGGGCTGAGGCCAGGTGTCGGAGAACAAAGGAAAGGAAAGTGGGGTTTTAAGATGGGCTGAGAAGTAAGTGAAAACAGTGACACGGATGTGATCCACTGGCAAGAAACTACATAGAGAGACCACAATGGTGAACCGTCATGCAAGTCAACAGGTGCTTTCTGACGCTATGGTATCACAGGGGACTTGCCACAGGGGGCTGTGTGTGGGGCCTTCCTATGTTCCTATGCCTTCAAATTCCTAAATTGAAAAGAGGCATTTGTATTAACCTATGCCCATCTTTTTATATATGTTCATCATATCCTAATTACTTATTATATTACATTATCAATGCTATGTAAATAGTCTTATACTGGTTTGTTTGTGGAATAAGAATAATAAAACTTTGTCCATGCTCTGCATAAACACCACCATGGCAGATTATACCACATACACAGCATACGAAAAGAAGAGGCAAAACAGTCACAGTGCTCCCACAGCTGGCAAAATTGAGAAAAAGGTGAGGGCTCTAGCAGGACTTGCCAGCACATCACCTGATTTGCATAAATTTAGCATAATGCCCAACTCAGAGGGAATCATATTTTTGAACTTTTTGAATATTTTACACTTGCCATTGATTGAATCCATAGATACAAAATCCTCAAATACAGAGGGCTGGCTGCGTCAAAGGTGCTTGAATAAAAAGAAGAGCAAAACACTCTCTAACTTATTTAGTCTTAAGTAAAATAAGACTAAATTAATAAGTTAGAGAGTGTTTATTTATTATTTTTTTTAAACAGAGGGCCCAAGCTGTCTCCAAACTTCTTTCTATGTAATTGAGGATGACATTAAATTCAGGTCCCCTTGTCTCCTTCCTCAATGCTAGGATTGCAAGCCTATGCCACCACCTGAAACTGGAGATAGGACCCAGGGCTTCATGTGTGCTAGGCAACTCCTCTACCAAATGAGCTACATGTAGCCCCTGATTAACTTAGAACACAGTAACCAATCAAAAGAAAATAGGTCAATTGATCAGTGACTTCTCCTACCTCAGCTATCAATTTTTCTAGAATAAAGGCTACAATTCTATTTGTTCAAGGTCCCCTGCAATTAGTACTAGCGTATATAAAGATAACAGTGAGCAAACATGAGAAGTATGATGCAGCCTACGCACTTGCTGCGGTTAATAATGTCCTAAAAGTTCAAGAAACAGAACATTTTTGTTCCATTAAACCTGGAAGTAAGAGCAAGGGGCTCTGCAGCTATGGCAAAGCTGGGGCACCTGATCTAGAGAAGCAGCATAGAGAGCCAGGACAGAGAGTGCACAGTGTTCAAGCACTGGTGAGAACAGGGCTCTGACATGATACAGAGCCAGACAATGGGATATACTTTTTTAGAAGCGGTAGGGAGGAAAGCTTCCTGGCAAAGTTAAAATAAAGAGAATGAAATTTATCCAACTCCAGAAATTTCTGTGGTAACCAATAGAAGACAAGAGCAAGGAAGCAAAGCGGAAGAAACAGACTAGACGGTCGCATGGGTTAGGAAATGGACCGGAGGGATAAAGAAGATGAACTCGTGGGGTTAGAAAAACAATCCTTGCATCCCCTAAGAGATATCCAGCACTCAAATGGTAGAAGCAGGACATGAATCATGGGAAGTGGCTGAGGCTAGTCTATGAGGTAGGCAAGGTTCACTTCAACTCTCTATTCTTATGTTTCCTTTGGGGCTCTTCCGTGACCTACCTTCTCTCTTCCTTTCCTTCTGGCAATGAGGAATCTACCCCCATCCCCAACTGAGTTCATTTCTTCTTCCCCATCTGTTATTTCCCATCCAACATCTTTTTCCTGAGTCAGCAAAAAATCATTTTGTAAATGTGGCAAAGCTGGGTACTAAGAACGCAATATAGATGATACACATTGCTTGAAGTGCTTTGTGGTGATACAAAATAGAAAAAATAAAAGTTATCATTATTGAGGGAGTAGAATGATAGTGGGGACGGTGATGTGGATGAGAAATGTCCCCTAAGGGCTTCGGAGTGAAAACATGTGGACACCAGCTGGTGAAGGCCTAGGAGATCTGGCTTTCCTGGAGGAAGTATGTTAGCAGGGGCAGGCTTTGAGAGCAAAAACCTTGCCCACTACCCACTTGCTCTGTGCTCGCATGGGGGTGTGAGCTCTCAATACCCCGTGCCTACTATCATGCCTGTCACTTGCTGTTGTGCCTCCCGCCATGATGAATGTCTATCCCTCTAGAATGAGAAAACAAAATGGATCTTTTCTTCTGTAAATCAATTTGGCCATGGTGTTTTATCACAGCAGTAAAAGAGTATCAATAAAGTGGATCACTATGGACCCTCTGAAGGTAGATTTCCAAGTGTCACTTGTACACAGATAGCTTATTTTTAATTATTGCCCAATGACCTAGATGAACAATATTTATCTCTAAAATCCACATTTTCTAAATCCACTCACCCAGCCTGTAAATCTGTTATCTTTATATTCTTTATCCCAAATGGTTTACTGCTGTTTCAGTCTACTACTTGAGTGCTATTTCAGAGAATTAGAAAAATTAAATTGCTTAGTTAGGAAGAAATGTAAACTTGAAACTAAATATGTCGATTCATATCATCATTCTTCACTTCCAAAAAGAAAGCAAGCAAACAAACAACCCAAAAAAACCATATGAGGAAGTTATGGTTATTCATGACAAGGTATGGGTGTCTAACTAATAACAGTATATTAAAATGTTACAGGTTGAATACAAGTTTACCACTCATCATTAGTTTTAAAAGGTAAGTATCATGTATAGAAACAGAACATTGCAATTGATGACTGGCTTGTTATAGAGAACCCAGAAAGAACCTGCAACTGTTCTATACAATTCCACAGATACAATGAAACAATAAACACCCAGAAACCAGTACTAACTAGTTCCCACCATGAAATGGAATCTCTCCTGCTGAAATTAAACCCTTTGACCCTACAAAAGGACATAATCCCCCGCCATGCCTCCACACATGCAAGGAGAAGCTAATGGCCCTGACATTCTCATTTACACACATATCCTTATTATGCAGCAAAAGATGCATTTTCCAACTCTTCTACTGCAATAGTAATATTTTCTATGTACTGGAACTCTGATCTCTTCAATTCACCTAAATTCTATGAAATAGAGTTTCTTCATTTAAAACACAGCGCTAAACTCATGAAACTGAAAAGCTTCTGTAAAGAAAAGGACACTGTCGACAGAACAAAACGATTGCCTACAGACTGGGAAAAGATATTCACCAACCCAACATCTAACAGAGGGCTAGTATCCAGAATTTATAAAGAACTAAAGAAGTTAAAAAGCAACAAAACAAGCAATGCAATTTAAAAATGGGGTACAGAACTAAACAGAGAATTCTCAATTGAGGAATACCTAATTGCAGAGAAAGACTTAGTCATCAGGGGAATGTAAATCAAAATGACCCTGTGATTTCACCTTACACCCATCAGAATGGCCAAGATCAAAAACTCAATGACAATACACGCTGGAGAGGATGTGGAGAAAGGGGTACCCTCCTCCATTGCTGGTGGGAATGAAAACTTGTATAACTATTTTGGAAATCAATCTGACACTTTCTCAGACAATTAGGAATAGTGCTTCCTCAAGATCCAGCCATACCACTCCTAGGCATATATCCAAAATACGCTCAAGTACACAACAAAGATACTTGTTCAACCATGTTTATAGCAGCTTTATTCATAATAGCCAGAACCTGGAAACAACCCAGATTTCCATCAACAGAGGAATGGATACAGAAATTGTGGTACATTTACACAATGGAATACTGCTCAGCAATCAAAAACAAGGAAGTAATGAAATTTGCAGGCAAATGGTGGGATCTAGAAAAGGTCATCCTGAATGAGGTATCCCAGAAGCAGAAAGACATACACGGTATATACTCACTCTTAAGTGGATATTTGACATATAATATAGGATAAACATGCTAAAATCTGTACACTTAAAGAAGCTAAGCAAGAAGGAGGACCCTGGGTAAGATGATTAATCCTCACTCAGAAAGACAAATGGGATAGACACTAGAAAAGGGAGAAAACAGGGAACAGGACAGAAGCCTACCACAGAGGGCCTCTGAAAGACTCTACCCAGCAGGGTATCAAACCAGATACTGAGATTCAAAACCAAACTTTGGGCAGTGTGCAGGGGATCTTATGAAAGAAGGGGAGATAGTAAGACCTGGAGAGGACAGGAGCTCCACAAGGAGAGCAACAAAACCAAAATATCTGGGCACAGGGATCTTTTCTGAGACTGATACTCCAACCAAGGACCATTCATGAATATAACCTAGAACCCTTGCATAGATGTAGGCCATGGCAGCTTAGTCTCCAAGTGGGTTCCCTGGTAATGGGAGCAGAGACTGTCTCTGACATCAACTCACGGGCTGGCTCTTTGATTACCTCCCCCTGAGGGAAGAGCAGCCTTGCCAGGCCACAGAGGTAGACAATGCAGCCACTCCTGATGAGACCTGATAAGTTATGGTCAGAGGGAAGGCGAGGAGGACCACCCCTATCAGTGAACTTGGCATGGGAGGAGAAGAGCGAGGGAAGGTGGGATTGGGAGGGGACAAGAGTGGGGGCTACAGCTGGGATGCAAAGTGAATAAACTGTAATTAATACAAAAAAATAAAACTTAAAAAGTCTTTTAAGAAAACATAGAGCTAATAATATTGCTTTCTCTTTTAAACCCAAATGAAATCATATAAGAGCAGCATGCGTTTGCGGGAGGAAGGTCGGCATGTGCATGTGGCCACCTGTGTGTGTGTGCCATCACTGTCCCTGTAAGGGCTCCACATCCAGAGTGAGTACTCGCAGTGGCAGTGCACATACAAGCACAGAATGCTTATTCTGGAACTGGGGTCAACAAACTATGGCTCAAGAGCCATAGCTTGCATTTCCAAATAAGGTTTTATTACAGTCCCATAAATTCATATATGTGCTATCAGTGACTGCTCATCACTACAAGGGTAGGATTACACTAACCACGTAGAAAGGGCATGAGCTAAGCACCGTGATATAAAGGTACAAAATTATCATAATGAAACCCACTATTTTGTAAACTAACTAAAAAAAAGTCTTACAGTCATTAGTTTACCAGTATGAATACGAACAGCAATGAATTATCTTGCACATTAAGAAAGACAGTTCCAAGGGATAAGCAGGGTGTGGTGGCAAATGCCAGTAATCCCACCACATGAAGGGGGTACAAATTCCATGTCAGACTGGCTGTATAATGAGTACGTCACAAAGCAATAACAGAATACATGGCAAAATAGCCACAAAGCCTAAAATATTTACTGCCCTACCCTTTACAGATATCAACATACTGCTTCCCTGACAGGCAATCCTCTCCCTGCCCCAACCCTCAAAGTCCCCAACCCCTGCCACCAGCAGAGAAACACAGGATAATGCAGGGTTTTCTGACTTTCCAAACATACACAATAATAACAGTTATCTCAGCTTATTCTTGTTAGATAAAAGAAATGAATCATAAGGATATTTTCTGACTAGTTTCAGTAATTGTTTCTTTATATGTCTGTTTGCTTGTGCCTATGGGATTTGAACATGCTTTTGTGTGTTTTGAAGGTATATTAACTTTTGTGGGCAGTGTAGGTGCCAACAAATGGCCCAGACAATGGAAGTTTGGGGTGGGTGCTTTGCTTTACTTAAAACTAAAGATTGTGACATCCCCAGTGGAGAACATTATCATACATGCTTGACATCTTTGCTCATTATCTTCAGGTTTAGCTTTTTCTTTTTAATTAATTTATTTTTTTATTAATTACAGTATATTAACCTTGTATCCCAACTGTAGCCCCTTCCCTTTTCCCCTCCCAATACCACCCTCCCTCTCTTTCCCCCCTGCCATGCCCCTCCCAAAGTCCACTAATAGGGGAGGTCCTCTTCCCCTTCCATCTGAACTTAGTCTATCAGGTCTCATCAGGAGTGGCTGCACTCTCTTCCTCTGTGGCCTGGTAAGGCTGCATCCCCCTCAGGGGAAGGTGATCAAAGAGCAGGCCAAGGAGTTCATGTCAGAGACAGCCCCTGTTCCCATTACTAGGGAACCCCCCTGGGCATGCGGCCACAGGTTTAGCTTTTTAAAGCCATCTCAATTATGCTTAACAGCTGAGTTGTAACGAACACATTTTGCCTATTTGTGTCTTTTTGTTGCTGCTGCTGTTGTAGTAGTTGTTAAAAATGTGATCTCCCTATGTAGTCTACACTATCCTCCAAGTTGTGAATCTCCTGCCTCAGCCTGTGAAGTGCCGAATTATAGGCATGAGGCACCACAGCAGCTGAAAACAGCATTTCAAATTCTACTTTCCGGGGACACCCAAGGTTGGTCATGGGTAATCACCACACATGTCTTCCCTTTGGTTGTGGGTAATTCCAACACCATTTCTTTTCTGCCTGCTCCCTGCTCTTAGCGGCTGGAGAAGAAGCACAGTAATGGGAGGCATTACTTTGAGTAAAATGGCAACTGCAAATAGAGGTGATTTCCCAGCTATCATTCCCAGTTTCTTCATGATAAATCACCACCACAGAAAGGCAAAAACCACGGAATGTCATTAAACTCAGAACAAGGGAAAGAAAACAGTGATCCATACCAGCTGAGTGTTTCAGTGCTGTTATTATTATATTTGAGTAAATTATGGTTCTAGTTTTAAAAGGATTTGAGGTCTCTATACACACAGGCAAAAAAGTTAAACTATACTCAAAATGATACTCTAATTTTATAAATTTCTTCCTTACTAAAAAATTCAAGCCAATTATATATTCCTGAAATATACTTATACCACTACATTCCTCCAGGCTCTGAAATTTCATTTAAGAAATGTAATAAAAGCAAGTAAGTTCCAAGTACTAGGGCCAGTTTCTGCACACACTCCTTGAAACAGTTTTCTTCCAAAGTAATGAGACTAATAATGTACAAGTCTCTGTGTATTAAGGCTCATCAAAGAGCAAACAGTAAATAAACCTAACACTTACTTGGAGGTGTCATCAAAAACCCAATTAATAGATAAACAAATAGAGAAGCCTTGAAACCTTACTAAACAGACAGCAGAAATACATCACACCTACAGAATAGGAACACATCACACCCACAGAAACAAACAAACAAAAAAAAAAAAAAACAAAAAAAACAACAACAACAAAAAAAACGCCATGCAAGTCATCTTCCAAAACTAAATTCCAAGATGATTCTTTGGAATTCTGAATGTGCCTTTACATTAGAAACTGGTCCCACGGCAGCCTGCAAGGCCTGAAGAGTCCTCTTATTACCAATACTCAGAAGTGATGACACAGGGCCAGGGAGAAGCCTAATTTCCCTGCAGAACAACTACACTTCCAAAACCACAGAATTTATAGTTTCAGAGGTCCCTTCCTTTGAGTCACATCTCTGTACAAAAGAAGAAACAAAGGTTTAGCAAGAATGAATACCTGCCTTAGATTCTCAGCAAGAATGCATGAACACAGAAAAGTTAGCTTCTTCAGCATCTTCTTGTGTGGTATGTATACTAAACCAGAGTTGATTAGCTTTATTAAGATAACAAAAAATATATAAAACAATGGGAACCATTGTTCTTAACTAGGTAGACATGTGCTATAGTTAATCTCAACTGACAGCTCGAGATCCACAATTGCCTGCCTTCTAGGAAAGCCTATGGGCAATTTTCTTGATAGGAATAACTGACCTAAGAAAACCTGCCCACTGTGGGTAGCACTATCTCCTAGTCTCAGAACTTAAACATTTTTTTTCTTTTTTTAATGACGAAAACTAACTGAACATAAGTATTCACTGCTCTCTGTTTTTTTACTATGGGTAGAATATGAACAGCTAAATCCTAGTGCCTATGACTTCTCAACAATGATGGTTTCTAACTCTGAACTGTGAGAAACATACACACACACCCACCAACACAACACACCATGCCCTTTTCCCTTTTAAGTTGTTTCTATCAGGCTATTTCATCACAGCAACACAAAAGTAACTGAGACAGAAAATTTTTACAGGAGTGGAATTGGAGCTGTAATTTGAAATTGGTTTGGAGTAAAAAGTGAGAGTTTAGGATTTTGACACAGAAAGCGTTTAGAAGCTGTAAACAGAGCTTAATGGGCCTTGTGGTAAAAGCCTGGAAGACAAAAGACAAAAAAAGACAAGAGATGTTGAATGTGGACAATGGAGCCTGGTTTGTGAGTTTTCAGTAGGTAACAAAGGTTCTAGTGGGGACTTACAGAATAGGAGGCCTTCATGTGAAGCCCTTCTAGCTGCAGTCTGCCTGTTTCTTGAAAACTGTGGTGAAATACCTAAGACCCCTGCACAGATATAGTCCATGGCAGTTCAGTATCCAAGTGGGTTCCACTGTAATAGGAGCAGGGACTGTCTCTGACATGAACTGATTGGCCTGCTCTTTAATCACCTCCCCCTGAGGGGGGAGCAGCCTTACCAGGCCACAGAAGAAGACAATGCAGCCACTCCTGATGAGACCTAATTGACTAGGATCAGAAGGAAGGAAAAGAAGACCTCCCCTATCAGTGGACTTGGGGAGGGGCATGCATGTAGAGGGTGGAGGAAGGGAGGGATTGGGACGGGAGGAGGGAGGGAACCACAGGGGGGTACAAAGTGAATAAAGTGTAATTTAAAAAAAAATTTAAAGATAATGATTTCAAGACAGGAGAACATGCTGGCTGATGCTCTAAAAGTAAATTATATTATTGTCGTGATCATTATAACTGAGGAAAAATCTTTCGTTGCACTACATTGAGCAAAGTTCTATTATTCAGAGGCTCCATCTTGTCAAGATTCAAGTTTATTTGAAGAAAGTCTAAACGAAAGGGGTTTCCTGGTCCTCAAAAGCATGTGTCTAGGGAAGCATGCCCCCACAATGAGAACACAGCTGTGGTCCAAGGGGTTCCAGGCTCCAGGCTATGGTACCTGCAAAACACAGTAGTGTTGTCCACATGGTACTAGTTTTGCAAGCATAGAAGAAGATCCAAAATTGATGGGACCATAAAGACTTGTAGAAGAGAGCAACTGAAACCAAGCAATGTATAGTTGGGTCAAAAATCTATGCAAGAAGGCCACAGGAGGCCACTACATGTAACTGAGAAGATGAAGTCTAAATTACAAAGGAGACTCCAAAATACTGGAGATGCTAGGACTATGGAACATCTGCCAAAGAAAGCTACAGGCATGGAATAGAGGGACCTAAAAGAGAGAATATGTGCTTTACAGGAAGGGTAGGGCTATGCAAGTCCTTGGAGCCAAGGCAATTTCAGCATGAGCTACAAATGCCAGGCATGAAGACAGAAAATTTGGTGTTTGCCCTACTGAATACTGGTGTTGCTTTGGTCTGAGTCTTCCATACTATGTTCCAATTTTACCATTTTGCAATTGGAATGTGCACTATATGTTGGAGGTTTATGACACATTTTTATTTTATATGAGCTCACTGTTAAGAGCTTAACCTAAATCTCAGATGAGATGTGGACTTTGAACTATTAAACCATACTGAAACTTTTAAAGACCTCCAGAACAACGAGAGCAAGTTTACAATTTAAAGTGATTTGTTTGGCTGCCAAGTTAACAAAGGGTAGAGTTGGGTGGTTAGTCTATACCAACTTGATGAAATGTAGAATTACCTGGGAGACTGGTCTCTGGGAATCCCTAGAGGGAATTATCTTGATTAGGTTAACTGCGCTGGCAGCAACTATGCTGGCTAACAGCATTTCCTAGACTGGGACCCAGTACTGCACAAAAAGAAGAAAAAGGGAGCCAAGCACAAGTATTCAACCCTCGCTGCTTCCCAATTGGATGTACAGTGGCCAGGTGCCCAAGCTCCTGTGTCTGATCCCTCAATGATGGACTCTAACCTGTGAGATAAAATAAATCTTGGTGGTATCAGGGCTAGAGACAGTGTTTCGCTCTGTAACCCTGACTATCCTGTAACTCACACTATAGACCAAGCTGGACTAAAACTCAGAAATCTGCCTCCCTCTGCCTCCCAAATGCTGGGATTAAAGGCATAAAAACCCTTCCTTATTAAGTTGCTTTTGTTAGGGTATTAATCACAGCAATAGAAATTAACTAACCAGTAGAATTTTGGGCAGCTGAAAAAGTTAACGGCTCCAGATAATTGTTAAGGTCCATGTGAAGCTGACTAGAGCAGTTAACAAGCAGGCCTTGGACAGACACCAAGACAAATGGTAGGTACAATGCAAACTGTACCCTTGCTTAAGAAAAAAGAATGGTTCCACATGAAGCCTAAGATGCCCTTTGGGATTATCTTTTTGGGGGATGTGCATTGTGATATGACTATCCTATACTGGGGGACATCTCTGACATGGACTATGTTGCCTGCTTTTTTATCACTTCCCCCTGATAGGACTTCCCTACAAGGCCACAGGGGAGGAAAATGAACTCAGTCCTCATGTAAATAGATGACCTAGGGTGTAGGGGGACTCCCCAATTCTCAGGAAAAGGGGAGAGGGATGCAGGAGGGAAGGTGGAACTGGGAGGAGCGGAAGGAGGGGTCTATGACCAAGATGTAAAATGAATTAATTAAAAAAAAAAAAACTTTTTAAGATAAAGAAAGAATGTTGACGCAAGTTTGTAATCCAACCACTTGTGAGGCTGAAGCAGAAGGGTCATAAATTCAAAGAAGTCCAACTCTTTAAGTCAGCTAAGGTAACAAAGTGAGAAAAGGCTGAGGATGGGAATAACTCACAGCTACTACAGATGTCTAACCCATACAATGATCCAGGTTCACCTGCACAGTACAGAGGTTGGAGTGGGAGGAAGACAGTAATGGCCAAAGCTCTTCTGACCTAACAATAATTCTGAAGAAAGTCAATGACGCCTCTCCCAAGTAAAGTCACTGTCATCACTGCTGCTAATTATCAATGTTCAGTCCACATTTAAATCTCTAACAACAAAAGGAACACCAGTCTTAAAAATGGCTGATATCCCCCAGGGACATACCTTACAAACTAAGTAAAGTGAGTCAACATCCAACCCAAATCCCATACTGTTTGCTCAACTCAAGAGGTTTCAGTTCTATATCCCTATTTCTCTTCCTCTCAAAAATTAAACTAATAATAATGATGACATAAACAAATGCAAACTCTAGCTTTGAAAGGCACGAGTCCTACTTTACACATGAGCAGGATTTACTGAGTTCACAGTGCAAGTGAACTGATCAGTTTTTAGTGAGATGTACACACTCCCATGGTTCAGCCACAATTTAGACTCCCAAGCTTATTTTACACTTTGCTTGTGAACACAATCCTATAGTTAAGAACACGTCATCTATCAACAAAACAATTACTTTTAACTTTTATAAATCTTGCTAACCAATAATGAGGAATAATGTTGCTCTGTCAAACCATCCCATTGTTGATGATGCTGTGAAACTATCATGGCCAGAAGGAAATCCAAACTAAAAGCTCATTTAGAATACAACTTTGGGATGATCAAAATAATATGCTCAAACAAGATCACAGCACACACCTTTCAAACATATAAGAGATAGTCACAAGGTGTGTAATAAGAATCTGATTCCAGGGTCTAAGAGCATCAGCAAAATCATAAATCTTTGGTTTTTTTAAGTTACAAAGCAAATAGTATTTGTAAAAGAAAATAGCTATTTTGAAAGTTATGTTAATATTTTAGATGATTTATATATGTTAATGTTATATGTTATCATATCTGTTAATATGTTATATGTTAATATTTTAGTTGGTTAAATAGATAATGGCTGTGTGTTTATAGACAGATTTCTATGTTCAGATCCACTTTCTTGTATGGCTAGAATAGCTAAGATTAGAACTAGATATGAATGATTCCATGTTTTATCATTAAAGTCCAGTATAGTTTTCTTAAGTTTAAATACAGATAAAAATACAAATACTTGTCTTTTCTGACCTCATTCTACCAAAACATCATAATTAAGACTTGTACTGTTTGTGTACAAAGATGTACACTATTATTTTTCTTTAAGCCACTTAACAACAACAAAAAAAAAAAACCAAACAAGCATAAAACAGCTATATAAAAGCAAGTCCAGAGTCTATGACAAATATTTTAAGATGGGGTTCATGTGATTAAAGTTGATTAAAACAGAACAAAGAATTAGATTGACGTAAGATGTGTGCTTTTGAAACAGGCTTCATTTTGTGCAGAAACAGATAATTTCAAGTTCTCACTACCACCCCCAACACATACACACACACAAACACACACAGGGGCAGGAGAGGAGAGGGGAAGGAAGAGAGACAGAGAGAGAGAGAGAGACTCTCAATCACAAGGTGAGGAGCAAAGAGGAGAAGAATAAACAGGCCCAGCCATGTAGGTGTCACACATTGGGAACGAGATCTAAGGCTATAGCAAATTCACCTCGGCCCCATTTCTTTAAGGCCCAGTGCTGAGAAGACACTGAACACCACAGTAAACCAGTATGCCTCTGATCTCCATTGGAACAAAAGGAAAATGGCATGCTCAAATGAAAAATCATTTATAATGGATGAAAGGATGAGTCTTTCTTTGAATTTTATTTGGAGAAAGAGGAGGAAGAGATTTAAAAAGAAAAATTCTCAAAACATAACACAATACTTACGAGATGATAATACCAAAAAGGGACTAAGAACAGGTAGGACAGAGAGAAGAAAGAATATAGAGAAAAAAAAAGACTCTCACTTGTGAACCAGGTGCAGGAAAAGTATTTACACATGGAAGGTTTCAGAAGAAGCAGACACAATGAACACAAGATAACAACTAACCATCACGTATCATGCTTCCCCTGCAGCTCTGAGGGGAGCTCTGAGGGTACCACCTCTGTTTTTTACTGCTTTTTTACCACCTCGGTACTTTACATCACAAACTGGGATTGAGGAGTCTGTCCAGTTGGCACCTTTCAATGTTAAAACTGAACTTAATTAAATGCCTTCCTCATAAGAGACAATGTTCCTTCTTCGTTAAACCTTCAAGATATTGATGAGAGTTTAATTTTAATTTAGTTAGTGTTACTTACAGAACTTTTAAAATAGATCTGTGATACTTTCACACATGAAGTAACCTATCAGAACGAGCTGTACTAAGAAGCTGCCTTAACATCCATATGTCATTTTTTAATCTATTTTATTTTAAATTATGCATATGTGTGGGTATGAGCACATGAGTGTGGGTGTTCCCAGAGGCTAGAAGAGAACATCAGATGAGCTACCTGTGACTGTGTTTGTTGTGTGTAGGAAATTTATAGATTTCCATAAAATTACTTTCAATGGTGTGTTGGAAGATGGATACATGTTTACTCCGTGGGGTTGCTACAGTGGCTGTTAATGTACATGGGTTTCTGTGTACTGTTGTGGGGAGTTGTTTTAATAACCTGTGCTCCTCAAAGGTCTCTGATGTTGGTATCTAATCAAAGTATATGCCCTACAGCTTAAAGAGTGGCTCATATAAAGACACTGAGTAGAACCTGTAGACAAGCAAATAAATTGAATAAAGGCTTTTAAAAATACACCTACATTGTTAAAAAGTGAAAATTCCTATGTCTCAAAATTATGACTGGCAAATCTTGCTGTTCCCAAATTCCTCTGAAACAGAAATATTCATAGTCATTCCTGTGTGTAGTCTCACCACCCCTCCCCCCCAAGGTTTGTGGCCTTCTGAAATATACAAAAGCCCCAGACTCAGTGTTCCCAGGCTGCCTTTGCCATTATGTGGCACTAAACCAATCTCTTCCCAGCTACAAGTGTGTTCAGCGATTAGCTCTCTTCCAACATGGTTGCACCCACCATCCACAGCAGAGAGCTGTCTTCCTTGCCACTCTCTTCTACGGCACAAACAGCTGACTAGTTCCTTCTAATTCTCAAATCTAACCCTAGTGTCCTGAACACTTTTCCCCCAAGTCTCTTGACTTAATCCCAAACATACAGATATCTAGGCCCTGAAATGTCTTCTAATAAATTCATTTTCTGATACAAAAACAAAACTATATTCGCTCATAAAGTGATGGAAGGGCACAATAAGCAACTAACCTCTGCCTCCTTGCCTGTGACACCCACTCTGGGTCCAGAAGGTAGCCTAGAGTCCCAGCTAATGCCAAGGCTGAAGTTCTAAGGTGAGGACATAGCCAGGCTTGAGTATGAGGAAGGCGAAGACAGGGGCTGCTATCAGGGAAAGAGAACAGCAAAGAGAAGCCTGAAGTCCTATGTGATAGGCAAAGGTGTGATGGAAGGGGCAGGAGGTAGGACAAAAATGCATGTTTGACTTCTCCTGAGCTTGTTCACCTAGGACTGTCTCAGACATCTACTGCAAAGAAAGAGGTGCAGCATGAACGGGAAATGAAAGCCATCAAAACAGAAACCTCCCACCCTTACATCGGCTCAAGCTTTCTTCCTTTCCTTCTCTTGTCTGTTTCTCTTCTCCCGCCACTCTTCCACCTTCAGCCAAGTTTCCTCCAAGATGTTGATAATTTGCCCCAACAGCTCCTTGAGGCCTCTGTTTGGTACAGTTGGTACTTCGTTCATCATTGACTTCAAACACAGTAATCTCTTTAAAAGAAAACCTCCCCAAACAATGGTTTCTTTAAGGCACATGTTCCTTATCATCTTTGAAAGCTTTAAGTCTTGACTTTAACCCTTATACTGTTTATTCTTTTCTTCTTTAAATATTCTTCACTCAAATCTAGTCTGTAAATCCAATGCTATTGTAGCTAATTCAACAGTCTCTCACTGGTGCTCAGACCTCTAGCCATCTCTAGAAATCTCACCCCATAAACACTTTCATAACCGTCTTCCCTCTGTGCCATGTTGGGAGCTCCTTCTTAGTCTGCCACTCAGAAGAGAACATTTTTTTTTTCTAAAAATTTCTTCAACATCTTGTCTCCTCTCCATATACCATTCCTTGGCATTCTCACTCATTCCCAGACTGGTATCTTAGAGAGGGAGAGAGAGAGAGAGAGAGAGAGAGAGAGAGAGAGAGAGAGAGAGAAAGAAGAAAAAAGTCCAGAACTCTCTCCATGCTCACCCCTTCTCCTCAGCTCCAAACCAATGTTTCCAATTTCTCTAGCAAGTGTATCCACTCTGGAGCTGAGCACCATGCTGGTCACTGAGTTTCATTCTAGCCCTAACGAGGGCTGAAGTAGAGCCAATGGACAGGATGAAAGAACAGGCAAATAAGCACAGAAAGCTTCCCCACATGGTAAAAGGGCAGATACTTGCCAGCTAGAAGGGCTCCTGCCTCAGCTTAACCTACAGAGAACCCACATGTCCAAGCCATTAACAAGGAAGGGTATTTTCTCAAGTGGTGCCTAGCCACAATGCTGCAGAACTTTGAACTTACTCAATAAAGAACAGGGCAGGCAAGAGGGAAGAGTCACCAGCTACTTGATCCTCACCTAACCTTGGAAATGCTTGTTTGCTAGTCTGACAGCAAACCAAAGTGACATCTCAAACAGCAACATGACTTTTCATGGTCTTCAAAGATGGATTGAATTCACATTGTACTCTAGCTTCCTCTTCCTTTCTGACTCTCAGTTAACTTTAATACAAGCCCAGCAATGTCAATGTGTGGAATCTGTGCAAATTATAGGCCTTTAGATAGAACGTGTTTCACTGCTTGGAAGGCTGTGCCACTTTTCCTACTAGGTTTTCTTTTTTCATCTCTCCTGCATTCAACTCTTTACCAGCACTTCTATCAAACTGAGTTTGCCCACTCTACCCTCTCAACCTATCAGGCATAAGCCCTCCTTCATACCCTACACCTTATGTCCAACCACGTCATGTTGCTCAACAACCTGAAAGAGAGCCCATGTTCTTCCCACTTCACACCTTTAATTTCAACTGTTCTCTCAAAATGTCAAACATGTTTCAAATCCTGACATCTTCCCCTTTTTAAAATGACAGATCAGACATTCTTTAAGTTATTGAGCCAGATTCTTTCCTCATCCAAGCCTACCAACCCTACATCTAAAGCATTATTACTCATCAAGCCCTTTAGCACTCGAAATGTTTCTACCTGTACCTCTATCAATCTTCTGAACAAAACGCAAGACCCAAGAGGTCTGCACCACCTCTGTCTGGTCAAAAGCACTAGTACAGTGCTCACTACCTAGGGGCAGGTGTACTGGTCACCTGCATGCTGCTGTGACCAAGTAAAATTTGATCTTTGCAGCCCAAACAGTTTGAGAGCAGTTTGGTCCATTGTGGAAGGGCAGGCAGGGTAGAGCAGCTCTGTCTGTGGCAGCAGTACCCGGGAGGGTATTCACATGGCAGTGGAACAGAAAGCAGGCCAGAGTGGGAGAGGGAGAAGGGGATATAAATCCTACTTCCATCAGGCAGGCCCAGCAGTCTAAAGTCTCCACAACCTTCAAAACTGCACCACAATTTGGTGTGAATGAACATTCAAAGCATGAGCCTCTGGAAGGCCACTTGAGACTCAAACCATCATGGTGAAACCATCATAGTGAGTCACTACCATGACCTGGACACAGACTTCCAAGGACTGTTCAAGTCATTACTCAGTCACATATGTTACAACCAAGTTTTCAAAAGCTAAACTTTTAGATTCTCAGTCTCCCTCGTCAATAAAATGTAAAAAATAAGAATTAACCTTGAATTTTTCAAAAGACCAAGTGAAAGTTCTCTTAAAAATCTGCACAATGCAAACACAAACAAGACAGTATTTTTGTCAGAATAATTTGTAAAATGTTTATTAGTTTAAAAAAAGATCAACTTATCTTGCTGTAAAAGAACCGTGGCTTTATAAATAATTAAGAACTTGCTACATAAACTCAAGAAGACAAAAGCACCATAGAGGTTTACTCACTGATAATATCTAATTGTTGTAAGGTCACTGAATGCTTCATTTTACTGGCTATATACAGTGCTAATGAAAGTATTAAAACAAGATTTTAAAATGTATTCTTTTGTAGCCTTCTGTAACTTCCAGGCAGTAATTTGTGTAAACTAGTCATTATGTTACACTCATATGCCTAAACGCTGTTACACCTTCAATATAAATGTCAATTACATGAAATAGCCTCTAAAAGGAAACTTGTATCATGTCTTCTTATAGTTCCCCATTTCCCTGATGTACATTCTCACTGGCCAGTGTAAAATGAGCTTGGAAATTTCACGTTCTCAGGGAATATTCCAATGCTTCTGTTTCCCCGCCTTACACACACACTGAACACCATGCCTGTGTTATTTCTGAAAGGAAGAAACCCACTGTGCAGCAAGCAGTGTGAAACATAATGCAGCTTTACTCTGCATTAGGAAAGCAAGAAAACAACCAGCTGTGCGCTAGAAATAGAAAAAATTTGGAGTTGCAAGTTGCAAGCCCAGGGGACCTTAGGTAACA
The DNA here is from genome assembly GCF_907164565.1 of Psammomys obesus. Lineage (NCBI taxonomy): Eukaryota > Metazoa > Chordata > Mammalia > Rodentia > Muridae > Psammomys > Psammomys obesus. Next base: position 4,983,310 of record NW_026586550.1, read on the forward strand.
TCAAAAGTACTCCTTAATGGTGAACAGCTGCTTTTATTTCAGCTACACTAAGGATAGCACGGGATAGATTTAACATATTAATTTTTAGTTTCAAAAGCTGCAGACAGACCTGTTGGTCAAGGAGAAGCCTGGCAATGACAGCAGCAAATCTATCAATCAATCCAACATGGTTGGGCTCCGCCAGCAGCCCCTGACACCAATTAGGAAAAGGCAATACAGAACTGCTGCTACCAGGTTACAGCTTTGCCAATTAGAGCACAGCCTGGGTGAGAGGGGACTGCGAACACTGGAACTCAGTGTCAAGAAAGAAAGGAGAAAGGCACCTCGTGTAATGCAACATGAAAAAGAAGGATTGCAGGGGACACAGAAAGGAAGCAAGTCAATCTCCAACCACACAGCATGTTTTATTGTTCCCTTGTCCAAGACATGCAGACAGGAAGACAAAGAGAGAGAGAGACAGCCATCTCTGCCCTGGAAGGCTCTGCTCGTTGGCCTGAGCAACTCCAGGAGCCTGTCACTGTCACACAGCAGCTCCCAGGCTGCAACCTCTCACTGTTCCTTTTGGTCAGGATTCACAAGTTAAGCCAGCTCACACACAGCCTTAATGTCATCAAAGTGCCGCAAGCCCTATATTTCAGCCTCATTATTTGCACATAAGCCTTCTGCTAAGTTTTCTCATTTCTACATCCTACAAAATTTTAGAGTCCTTTCAATTTTTCTACCTGGGCTCTTCTTCCAAATCATGACTCATAGTCCTAGCTTATCAGACTTCATAAACTCCAAGGCCTTAAATATCTTTCTTTATATTACAGTCCCTTCATCTCTAACCACGGTTGCCTTCTGCTGAATACCTCCCCTTACTTCCATTTAACTCATGCAGCTTTGAAGGCTCCACCCGATTCCTTCAGCACTGTGCCAGCTGAAAAGGCTAAAGGCCAAAGCAAGGATGACAAAGAAGTTTCAGACTATAGGGATTGCTTTCTGATGCAGATTTAAAACCCAGGTCAAGCCAGTCCAACAAATATATGACTCTGATCTGAGTTATATAAAAATAATAGCAAATATATCTAAAAATGTAGACTGTTATTTTTTTAATATAAAAATAATACCATTATCTCTTATCAACTCAGTCACCTCCATGACAGCATGTTTTCCTGAATGCCTGATGCTAGCTCACTGTGAAAGACTCTGACTTAACTCTAGCAACTGTTCTGTCATTTCTGCACCACTCTTATCAGAAACGTCTAATAGTGTACTCAGTGTGCCACACACATACAAACAAGAATTGTGGTTTCCAGTGACCAAATGTAATCTTAATGTCAGACAGACTTAAGCATAACAATCTACCACAATGTCTACAACCCTAACAACAGGAATATGTTCAGATTTGCCTAGAACAGAGGATCCCATTCTCAGCTGCCTGTAGGAAAGCCAGTGAAGCTGTAGAAAATGCTGCAGCTTAGGGCGCAGCTTGCAGAGATGCTGACATCACTGGTTGGAAGTGACCCCTTATCCACACCAGGTCCGAAGGATGCATAAACGCTATGCCTGTGCCCACTGTATCAGAGAAGGTCAGGTGGCCAGAAAAGCAGACCCCACAGGTCTGAGCAAATAACAAAAGAGACAGTCTCAGATCCTGGGACATGTGACCAGGAATGGCCTGCATAAGCAATGTTCTAGAATGATGCTGGGAGATAGCTAATTTCAGGCTGTTGTAGCCTATCCTTGGCAGAGGAGGGAGCTGTCCGATGAGCAAGACAGGACAGCTGCCTCTGTGTAGAATCCTAGACACAGTGAATAAAAGGGGCACATGGTTACCTGATAAACTCTGCCTGGCAGATTAAAGGATCTGCCCAAATGTCACTTTGCTGGGAGTGAGGTTCTGTGACTCTACTGGCCTTTCATGAAATACCATAAGCAACTACCTTAAGAAAAAAAGCTTTTTATTTTGGCTCATGGATTTGGAAGATCCGGTCAAAGATCAAGTAAGTGGTCTCACCCTTTGGACCTCCAATGAAGCACCACATTGTGGTGAGTGCAGTGGAGCAAAAGCAGTCACCTGCTAAGCCAGGAAGGTAAGAACAGAAAGAGGAAGAGAGCAGGGTCCCCCAGTCTCATTATGAGCACCATCCAAGTAACCTGAACTTCTACTAAGCTCCATCTTCTGAAAGATCCACCACCCTCTGACATAAGACTGTGTCAAATGGACCTTTGTGGACACTACCCACACCCAAATCCTGACAAAACCCATCCCTTTTTCTATAGTAGTCCAGCTTGAGAATAACTTCTCCAGACCAGTTCAGATTATGCATTACTAGTATGAAAACATGGAAAGAGATTTTTGGGGAGCACTTGAGATTTTTCAGATCAGAAATGCTCAACCAGTAAAAATAAATCTATACAGATTTCAAAAATCCAAAATTCTTAGTGCCTAAACTAGTTCTGGTTCCTAGCTTTTCAAATAAGACACCCTGCATCTGTGTGAGAAAACGTTTCAAAAGAGTTGTGTTCAGATGCATATTCTGCTTTAAAAGGCTCAACCTGCACTGAAGAGATTATTTCTAATAAGCAAGCAGGTGGTGCCAATTCCTCTGCTGTGGTTGTGTTCTGTGATACATCTTTATCATGAGTACAAGGCCTTTATACATTTCCTTTCACAGTCCTGGGATCTCTTTGGAGGATGTGGTAGAGAAGTTAATGATCCATGGGCTAGAATATGAGTAAGAGAAGAAGGAGCAGCCCACGACTTGTTTATCATATCTAACATTTTCTTCATATAACTCAACATTCTAATGCTTAATGCATATCCATATATTTATTAGCCTTCTTGCCTGTCTTTTCCAATAGATGATAAAACAAAAGAGAATAACCTATGAGTCTCATTCTCCTTGGTAATCCTGGAGCCCAGGAGACCCAGCATAAAAGAGACATTCAGCACACCTCTGCTCACTCAGGATGAACTAGATATGGTGACACAGTAATGTTAGGCTACCCAGTCTTTGCTACCAGCTTACTCAAGGTAAAGGCACATAGGGAGATAGTATGATGTCTTGTGGTAAGGTCTGCCTGGGAAAGGGGACATGATGACAAAGATGAGACAAATCTGCATCTTCTTCATTGCTATTTAGAGACAAAACAGAAAAGGAAAAACAGGAGAGAGACCATTTATTTTTCTACAGTTGTTACAGCAAACCTTCTTGCCACAAAAGAACTGCAGAATGGGAGCCAATGGGAAGCAAGGGAAAGCAAGTTCTGAGTATAGCCATTTCATTGACTTGACTCCACTGGACCCCTAGAGGACCATGATGAAATAGCAAAAAAAAAAAAAAAAAAAAAAGAAAGAAAGAAACTCTCACAGCCTTGGGAAGAACATTAATCCAACCTCAGAATCCAATCACTCACAAATGCCTACTGGCAGAACTATTCAAGTTCTCACAAAAGTAGAGAACTAACAAAATTAGAAGAGCATGTGCCTGAGGCATCACATGGGCAGAGGTAGGACACAGACTGCACTGGCCAGGGTACACGCCACCAAACAGCATTGGTTTACAGTAATTGTCAAACTGCTGGTTAACTACTAGTGGACTGCTTCTGTAGTTTAAAATCATACAGGTACAATGAAAACAGAATAAAGAAGAAAATGTAGCAGGGCAGAAAATAATAAACTATAAGGAGAAGAATTTCCTATAAAAGAACTAACAAATTTTATGTACTGGGTGATGACAAAATTTATTATAAATCAGAACTTAAAAAATTTTATTTTTTTATTTATTACAATTTATTCACTTTGTATCCCAGCTGTAGTCCCCACCCTCATCACCCCCAATCCCAACCTCCCTCCCTCACCTCCTCCCATGCCCCTTCCCCAGTCCACTGATAGGGGAGGTCCTCCTCCCCTTCCCTATGAAGCTAGCCTGTCAGGTCTCATCAGGACTGGATGCATTATCTTCCTCTTTGGCCTGGTAAAGCTGCCCTCGCAGCTCAGGGGGAGGTGATCAAAGAGCCAGACCATGAGTTCATGTCAGAGACGACCCCTGTTCCCCCTACTAGGGTAACCACTTGGACACTGACCTGCCCTGGGCTACATCTGTGCAGAGGTTCTAGGTTATATCCATGAATGGTCCTTGTTTGGAGTATCAGTCTTAGAAAAGACCCCTGAGCCCAGATTTTTTGGTTCCATTGCTCTCCTTGTGAAGATCCTGTTGCCCAGGTCTTTCATCTCTCCCTTCTTTCATAAAACTCCCTGAACTCTGCCCAAAATTTTGGTTATGAGTCTCAGCATCTGCTTTGATACCCTGCTGGGTAGTCTTTCAGAGGCTCTCTGTAGTAAGTTTCTGTACTATTCCCAGTTTCCTCCCTCTACTGATATCTATTCCGTTTGTCTTTCTGAATGAGGATTGAGCACCTTATCCAGGGTCCTCCTTCTTACTTAGCTTCTTTAGGTGTACAAATTTTAGTATGTTTATCCTATATTATATGTCTAATATCCACTTATGAGTGAGTATATACCGAGTGTGTCTTTCTGCTCTTGGGATACCTTACTCAGGATGATCTTTTCTAGATCCCACCATTTGCCTGAAATTTTCATGATTTCCTTGTTGTTAATTGCTGAGTAAATGTAGTACAATTTCTGTATCCATTTCTCAGTTGAGGGACATCTGGGTTGTTTCCAGATTCTGGCTATTATGAATAAAGCTGCTATGAACTTGGTGGAGCAAATATCCTTGTTGTGTACTTGAGAATATTTTGGACTTCAATATAAAACCAGACACACTAAACCTACTAGAAGAAAAAGTGGGTAAGAGCCTTGAATTCATTGGCACAAGAGACAACTTCCTGAACAGAACACCAACAGCACTGGCTCTAAGAGCAACAATCAATAAATGGGATCTCATGAAACTGAAAAGCTTCTGTAAAGCAAAGGACACTGTCATCAGAACAAAAGAAAAGCCTACAGACTGGGAAAGGATCTTCTCTAACCCTACATCTGACAGGGGGCTAATATCCAGCATATATAAAGAACTCCAAAAGTGGAACACCAACAAATCAAGTAATCCAATTAAAAACTGGGGTACAGAGCTAAAAAGAGAATTTTCAATAGAGGAATATCGAATAGCACTTAAAGAAATGTTCAACGTCCTTAGCCATCAGGGGGATGCAAATCAAAATGACCCTGAGATTTCACCTTACACCCATCAGAATGGCTAAGATCAAAAGCTCAAGTGACAATACATGCTGGAGAGGATGTGGAGAAACAGGAACCCTTCTCCATTGCTGGTGGGAATGTAACCTTGTACAACCACTTTGGAAACCAATATGGAGCTTTCTCAGAAAATTAGGAAATTAGTACTAGGAAATTCGGAAATTAGGAATAGTTTAATTAAGATCCAGCCAAAAAACAAAAAAACTTTTTTTTTGACTACAGACTAATTTCCAGATTTTATTCAAATATAAAAAACTTTTCAAAAATACGGAAACTTAAAAACTTGCATGTTAAAATAATCAAAGTCACTCAAAGATAAACTTTTTTATAAAATGTATCTGCAGCAGGAAAGATCATTCTTCCGATAGTACTGACACATACATATGTAACATTTACAATTATACTAAGTCATAGTTCTGAGGAAACAGTATGGTGATACAACCCAGAGGAATAGTCTGGAGCCAAACTGACCAGTTGCTGTGACTAAACTACTTAAACACTTTATCTCTTAGTCATTCCTAATGCAGGTACCATCAAATGACACTCTCATGCAGTAACAGTAACAGTAGTTTAAAACATTACCGTGCACGCCGTGTGTACGGTGGGCTAACCCTAATAAGCAGGGGCTGTTATTATTCCCTTAAGTGAGGATCTGAACTGTTACTTTTCCATTATGGATGCTGCTTGGCTGGTGAGGTTTCATGCTAACAAATCCTTCATGAGTTGAAAATGCCCTCAGTGAAGCACATTCAATACGCCAATCTACTGAATATTCTGGCTTAGCAACAAATGGCAAAACATGAGTCATCTCCCATCCTGATTACTTGGGCTAAGCAGGGGCTGTGGCCCGCTGCCATTAGCCTATACTCTAAGAGTATCAGATCTTTGGCCTGGAAAAGTTCAAAATTTACCACTGAAAGTGTATTCTCTCCTGAAGGCATACATACAATTTTCCTACCATGACAACGTAAAACAATCCTATGTCAAAGCAGTGTATGTTCGGGCCCATACATATTTTACTGTTATTCTAAAGAGCAAAAGTGTGGCTGTTACGTGAGTCCTATATATCTATCTAACTCTAGAAGAGTCAATTTGAAATAAAAAGTTGACCACTGCAAAAGGGCAAGATGGGAGAGAGCTATACTCACAGAAATGTCACAAAGTTAAAACACAGCAAGGAAGTAGCACCCGGGTCAATAAAGGCATAAATTAAATTTTCACACCAGCACACCTGAGTCTCAGTTTGCTCTTCTTTAACACTGCCTTTTCAATTTGGTCATGAAAGTATGTGGGACCTCAAGCTTGCCCTATTTTTGTAATCTCATTCAAACTGTGAGAAGCCACATGCTGTGTTCTTAAGAACCAGTTATTAATTAGAAGCCCCAGAAAGCTGGACAACTTTCATTATTATTAAATCCAATATCAAAAAAGGATGTGGATAATTAGTGTATTTGCTTTCCCAGCTGGTTTTGATATAGCAGGCTGAAGTTATCCTTGACACCAGTGTCACCACTGGTAGAAGTGCTCAATTTATTGGTACCTCATCAATGGCTGCTTGGCGCTCCGATTGCTTGCTGCTAAGCTAACAGTTTACATTAGGTAAACACAGTTTGGTAGCCATTATCAAGAAAACTGAAGTTGCTTAGGCATGACAGAGTCACTGATGTTATTTATGTAGAGGCTCTGATTTAGTGAATCACTAGCAATTGTCAAGCAAATAATTAAAATATAAAGCCAAGACCTGTGATTTTCGAGCCTTTCAAAGCAATAATTATCAAAATTCCAAGTGCCATTTAACTGATTCCCTTCTAAAGGCTCTGGCAACATTTCTGCTGTTGTCATTATTGCAGCTGTATAGTTTACAGGAATGAGACTGCGGCCTACATAGAAATTATATACTACTTAACTACCTTGCTAAGCACAGGAGGCTTAAAGGGAAAACATAAAAAGCAGTTAAGAACAACTAGACATGGACTTGCTCACATGTGGCTATCTTAGGTTTAACAACTCAAAAAAGTCCTACTTTTAGAACAGAAATACTAAAATAACTAGACTATTGTTCTTCTAACCTTTTCCAAACATAAGAGTGCATTATACGAATTTCACAATTCCCGTAAGTGCCTTGAAAATTACAAGCAATTTAAACCTATGATTCATGTACCACCCTGACTACATGCTTTTTAAACTTCAAATCTCAATTATATCCTAATAATATGAGGGTGGGGTGTGATGCCTTAAATAAACCATATTGCACAGACTCACAGTAAGAAATAATACTTACATGTATTTTTTTAATTGGCCTGCATTACAAACGTATCCCTAATTGTCATGACCTGTCTTTCCACAATGACTGAAATACCACGCAGCAGTACCTAATTCAAACTACTGATAGAAGCTTTTAAAAAACTTTATGCTTATTTGTGACTGGCAATTAGTTGTGTTAGTTAATATAATCCAACATTACAAATGGCAATTTACTCACTATATAAACCAGCTGTAGTAATTAGTGAGAACATTGTTGCTGATTGAGATTTAATATGGCAACTGGTATTGCTGTACTGTGGGACATAAAAGAACTGACTGACTGTTCATTTGTCAAAGTGCACTGCCTGCTCAGAGAACCTTATTACCATGGTGTTTTATATAGAAGCATACTGGAGTTCAAAAACTTAAATGACTAAAATCTGGATTATATAAAAATATATTAAGAGTTCTATAAAATACCAGGAATAAAAAAAAAAAAAAAAACCCAATGAATGCCTCTAACAAGAGAAATGTTTAGATTTTAGAGGCTGCCCAAAGACAACTATTGTTTTATCTTCCCAATTATTATCAAATAATTGTATCTTTTACGTGAGTCCCTTCCTACCAACGTTCAAGGCACCTTCCTGCATGTGAAGCACACAAATGCATCTGTATCATATCCTTTCCTGTGTATATATGATCACCTAGCATCACGCCTTCTCTGAAGTACATTTGCTAGATGCTAATCATTGTCCATTCATCCGGTGGAAATGCTAAGGCACAAAAAAATTCATGAGTTGCTCGAGAGTGAATCAAGAATAAGATTCACTCCCTAGCTTCTAGATTTCAGTCTTTTTTTTTTTTTTTTTCTATATTCCATATAAGACTTAACAGGCCCATTTCCTCACTTGAGGGTGGCTTCTGAGGAACACAAGAGAAACAGAAACTAGGCTGCAAGTGTAGCTCAGTTGATAGAGTGCTTGGTGATACCCTGGATTCAATCATCAACACTGCATAAACAGGCAGTCCAGAGGTAAAGGCAAAAGAAACAGATAAAGGTCATCCTTAGCTACATAAACAAGTTTAAGACCAACGTGGGATACACAAATACCTTTCTTAAAAGAAGATACAAAGACAGTTCAAAACTTGGAAATAAGTTCTCAAGTTCTTTGACAATAATGGTGGAGAGTTCTAAACTGGCTTGGCAAACTCTAATTTTCCTGACTACATAACTGAACTCCCTCAGTAGTCCTAAGTGCACAATAACTACTCCATATAAGATTACTGTCACTACAGACATTAAAACCTGAAGGGAAACACAAAGTGCAAGAAAGCAAAATCAGGAACTTGGGAATGATTCTTCCAAATTCATGACAAAGAGGGAGAAATGTTTGAGACACACAGGAACTAGTAAGTGTATGGATATCCCTACTTACATACACTGCCACCATATTTTCTTTTATGATTCAAATGATTACTACAAACTTTTCTGTAGAGCCCACCAACTAAGACAGTCCCCACAGACATACTCTCTTTTGAGTAAAACTATTAAACAATCAGGTCCAAAAATGTAACAGAGTGAAAATTCCCTCCTCTCAGGAGCTAGTACTCTAAAAGACTAAGGGATAGAAAGCAAAACCATACTACATCTGTCACTCCCATTAGCAATAATAGTGCTAATAAGAAAGTACATGAACAGGAACACATAGCTCTTAATTCAAATATGCTACAAAGACTAGATTAGTCACAGCTACTCGGGTTAAATTTTAGTACTCAGTGCTAAGATTTAGTGGTTCTGCAACACAATCTTAGCTATTTAATTAGTTTTCAAGCCATTTAACACCTCTCGGCACACAGAAGCCAGATGTGTATGCACGTGAGTTAGACAGTTCAGGATTTAGGTATAACTCAATTATCTAGCATCCCTGGGAAAGAAAGTGTTCCATGTAAGTACTTTTTCTATATAACTGAGGGTCTCCCTTCACACATCCTAATCCCTGATTAAATCTGTAGCATCTGTAAGGGGGTGCATGGTGAGTGCTGGAGTGCTACATGATGTGAGGCTTTGTTTTTCAGAGAAATCAAGGCCATTGCCAGAAGAGCCATCACTGAAGTCCTGTAGTACAGTTTCTGTGTTTTTCACTTTATCTCTTCTTTCTGGGTCAGATTTTAGCTGTCATTTTCTCCATGTGACAACATCTACCTCATACTCCATTCAGGATATAAGTTTGCTGCCCTGGAAAATAAGGAATCTTGCTATGTATATAAGCATGTATTTACGTATGCATGTACACATATGCACATGCATGTTCATAAACTGTGTGTGTGAATATATGTGTATGTATATATACATAATCTACAGATGTCAATAGACTGAAGTATGATGGCATAATGTGAAAAGCATGTGCTTTATTAGACAGATTTCAGTTTTACTTAGAAATAGCCAAAAACATGTTCCAACCACCCTGTCAGTTTCTATTTTCAAAAGAACTAAAAGCAGAAGTCTTAGACCCAGGACCCTTGCATTCTAGTTCCCCTATAAACAAAGAAACCAGGCCAATGCCCTGTCAAAACACTTCAAAGCAGACACTTCTTTGCCTTGCTTTGGGCAGATGTTTTTATACATTCCAACAGTTCTTCCTCTACTAAGTGTTAGGAATCAACTAAGTGTTGATTCAACTAAGTGTGTATTCAAATGTAACCAAAAGAACCTAGTGGGCATAGTTCCTTGAGTTCTGTCCTTAAATCTTGACACTATCTTACCTAAGAATTAGCTAAGGTAATTACATACAATAACATTTCTTGGATTTATGTCATCCTTGAAGACTGCACTTAAAGTACTTACTTTATAGAGCTTCGTGCAAGGCTGCAGTTACAGCCTCAGCATCCATACCAGGATTCCTAAAGCCTTCTTCAAGCTAGTCAGGCTCTCCCAGCTCATAAACATAACCACACTTCAGTTCACACCAAGGCTTTCCTGACCTCTTCAAAATATCCTCACTAAGGCTATCAACCACTCAGAGGAACAGCCACTCCAAACTGCAGGCCTGCAAGCTTCTGTTCCACTGCACATACGTGTAACTTGAAAACTGGCTCTTCCAACACAAAGTTTATCAGCTTTATACTCTTCTTTGACAAAGTGTGTCTCTGAATCCCAATCACACGATGAGCTTCCCCACTTCTTGGTAATGGATTCTTTACACCGCTAGAGACATCAAAAACTAGAGACACAAAACTATTTTCATAGTACCTGCCCCACTGCTTTTCTAAATGCTCTCTAGGAAAGTCTGGGGTGGTTAGATCATCCACAAAGGAAGGAGTCTAGTCAAGGAGATGTAAGCTAAGTAAAGAGCAAGTGATGTGAACAAGACCTCTGAGATCTACGCAGTCACATCCCCTGTGAATTCTCAGAGCAACTCCCAGAAGCATCTAAGCTTACTTGACACACAACGGCTGAACAATTCACTAAGGAATCTAGTGGGTAGTCAAGGAACAAGACATTTTGGTCCTGTGGTTCCTGGATGGCCTTCTGTGGGTCCCTAGGATGACTCCAATCCTATATCCACTGACTAGACATTTTCAGGAGCCAGTATATTTCTCTAATGAAGAAGCAGCAGAAAGTAATACAGAGAACAGAAGGAGGAATGCTATTGCATGTATTTAAAAATAAAGAGGAAAAAAAATTCTAAAGCAAATAGTTTATCATCCTTGATACACTTGACACAGACAAGAACTGGGGCTGTTATAAATTATTTATGATGTGTAACAGTTTAATGGAGTATAAAATAGATTCCTTTTTTCGGTTAGTAAAAGTTGTGGGGTTCTTAATGTTGTCATATCCAGACAGAGCATGTATCCTACCCATCCTGACTTTTGACAGAAGCATCAATTTTCTAAATTGTTCTCTAACAACTGGAAGTTAAGAAAGAAAGAAAATTACTCGCAGTGTTAATAATTGCAATTCTCTGAAGATTTTAAAGAAACCACTGTAATTTCACATTATTGAATCCTGTGGTGAAAGAATTTTCAGACAGTGTCTCCTCTTTCTATATTAAAAGGAGGTACTCCACACAAAACACTGAAGAAGTAAAAATGGTATAATAGGGGTCTAGACCAACAGAGGATAGAGAAGCTGCATGTCAAGGCCTGCACCACAGGAAACTCTGCCACGCATGTCCTCTCAGCAGCAAACACTGAGGGCTGTAATTAAACTATGGACTTTGTAGGTGTACAAAACATAGCTCCATGTCATGTACGGTCTACAAGGAGACATCTGATTGGCTGCAAGAACTCCACTGGTTACAAAACATCTAAAAATTCATGAATAATAAAGGAATGAACTACAAACCAAAGGAAAGGGACTCTGTTACAAACAATGCTCACCCACCCCCCAAAAAAGAAATAAGTATGAATAGATCTTATAAAGAATAACCCACCTAGTATATCTAAATACTAGATGATCAAAAACAAACAAACAAACAAACAAATCTTCAACCTGTGTATACATTCCAGTCACTGCTCAAAGGTTCTCTAAACCAAAGAAGAAAGCCAAGGGGCTTTTAGTCATTTTCAAATTGACTAATGAAGAAAGAATAACATTCATTTTGAACAGAAAAATCATAATACTAAAGCACTTCTGTCTGGAGAATTGCTTGACAAATATTTTTAGAACTGTAAGTCTATAATGAATAATAGTGAAATAGAGGTCAAAGAGCTGGCAACTGTGCCAACCCAAAAGAATTTTAAAATCAGAAACTGTCTTAGTTTTATATTTAGTCTGTATCATTTAAAATAATCAAGGCAAATCTAAGAAGAATGGATAAGTAATTTATAAAAAAAAATTGATGCTAGCAAAACCTTATAAAAAACATCTGGGGAGACACCATACGCTAAAATAAACACAAAAAGGAGTAAAAAATGCATTGTCAAAAAGTCTGAACATATGGGGCTGGAGAAGATTCCACAGGCAACTAAAAGCACTGGCTGTTCTTCTGAGAATCCACCCCTGTGTGGCTCACAATCATCTACAACTCTGGTTCCAGGGAATCCTGATCCCTTCTGACTTCTATCGGGTCTCTACACATATAGCATGCATATAATATGCATGCAGGCAAAACACCCATATACAAAAATATTTAAATTTTTCTGAAAATAAAACAGTGACAAGTAAATCTTAAACAGAAATAAACCGTTCCAAACATAATTATAATAAAAGCAAAAATGTGGCCCACTTCACATCAAGGTCAAATTCACAAAGTTAAGAGTAAGAGGTAACAAAAAAATATTTAAAAATAATAAAGTGGAGCCAGGCATGGTGATGCATAGCTTTAATCTAAGCACATGGGAAGCAGAGGCATGAGGATTTCTATGAGCTCAAGGCCAGTCCGGGTTACTTCCTCAGCATTCATACCAGTGCTGTATGTCCTGAAACACAAGGTCCAAGATAGCTAGTGTTGCTGATCTCATAAAACCTGACCTATTAAAAACCAACCAATAGATGAGATGAGATTAGATTGAGGATAGATAGAGAGATAGATAGATAGATAGATAGATAGATAGATAGATAGATAGTTAGATAGATAGATAGATAGATGATAGACAGATAAATAAAGTAAAAAGGATTATGAATAAGTAATTCAAATTAGCAGTATGTACTGCTTGTCTCTTATAACAGCCATAAGTGAAAATAAAATTTTCTTCCAAGTAAATAATAATGTAAATTATAATACGCAATCCTGAACAGAGTTAGCAAGCAGGCATACCACCACACTGCTAACAGGATAAACTGATAAAACTTTCTATATAGACAAGTATAGGAATATGCACTTATATATTTACCTAAATGAATAATAAAGGTCTCGAATAAACTCTTTCACCCTAATAATTTTACTACTAGAAATGTGTTTTAAATGGAAATTAAATTAGGAATATCAACTAAGAATTAGCCAAAGACAGTATTTTTCTTTGATATTTTTTTATTAAATCTTTTATTTTTTTTATTAATTACACTTTATTCATTTTGTATCACCCCATGAGCCCCTCCCTCCTCCCCTGCCGATCCCACCCTCCCTCCCCTTTCTGCATGCATGCCACTCCCCAAGTCCACTGATAGGGGAGGTCCTCCTCTCCTTCTTTCTGATCTTAGTCTATCAGTTCTCATCAAAAGTGGCTGCATTGTCCTCTACTGTGGCCTGGTAAGGCTGCTCCCCCCTCAGGGGGAAGTGATCAACGAGCAGGCCAATCAGATTATGTCAGAGGCAGTCCCTCTTCCCATTACTATGGAACCCACTTGGACACTGAACTGCCATGGGCTACACCTGTGCAGGGGTTCCAGGTCATCTCCACGAATAGTCCTTGGTTGGAGTATGAGTCTCTGGGAAGTTCCCTGTGTTCAAATTATCTTGTTCTGTTGCTCTGCTTGTGGAGTTCCCGTTCCCTCCAGCTCTTACTATTTCCCACTTCTTACATAAAATTCCATTCACTCTGCCCATCAGTTGGCCATCAGGCTCAGCATCTGCTTTGACAGTCTATACTGCAGAAGCTTTCAGAGGCCCTCTGTGGCAGGTTTCAAGGTTGTTTCCTGTTTTCTTCTGGCTTTCAGAGGCTCTCTGTAGCGGGTTCCGAGGTTGTTTCCTATTTTCGTTTTCTTCTGATGTACATCCTCTTTGCCTTTCAGGATGGGGATTGAACATTTTAGTTAGGGTCCTCTTTTGCTTAGTTTGTTTAGATGTACAGCTTTTAGTGGGTTTATTCTATATTGTATGTTTATATGAGTGAGTATATACCGTGAGTGTCTTTTTGCTTCTGGGTCAACTCACTCAGGATGATCCTTTCCAGGTCCCACCATTTACCTGCAAATTTCATGATTTCCTTATTTTTCATTGCTGAGTAATACTCCATTGTATAGATGTACCACAGTTTCTGCATCCATTCTTCAGTTGAGGGGTATCTGGGTTGTTTCCAGCTTCTGGCTATTACAAATAAAGCTGCTACAAACATGGTTGAACAAATGTCCTTGTTGTGTACTTGCGCCTCTTTTGGGTATATGCCTAGGAGTGGTATGGCTGGATCTTGAGGAAGCGCTATTCCTAGTTGTCTGAGAAAGCGCCAGATTGATTTCCAGAGTGGTTGTACCAGTTTACATTCCCACCAGCAGTGGAGAAGGGTTCCCCTTTCTCCACAACCTCTCCAGCATGTGTTGTCCCTTGAGATTTTCATCTTGGCCATTCTGATGGGTGTAAGGTGAAATCTCAGGGTTGTTTTGATTTGCATTTCCCTAATGGCTAATGAGGTTGAGCATTTCTTTAAGTGCTTCTCTGCCATTCGATATTCCTCTGCAGAGAATTCTCTCTTTAGCTCTGTTCCCCATTTTTTAAGTGGATTACTTGGTTTGTTGCTTTTCAGCTTGTTTAGTTCTTTATATATATTGGATATGAGTCCTCTGTCAGATAGAGGGTTGGTGATGATTCTTTCCCAATCTGTAGGCAGTCGCTTTGTTTTGATGACGGTGTCCTTTGCTTTGCAGAAGCTTTTCAATTTCATGAGGTCCCATTTATTGATTGTTGCTCTTAGAGCCTGTGCTGTTGGTGTTCTGTTCAGGAAGTTTTCTCCTGTACCAATGAGTTCTAGGGTATTCCCCACTTTTTTTTCTAGCCGATTTAATGTGTCTGGTTTTATGTTGAGGTCTTTGATCCACTTGGACTTCAGTTTTGTGCAGGGTGATAAGTATGGATCTATTTGCATTTTTCTACATGTAGACATCCAGTTGGACCAGCACCATTTGTTAAAGATGCTATCTTTTTTCCATTGTATGGTTTTGGCATCTTTGTCAAAAATCAGGTGTCCGTAAGTGTGTGGGTTTATTTCTGGATCTTCTGTTCGATTCCATTGATCCACCATTCTGTTTCTATGCCAGTACCATGCAGTTTTTATAACTGTTGCTCTATAGTACAGCTTGAGATCAGGGATGGAGATACCTCCAGAAGATCTTTTATTGTAGAGGATTGTTTTAGCAATTCTCGGTTTCTTGTTATTCCATACAAAGTTGAGAATTTTTCTTTCCAGGTCTGTAAAGAATTGTGTTGGCAATTTGATGGGAATTGCATTAAATCTGTAGATTGCTTTTGGTAAGATGGCCATTTTTACTATGTTAATCCTGCCAAGCCATGAGCATGGGAGATCTTTCCATCTTCTCATATCTTCCTCTAATTCTTTCTTCAGAGACTTGAAATTTTTTTCATACAAGTCTTTGACTTGCTTGGTTAGGGTTACGCCAAGGTACTTTATGTCATTTGTGGCTATTGTGAATGGTGTTGTTTCTCTAATTTCTTTCTCAGCCCTTTTGTCTTTTGTATACAGGAGTGCTACTGATTTTTTTGAGTTAATTTTATATCCGGCCACTTTGCTGAAGGTGTTTATCAGCTGTAGGAGTTCCCTGGTAGAGTTTTTGGGGTCACTCATATATACTATCATATCATCTGCAAATAGTGATAATTTGACTTCTTCTTTTCCCATCTGTATCCCCTTGATCTCCTTCGACTGTCTTATTGCTCTAGCAAGGACTTCCAGCACTATGTTGAAGAGATATGGAGACAGTGGGCAGCCTTGTCTTGTCCCTGATTTCAGAGGGATTGCTTTAAGTTTCTCTCCGTTTCTTTGATATTTTAATAATTTTGAAAAAAATAAAATAAAAACTATCAGAATATCCCAAAAGAGAAAAGTAGCTAAAATATCCAACATACACATATTAAAAGCATGTCATAAAAGAATATTAACAATATGGAAAGATATTCACAATGTACTACTATAATAGTACCTTAAAATACTTTGGGGTTAGGATATGAGCCCAAATTATTTAAACCTTTTCCATCCTATCCACCTAATTCCTATAAGTACATACACATAATACCTACATAAATAACAAATGTATAAGTACATTTACGCAAGCATAAATCTACATGTTGAGAACAAATCATGTATACCAAATATAAAATACACTTACTGCAGGACATAGGATTTGTATGTGTGATATCTTTCAAATTCACTATTAAATTTTCTACAATAAACATTTATTTTAGTTGTGTTTAAATGTGTCCATTATTTCCAACATTTTATTGTAGAACACTGTTCTAGAATTTTCTACTCTAAGTTTCCATTGCTCCCATTCCTTGTAACCATGTTAAAAAAAAACAAAAACAAAAACAAAAACTGCACTGATTTCCAGGCATTCTAGCTGAATCCTCTTGCTTTATAATTCTGACAACTGATTCACTTCTTTTTCCAAGTTTGCCATCTTCAGATGATGGAAACCGCATTTCTCCCTTGCCAAACCTTGCCTGTAATGTTTCCTCTCAGCTACTGAGACCTGTTAACATCACTAGAGAAAAACAAGTAATACATTGCTCTAACCTAAAGATTATGACAGCCTTATCAAATTTTAAAATTGTTTTAAAAGGCTCATTTTAAGTCCATACTAAAAACAACTGAATATATAAATGCAAAAATTTAATACTATTTTCTAATGTTTTTCAAGAAGTTGTATTATGTAAATTGTAGTGTAATAAATGAACTCAACACAACTGATTAAATTTCGTAATTTGTTGCGCCCTCTCCCCCCACTCATATACACAAACTCACACACACATTACTAAAAATGAACTCCTGCTACCTACTAAGAGTTAAAAAATTTCAGTATGATTAAATGACTCCAACTTCTTTATTTTAAACATGATAAAGAGGAAAGAGAACAATGGGAAAGAACAAAAGGGAGCATGAAAAGAACACTCAAGAGCAAGCCAGAGGACTGCGGTGCTATGAACAGCAAGGACTCACTGTATAGTACTCACTAAAGGCCCAGGAGGCTTTAGGAGGTAGGGAGAATTGAGGAAAGGTAGGAGGGAGGGAGGAAGGACTGGCAGCAAGCAAAACCCAACTTAGCTTAGGAAAGAAAGAAATTCACTTAGGTAAATATTCACACTCAGTTACAAGACAGGTTCTTGGCAGTAAGCATACAGAGTGCTGAATAGTTTCTGAATCAATTTTGGGGAGGGGAAAAACCCCACAAATCTAGCATAATGTGACTTTCCCCACTTCCCATGAGATTATTCAATGATCTACATAAATACCAGTGTTGGAGGTTTGTCTAATGCTAATTACTGACATCAAGATCTGGTTAATGCCCTCAGGATACAGCCATCTTTGTTTGTGTACACCTGTCTAAAACATTACACCTGATTATATCGTTAAACAGCCCAGGGCAAGGCAAAAAGGGGTAGGTGTGTCTAGGTTCCTGGGCTTTTGAGAACAAAAGAATGAGAATCACAGGACAGATGGAGAGAGGAAGGCTGAGGCCAAAATGGGTTAGTAGGACAAAAAACACCACGTGGGACTGAAGAAAGGACTCCAATGGTGTAGAAAATCCCAGATAAGGAATAAAAGCAAGCACTATGGGATTATGGATGAATAGTAGTCCAATTTAGGAGAACTAAGGTGGACAGCATTGGATAGGGGCTAGGAGATGGACGGTTGAGGATATTAAGACAATGTAAGTGAAATATCTGCCCAGCCCAAGGTAAATAAGGCAATTATAAATCTAGCAGGTGTCTGTGCCTTATTTGTGATAGTGGGTTGGATAATGCCGCCGTGATAATCTTAGGGCTAATAGTAAATAACATATAGCCCAAAACCTTTCTATTATTCACCACAACATACCAGCTGGCAATAATGCTGTGAACACTAGAAAGTCTATGAAGGATAATCTTTAGAGGGCAGATTTACATAGGTCAGATAAACATTTTTACTAAAAATGATAAACAGAACCATCTGTATGCACATACTGTCCAAACACCCATTTAATAATTATAACCTGGATAAAGACTAGACACATTATTACTGCATCAAATACTACAAAAGCATGAGATGATTACTATACTTAGCCTTGATAAGACACACTCAGTTAACCACTGGGGGAATAATTCAATATATTAAAAATCTTTAGCTAGCCATTACACTTTTACTTATCAAAGGCAATTGAGAAATTTATGATTATTTCAACACCTTTGAAACACACCTGAATTGCGGAAAATACATACTAATACCTTGGCACATAAGAGGCGCACAACAAATGCTTGTTGAATAAGATTACTGGTTTTTGTTTACTGGGGTCAGAAGCCCCTTGGAGCTAGTCCTGTAACCTGTGAATAAAAAGGCCATGCTTGTCATATAGGGCTGCATTTAACTGGAAATAGCAAACACTGAATGTTTTATTGTTACAGATCATTAAAAACTAATGTCAGAAAAATTCTATCCAAACGATTAGTCTTATATGCCAATTTTATTAAGTATAAAAGCAAAGTAAAAATTAGTATATAAAATTGAGTTCCATAACTCTTGTTATGAAAACCTGCCTCTCTACACCAGAGAAAACACTCTGGCAGTATTTTATCAAAATGAATGGGTAAGTGAATAAATGAGTAACCTATAATGTGTTTAGCTAAGACTTTTATTGAAAAGACACGTTTAGATTTTATAGAAAATACATGTAGATCTTATGCCTACTTAATGTTTTCTTTTGATATTTTTGTGACTTTTATTCTATCCTGAAAAAAAATGAGCCAATGAGCGCTATCAGTTGCCTCTTCTACCAGAAAAATGTAGGTGAATGGGAATTCTTTTTTTGGTGAGTAGAAATGAAAATTTCTCATGTTCAAGACAGGGGCTTACAACACAGATTAATCTGCTGAAACACTAGAAAATCCAAAGACTATTGTTTATGTGTTTTCAGGAAGAAAGCAGCCAACAGAATATTATAATAAAATGGCCCACCAAAAATACAGCTAATTATTACTATCAATGCTTTGAATTTATTAGGTATGATATTGAAAGTATAATATTATTTGTTTATTTATTAATTTTAAAGTAGAATGAAATTAACCAGGTGGCAGAAATAACCAGAAATGGTGGTGCTCCATTTGAGTGGCTAGATATACACACACACTCTAGCTTTTATCCTAACCTCTTTTTGTTCATTCCTTCCATTCTTTCCTGTTTCTTCCATGCCTTCCTTCCAGAGTAAATTCAATGGCATCACCACCTTCTACTAATATGCCACACACAAAGTCACAACAATAAAAATGAAAATTCCGATAACCAAAAGGCATGTAAATAGGAAATTTCTAAATTAAAAAAATTTTTAAAGAAGCTAAGATAGCACACAGCTACAAGAAATACAAGGATCACGGAATTTCTTTACCTTAAAGATGTTCTTTGCGTAAGAAGCAAGTCTTACGTTTAAAAGCTACTGGAAGACTCTAGTGCTTAGAGTGGTTCCTAACCAGCAGTTTACTTTTCAGAGATTATTTTTGAAGCAATATATAGGCTGACAGCAGCATGAAATAAGACAGATTCTATTGATTATACAAAGCTATAAAGGTATATTTAAGATAAGCATTAGAATCTGATTGCCAATTCTCAAATGTTAAACTACAAAGGAAAAAAAAAACTTATTGAGTAACCAATTTATATAATTAAACGTTAAGTGAGATTTCATTTCCTCCTGTGTTATGTCATTTTAATTGCTACATTTCAAATGTGATATACAGATATCACTAAAACCTCCAAAAAGACTATCATCATGAAATAAAAGAATCATAACGGTCCCACAGTCAGTCAGCTGCAAGGCACAGTTACTAAGACAAAGAAACAGTAAATATACAATGAATGAACAAATGGTATACAAAATCCAGATGCCATTATCAAATGGTAGGACTGTTTTAAGATAAACACATATATCAAAGTGAGGTTTCCTATTCAGGAACTTTTTTCTTAGTCATCTATCCAAAAATCTCACAAAAAGTGATCGCATTGCTTTCTACTCATTCTGTCTATCTTACTGAAAATGTTATTACAGTTTTATCACCCACAGCCTCGACTCCAGATGACTTCTGGCTGTTCCCAAAAATCAAATCTAGACTCAGCTGATGAAGATTTATGACCTTGGGAGACATTCTAAGAAACAGTCTTTTTTAAGGCAATTCTTGAAGAAAAGGGGGCAAGGGCAGAAAAGACAAGGGAGGAGCTTAAGCTCTGAGAAAGGGCAGGTCTTAGAAAAATGAATACAGTCAGTTCCCAAGGAGGTAACTTTGCAAAAAGAAATATACTGTGCAATCTGGGTTCTTTTTTAAAAGAGATCTCATTCAGTTGTGGTCAGTTTTTCAGACATGAACTGAATGTCTTGCATTTATGTGACTAATAGTGACATCCAAATTCAAAAGACAAGTTTGCCTATGGAAAATTGGCCACTACTGTTCAAGTAACACACGTCTTTTCAACATATCATAGATGCAGGGGTTTGTTCGTTTCACTTAAGATATTGTTCTCTCATTATGCCTCTGACAATCAGCATTCACAGCCAACACTTTAAGATGAAAATCATATTTTGAAGGTATTTTCTGTAATTAAAAATGGTTGCTTAGAAGCTGAGAATTCCTCAGGGCTAATGTTGCTTTTCACTTCTCCCTTAAAGATTCAAATGAAAGAGAGATGTTCGAATCTGGTACTGTAACTAGAATTCCATTTGGTCTGTCACCCCTTTTCTAAATGTATTTAACAATTCTAGATTTTACTGACAACTTTTAAGCACAGATATCAAATAAAATAAGAGTTTTTGATGTCTTTACATAAATATATATAATCAAGAGCAGTATGACTTATAATTAACAAGGAGTTGTCATGAAATGTTAAATATCTAAACACTTCTTAAAACTGGCCTCTCATCTGAATGCCCAAGTAATGGTTTTGAAGACTGTTTGGAATTTAGACATATGTGAACTCCCCATAATACTTTTATCAGTAACTGGATCGCTGGTGTTTAGCAGAACTCAATATAATTCCAGAGAAAAAGCCTTTTCTGAGTTCCCTTGATGTTGGGTGTACACAGAATCGAACACAGAGTGATGAGCATAGTCCCAGGGCTTCTGAAGGGGGGGGGGGGGGCTTAGGTTGAGCTCTACCCTTGTCCCAGCCCCCTCCTGTCCCATAAGACAAGAACAAGACACTAGGCTTCACTGGACTCTGAACAGACTGAAGAGCATAATGTTTGAGTTATGAGTTCTTGCTGTGATCCCATCCTGATCTGCCAAAGTCACAGAACAATGGCAGTTTCAAAAGAAAAATGCGTAAAATCTAGAAAGGATTTCCAACTACTGGAACTATCAATTTTTAGCAGTCTATTAAAAATAATATATAACAATAAAAAATGACCTCATACAATGTCAACATTTCAAGCAAATAATAAAGACCAATATTCAAACCTTAGCTCTAATTAAATGAGAAGTTAAAAAAAAAAAATCAACTTAACTGTGTCCCAACCACCAATACTAGAAAATAAAACTTCTCTACAGGAGTGAAAGGGGAGTTGGATAAGAAGTATCATATTGGCGAAGTTATAAAAATCATGCAAGGGTAGCATGGAACAGCTAAAGCTACATTATAAAGAAAAGGTTAAAAAAAAAAGCAGACACAAACTGGCAGCCCTAAGCTTTCCAGTGCCAGCTAAGTTAAATGGAACACTGCTCTTCTCTTGGAGACTCAGTTTGTCTTGGACAAGAGGTACTATGTACCCTGTTCAACTGACAATCCTGTTGTAAATATTAAGTATGAAGACAAATAGGTGCCTGTGCAAACATACGCATACACCGCTACTACTAAAACAGCCATGTGTGCATTGCTCAAGTACATGCTAATTTCTGTACTTAAATGTCCTTTAAAGTAAATTTTTTAATTTAAGAAAAAATTCACTGTAGCTGAGCATGGTGGCGCATACCTTTAATCCCAGAACTCAGGGAGGCACAGGAAGAGGCAGGTGGAGCTCTGTGAGTTCGAGACTAGCCTGGTTGACAAAGAGAGTCTAGCACAGCCAAGGCAACACAGAAAAACCCTGTCTCAAAAAAACCCAGCCCCTCCCCTGCCAAAAAAAAAAAATAATAATAATAATGCAAATGTATTCATATTAAAAAACAGAAAGAAAGAAAAAAAAAGACTATCTTGCATGGACAATTTAGGAAAAATATACAGCTTAATTTGTTCATTGTAGAATTACCCATACAGTAGTATTCGAAAGAGGGGTATGTGTGTGTGTGAAACCATTGTTCATCCTATGAGAATCCCACCATTCATGGCTGACTAAAAGACAGAGTATGAGAGGCAGTCAATGGGCAGTCTAAAAACACTGGACAGAATACGGCTTATCCTGGGATTAATCCCTTAACAAGAAGTACAGCAATTTGGTTTGTAATTTTTAAATTAAAATTTTTGTTCTAAAAAGTTTTTAATTAACTATTTTAAAGTGCTTGAAAACTAATTCCCTGGTAGTACATTAAATGCTGTCAAATGCATTATACTTTGTGGTGTGTTGCTATTCGGTTTGGGTTTTATCAAAATTACATCTGGGGGACTGAAATCCATTTGTCTACATTTAAAATTCCTTATCTCTACAACTCAATATTTTTCCTTGATGCATTCTAAATGCCCTAGTAGAAATTATTTTGAAAAGAAACCATTAAAGGTATGCTAATGACTCTGAATTGTGACAGATGCTGTGGAAACAAGCCTGTTGGCTGAGGCGCAGCACCATTAACTATCTATCATAAAGTACTCTGGACTTGCTCGTTTGTTACTGCTGTGTTGCTCAAGGGGAGAGGAAAACTGCAAGAGTTTCTCTTTCTGAGGCAAAAATCATAAGCCACTCACTTATTCTAATGCCATGACCCCCACTGTTTATCTGCATCATAATTAGGGAAATCAGAAGTAGTGAAATATTATTTTAATGTAATTAGAATCAAACCACTCAAAAGACTAAGGAGGAAGCCACAAATGCTTCTTAATTGGTGAGTCTCCATTGTAAGAGGCTAACTGTGTGCAAAAGGAGTCCTAACGTCTTGGGTGATTTCTAATCTTGAACACAAATGCATAGTGTGTGTGTTTGTGTGTGTGTGTGTGTGTGTCAGCAGGTAAAATGCTTTCTATACAAGCAAAAGATAAGAGTTTGAATCCCTATCACCCATATAAAAATCCAGTTGTGGAGGCATATGCATATATGCCAATCACTAGGCATAAGAGACATAAATCCCTGGAGCTTGGTAACTGGTCAATCTACCTGAATAGATGAACTACAGGTTCAACACCAGACTCTGGGTAGAGCCAGCAAGATGACTCAGTGGCTAAAGTGCTTGCAACTATGCCTGATGATCTGAGTTTGGCTCCCAGGTGCAGAAGAGAACCAACTTCTGAAAGTTGTTCTCTGACCTCACATGCATTGTGGCAAGCACACATTCCCACAAAATAATTTAAATGTTAACAAAAATAAATACTTTATTACAAGGAGCACAATCAAGGAAGAAATCTATGTCACACACATGCACACAGACACACTTGTACCTGGCACTTGCTACTTTGTGGGTGTCTTACTCTCTTCCACCATTACTCCACCCTTCCAACCCCTCAGCACTAGGTAGGAGAAAAAGGAGGACAGAGAGTAAAGAAGACATCAGTATCGTTCGTTAAATTACTTCCAACTGATTAAGTTCCTAGGAGCAGGGTTGATCTTCTTCTTCTATTCTCTTTTCACATCACCACGTGACAAACTGCAACCACCAGCAGCAGCAGCAGTGGGAGCAGCACCAGAAGGTGCAGGAGAAGGAGCAGGAGCAGGAGCAGCTCTTGAAGCCACTCTCAGGGGTCTCACGTTTACATACCGTCTCAAGAGTCCCCAGAATTCCAAATGTCATACACTTGCAGAAACTAGCTGCAGCTGGCAAAATCACTCCCCTGCTCGAGCAGGAGGCAAATCATAATCAGCTGCTGTGGACAATCTGAAGCAGCCCCATATCCACACCTGAGATTAAAACAAAACCGTGTTCCTGTAACATTTCTGTGTTTTTAAAGAAACCAAAAATTCTCACACAACCACCAACACATGCATGTGTACACCGCTTCCTTACAAAGAGTGTATCTATGCATTACCTCTTAAGATCCTATCAAGAAAAAACAACAAACTTTTTTTGAGTTTCAAAGAGAAAAGTGAATTGAACTGCAGTGAGAATCTAAATATTAGATAAAGCTCATGAGCTGAAGAAGCCACAAGCCAGGTGTGATGCCTAAGGCCACTACTCTTTCACATAAGATCCAGTAATAATTATGTCCCATAGGAAAAGGGACAAAGAAAGGGAGTAAAGATATGAGGAGCAATGACTGCTATATAACATGCTTAACACACATTTTACATAGAGGAGGTTCAAAACCATCCATGAGCACCCAGGCCTTAGTCCCAACAAATGGCCTTGCTAGCCTAACACTGAAACTGCCCTGGATACCAGGCTGCATCAAGTAGCATCAAGGGAAGAGCAGGAAGACAGGCAGCTGCTTCTGTCGCATGTTCAGTCAGCTACTTACAGGGGGAGCATTAAAGTCCTGTATGTCTAGCTCCACCCTTAGTCTCTATCCCAATGTGTGTGCACTTTCTAATAGCTTGTAAAGGGATTTTTTACTTGCTGCATATTGAGCCCAGAGCTTTGTGTATTCTGGGTACACATTCTACCACTGGGCTACAACCCTGACCTGCAACAGAGGATATTTCTGTCTTGTTTTTGTCTAGTCTGGTCTTGGTTTTTTGTGTTTTGTTTTTGTTGTTGTTTTGATCGGTATGTATTGAGCCCAGGAGCCCCTTTCATTCTGGGCAAATATTCTAAAACTATGTTACAAGCACAATTGCTGACACAGGACTAAAATGACTAGATAAACTTGAACCTATCACACCAAAATCATATAACTCTTTGGTACCTGCAGCCAGTGTGAGGACAGCACAAACCAAGCACAAGTTCACAGCTTTAAAAGCTGGCTACAGATTTTAGGAAAGGCAGTGAAGCAAGGAAAGCATAGCACAGAATTCAACAATAAACAAACCATCCAGGAAGGTAACACTAACTCTAAGGGATTTTAACCACAGAAGGAAAAGTACTCACGTCAGCCCTGAATAGGTAGGTAAGTGACCCATTGACTTTCATAGCAAGCACAATAAACAGGCATTACAGGGCTTGCTGCTGATGAGTGCCTGCTAAAAAGTATTACAATACCCAAGGCTCAAAATCTAAACTAACAGTTTGCCAAAGGAGTCATGTTATAGAGTGCAGTAAAACAACTGCTCATTACTCACAACAGATTGACATGTCCACCTTCTCAATAGCTGTTGGTCCTGTGGCAATAAGGAAAAAATGAGAATGGGAGGTGACAGTAAAACACCGCATTTTTAGAAAAACATTTGCGGTGCTCCAAAGAGGTCTCTTATAGCTGTCTGGAAAGTAGAGAAGTCAATGTAGCCATTAGTAGGAGCACGTGGCAATAAACTCAGTAGTCATTCAACACCTCACTTCACTTTCCCAATCACTGCCTACTCTGCCCAGTTAATAGACTATTTAAATGCCAAGTCCCTTGTTTATATATAGAAGCGATGAACTAATGTCATCTGGGCTCTTCATCACAGGAATTCCTTAGTGACAGTCCATAAAAAGAGCCAGAGGAACTCCATGCTACATAACTTCTTGCAGCCTTCCTAGGTGATAATAACCTTCTCAAATGTTATTCATTTAATAGATTGCTAAGAGGCAGTCAGATTTAATGAAGACTCTACCAACCTCAGCCTACCTCTGAAGAGCCGTGTCCCTTACATAGTGAAGTTCCTGCATCAAAAATCACAGGCCCACTGCCTTCCACACTGTTCATAAGGACTCCCTGATCTCATATTCTGTCTCACAGAACAGAATTAACACATGCTTAACCATAGCTGCCCAGAATTGGTACAAATCACTACCACCCCAATATTTGGCCTACGTGCCAACCAAAGCACTTCACAGTTGCATTTCCCCAGCTCCTATCAACGGTCTTTAATATGCTAGATATGTCTGAGTCACAGGAAAGACCTACTCAACTTCTGACTCTTATGTGACCAACAAAATTTCCAACCAGTAAGCAACAGAGAGGCCTAGAGAATATAAACTGGGTACTGAAATACAAGTATAAACATTTGCCTTTTCTTCTTCCACCCCAGTAACAAACTCACTTTTCAAAGTGAGAAAGAACACATACTTGATCAAATAAACAAGGAGGAAAAGACACAGCCAAGGCATATTTTCTGGCTTGCCTAGACTATCCCTATTTTTATGTGTACCCTCATAATGATTACAAGCTTCCTCTTAGCTTCTCTGGATACTGCTGCCTTAGCCATGAGAAAATTGTGGCCAGTGGCTTCTGGAGATACACTGAAGGCTATAATCTGAATTAAGAAGTCAGGAAGAATTTAGGAGGGTGTTTATGCTATGCTTTGACCAAAGATGAAATTAAAATAGGAGGGCTGACAGTTGAAATGGGTATGCAAAGAGTAACAATCTGACGGAAGGACATGACAGGGATGGGTGCTAGAGAAGAGGGGACGCACACCCACATCATGTTCTGAAAACGGAATGATTATTTTTATCTGGTATATGGAACCAGGCATCAGAACCACTGAAAGACTCAGAAGGATGTGCTCTTCTGATCCTGTGACACAGCATCTTGCAGAAGGTACATAAAACAAATGGGCTAATAAGTACAAAGTGCTCTTTGACTGAATTAGAGAAAGCAACACTGTGTCACCATGTCCTGAGACAAAATTCTGCTGTTTGAAAAAAAAAAAAAAGGGGCAAAGCCATGACACCAAAATATATTCTTTTAGGCCTACAATCTTATGAAAATACCAGTGATGGAAGTCAAATTCTTCAGAGACAAGCTAGCAATCATCCAAACACAGTGAAAAAGAGATTGATGGTGGAAAAGAAGTGGCAATGTCAACATGATGTCACCATAGCTTTCACCTGTGCTGTCTTTGGCATCTCAACCAAAGGGCACAGTACCAAGTCCAGAGGCAAGAGGAGCCCACAAGTACAAGCCTAGTTCAATGTATCAGGTTCCAACAATCTACAATATCCCACCCAGAAGAGTCAGCAGGGTAGCAGCAGTCACGGGCACTGAGACTATGCAGGTTATACATTAAGAATATATATGCATATATGCATGCAGTAACAATTAATGAAAAAAAAGGCCATGAATTTGAAAGAAATTAGGGGGGAGGGAAGAGAATAATATTATAATTATATTATAATAAAAATTAAAATTTACTTCAGAGACCTGAAGGGTATGGAAATGAATTTGAAAAGTGTAGCGAAATTTTAAAAAATGAAACAGGCTCTTACTACAAAGAGTTCTATCTGTACAGATACACAGATACACTGAAGAGTGATCTGATTTTCAGGCTGGTAAACACCCACTGTAAGTATATTTCATGCCAACATTAATGACAGAACGGTGAGGACTGCCCCACTCGTTCTTGAAGCAGAGCAATGTAGCAAATCAACTGCAGGAACCTTGGCTCTGGAACACTCAGTATGGTTTTAGCTTTAGAGTAAAAAAACAGTCTCTTATTTCTCAAATATTGATGTATAAACAGTTTATGATAGTCCATAAGCCCCAAATAAGGCTGGGAGTGAGTTCAGTTGGTGAAATGTTCATGTAGTTCATGAGGCCATTGTGTCTAATCCCCAGGACTGAATGAACAAGGTGTGGCAGACATTACTATAGAAGCCTCAAATAAAAATATCCTGTGTCACAAAGAGAAACTTTAGGTCTTGTAACATCCCCACAGAGATAAGCTGTCACTTGACAGACCAAGAAAGGAGGTATACCCTCTCTCTCAAATATTGCCTAGTAATATTTTTCCCAAACAACATAGGTACACCAATAGTGATCTTATTAAATGCCACCTGTGAATTTCCCATTTATTGTATCCAAAAGAAAGGGACCTAAAATCTTCACACCAAATCGGGAAGGGGGCAAGGTCATACTCAATGAAAAGCTATTTTAGAGGAGATACAATCTTCAACCTGTCAAATCACATCATGTCTCCACCTGTAAGCAAAATAAGCTACAGCTCCCTCATCAGGCTATACCAGCATACTGTGAGTGTTCTCAGTCCGCCGTGAACCCTGGAAAAGCATTCCACACCATGGCCATGCTTACTTCTGTATTAGCTTCAACAATAAGGTCTTTCACCACTTCTGGTGGCAGAATTTAATGCATGGATGGATTTAAAACTGGTGTGGACCAATTTCTACTTATTTTACAATTATTGATCAGAGAGTCTCAAAAAGGCTTTGTCATTTGCCAGAAAAAAAAAAAAAGCTAAGCCCCTCCTTCATAAATCTTGAGAAAAAGCCAAAGAAACTGAAAACTGATATATTCTGGAAATATAGCGTGCCAAGACAAGATTATAACCAACAGAAAGCTGAGAATCAAGAACCAAGCCTGAGAAATGTGCCATCCTGGCAATCCCTCTCCCTCACAGCAACCACCTTTGTTAGAATTGGAATTGGTGGTTTTTTTTCCACGCAAGTGAACATATTTTAACCCACTGCATGCATTTACATGGACAGAACTTGATTCAAAGTCTGCTTTTGTGCTATTCCATGGGCCCAGAAGACATGTTCAAAGGCTCACTCTATATGGTTCTTCCCCTCCAGAGACGAGAGGAGTGGGGGAAGCAGTCTCATAACATACATGCCAAACATATGTACTACTATAGTTGTGTCTTG
Organism: Psammomys obesus; assembly: GCF_907164565.1. Lineage (NCBI taxonomy): Eukaryota > Metazoa > Chordata > Mammalia > Rodentia > Muridae > Psammomys > Psammomys obesus. Next base: position 5,012,431 of record NW_026586550.1, read on the forward strand.
GAAATGGTGACGTGCAAGATGGAGACACAGCTAAATATGCTGCATTCTAAATGATGGCATTTAGAACTTGTTCTTTTTGATGCCTTCAAGGTTGGAACTTAGCCAATCTCTTTATAATATACTGAGTTCCATAAGGAGGTTAAAAAAATTTTAAGTTTGAAAAACCGATATAGTCTGTCACCCATGCATGACAGGAAATGACAAGAAACATTCTGAGATGCCACTGTCCATATGTTGCATATTTAAATTGGGCAAGGGAGAACTAGAAAAGAAAACAAATGTCAGAGATGGGTAAGACAGACAATACAATGGTCAACTAAAATTTAACAAATAATTTTTAATGAAATGAGTAATGAAAAAGAAAGCTTTGAAAAGATGAATCACTGAGCTTAGAGGGAGGAAATGGGTTTGACCTGCAATATAACGGAAATTGAACTCGCAATTTATATTTTTTTCTCCATGATCTTTGTTTTCCAATTACCTTTTTCAGAGTATAATTAACAAACAAAAATTACATATAGCCCAGGTGAACAACACAGGTTGGACATATGTTTGGATTGTACGCTGATTAGCACAGTCACACTAACTTGTAGGTCTGTCATCCTCACTAGAAGGTCTGTCCTTCTTCTAGATTAAAGTATGCAATATATTATTACAACAACTGTACTCTATACTGTACAACAGATCCACAGAACTAACCCATTGGATAACTGCAAGTGTGTACCCTTTGACCAACATCACCACATCTTCCTGACCCCATCTCTGGCAATGACCACTACTATTTGTGCATTCAGTGCTGTGAACCGACCTATGGCTGTGCAACTGCACAGTCTTTCTGTTTCGGGCTTACATCACATGGTACACTACCTTTCAAACTCCCCGTATTGTGGTTCACATCACTTCCATGTCCTCACACTGCTGCAAACTTAGGCATGTGGTAGGTTTTGGGGGTTTTGTTTTGGTTTGGTTTGGTTTGGTTTGGTTTTTAGTTTATTCAAGAAAGGGTTTCTCTGTGCAGCTTTGGCTGTCCTAGACTTGCTTTTTTTTACGCCAGGCTGGCCTCAAGCTCACAGTGATCCACCTACCTCTACGTCCCAGAGTACAGGGATTACAGGTGTGTGCCACCATGCCCAGGTTGTAGTAGGCATTTTAAGGTATAAGGAGACCAACTTCTGTTAAAATATCAATTTTTTTCTTTAAACTATCTATTCTTTTGCTAACAGAGCTCTGAGACCTCATTCAAAGCAAACCAACCTTAGTCAAAAGACCCTAGCCTCTGCTCTCAAAAAAGAGGAGCTCTGTCTGACCCTTTACACACAGTGGCTAAGAGCATCCATACCTGTGCCTATGACCAAAGCATTTCAACTAATCAGAATAAGTTTTCAATGACAAAAATCCAATTTAACCAAGAAAATAAAAGCTTTCAACTTTAACTATTTTTCTTATTTTTGAAATGGTCTTTTTTAATAACTAAAGAAAATTAAGATAGATGTGACTCCGGGAACTGGTAGCCTATTCATGAAATGAAATTACTTTAGGAAAAGCCAATTTATAAAAACTCTGCATTCTCAAAGAACCTCTGTATTTATGTATTTATTCATCAAGGTAACAGACTTGAAAGAAGTACATTAAAGACTCTGTCCTCATTTTAAGCAGACGGAAACAAAGGGCATAAAGGAAAGGAAGCAATTTGCCTAAAATTACATGGAGCAGAACCTGGAAGGGAGGGACAGAGAGGAGGCTATTTCAGATGAAATTACTACTCAAAACCTCTGTAGAAAAGTAAGAATGGAGTTCACTTTCTAATGGCGTTTAATGATATGACTTGGATGCCTGCAATAGCATTTTTGGTTTACAAAAAGAAAATTTCCAAAGCATTTATTTTGTCTCAACTTGGACTCAATATAAAGTATGAGCCTGAGTGTTAACAGGAGACCTGCACATCTTCCCGTCTGCTCATCCTTCTTCTATAACTCCACCGATGGTGGCAGGAGCTCCTGAGCTGAAGCTGACAAAGGATCCTCATCTTAGTCTGGTATTTGAAAATTACGTTTAAAATGGAATCTGGGGACATATTTGAGCAGATGCGATTTGTGAACCTAGACTATATAACCTTCAGGAAGAAGAGCAACTGCAATATTGTTGAGAGATCTGAGAAAACCAGAACCTAGACTGAGGGTTAAAACTGTGAAATTTCTCGACTTTAGACAAATGTACTTGGCTACAAAAGAAACACGTACCAAATTTTTAAAAAGAAAGAAAATAAGAGTTAAAAAACATGACTATAATATTCACAAAAAATGGTTCTATAAACATGTGTATGTACAATATGATGCCGTGCCATTATACGTCATGTATATAATATTTAGATATAGATTTCTGTGGGTATAATATATATTATTACGTACAAAGAAAATGAGAAAGGATTAAAAACAGATAAATCTAAGTTGAATTTGTTGTATTACTATCACAGCATTAGTGTAAGAAATTATCTCAAGGAAAAACTTCAATGAATTTTAAACCTGTCATTCCATGTGTGTTATGTATGCACTGGAAGTGCCAATGGTTTTAAAACTCTAAACAGTTTAGTCAGACACAAGCACACACATGCACACTGAGACCAGGACAACACTAGATGCTGCTCTTCGAGACTCATCCACATTGTTGTTGAAGACAAGAACTGTCCTCAGGACCTACAGCTCAGCCATTGGCTTGTCTTCCTACAGGGGTGGCAGGGACTGAACTCGGGTCCTTGTGTGCCCAGCTATCTCTCCAGCCCCTAGAACTACTTATTATATCTTACATTGAATTTACTTTTACCATATTAATAAATATTCAATACAATATATTATATATAACCATGCACACTTTTTCTAGCAATATATATCGTTACCTTTTAATTTCTGAAATAGATCCATTTTGGGATTATAAGGAGCAACTAGAAAAAATATTAGTGATTCTATAATTACATTCTTATTTTGTTCTTTCCTTTCCTTTCAACTTAACCAATTTCCAAAATAATCAATGGCAACATTTTTCAAACTCTATTCAGAGCTTCGGTGTAGAAGACAAACCTATATTTTATCTTCTAAATTTTCTCATAAAATTCAATTGAAAAATCCTCACAAAATTAATAGAATCCATCCTATGAGTACACATTACAAATACATACAATTACTTTTTAAAACTTAGTCTACTGCAGTAACAGTACTTTATTTGCCTAAATTAACATACTGTCACCAAGGGGGGGGGCACTCATCTCTTTCTTCTCCTACAAAGATTTTACATTGTAGATAACAACAAAACCAATTTGTCTCTTTACACCTGTATTGCAAAGTCCAAGAAATGGGAACCTGACAAACCAGGTCCCTTGCATATATATCAACCTTTCCTGAAGTATAACCCAGATTCTGGTTTTCTGCAATTTTTCAGTTCACTATTTCTTTGAACAGTTTTCTTGATCAACAGGTATGACGCATAAGCTCCCACAGAATATGGCAAGTGAAATGATAGATTTGAGAACTTCTATTAAATGATAAGCAATAAAAACAAACTACAAACAATTTGGCTATGATTTTGGCATGCATAAAATTGTGTACTTTATAATACTAACTAGCTTTACAGGTAGGAGCCCAGAAGATCAGCTAGCTGTGCTTCAGGGAGTTAAGGAAAGGTATTTAAATCCACAGGAAAGGTATTTAAATTCTAAATCTCATAAGACCTAAACTAGGTGCATACATTGGGATAAAGAAATTCTAAATGGAAGATGTTTAATTTCTAAGCAGAAAATGTATCTTGACAGGTCTTATAACCTCCTCCAATAAAACTAGCCAATAACACTAACTTTGATCTTTCTCATCAGGACAATGCAAATACTAATCGGAAGTTCAACTTGAAGTTGGTATGCAGAACAAGCAAAGACTCTTTAGGTACTGGGTATAAGACTTGGTGGAACCACCTATCATAACAGAATGGGGAAAACTAACTAGAAAACTCTAAATTTTTAATCAACAAATTTTTGTGATAATGAAGATATCTTATAAGTCTAGCATAAGTAAGTTATGGGTTCTGACCATTCCATTATTGTTTTGAAAATAGTGTGGTGCTGTCTGGGTAAATCATATTCTGCCTAGGGCTATGTAGCTTACCTCGAATTATTTCAGAATCATCTAAAATGACTTATTTTTCTATTAAAATGATAAATGGGCTAAATGAGGTATGTAATAAATACTGTTGGTCTGTAAACAGATTCCTGCTCTCCAGAGAACGAAGGCCTTACTTCATTTGCTAATTCTGCCTCTCAGTATTTTCAGGAGAAGTCATCCTTAAATTATAGTAAGAGAGAGAGACAGAGACACAGAGAGAGAGACAAAGAGACAGAGAGAGGAGACTCAGAGAATGAAGGAAAACAGACCATGTCTTTAAGGTTACAAGAGAAGAATGCAATACTGTTCTCTCCATAACTACAAAAGTAACACCCCTACACATCAGCAAGGCATAGCTCAGTTCATCAGGAACAAAGGAAGAACATAACTCAGTTCATCTTAGGATGTAGAAAAGAAAGACAGAGCGGGAATGTTCATTAGCATCCATTATACAAGTAGCTTGCATTGCACATGGACTATCACAGAGTCAGCAATATGGGTTCTCCCACACAAGGGTGTAAGCAATTCACAGATAGATAGTTGTGAGACTTGTTGTGAAGGCAAACTGGAAAGACAGAGGCTGAACACAGAGGTGCTCAACCCACTATGCAAAACCCTTACTAGAGATCTTCAGGGATTTGACACTTGATTATGCTTATGTTAAACTTCTGGTTTGTTACAGGTTAAGGCAAACACTGAGGGCAATATTTCTTGGCCTCTTCAAGAGAAAATAAGATTATGATGTCAATTCAATAAAATTCCAAGACATTAATGACAGTTCATTTCCAACAGGACCATGAAGTAAACATATTAACAATAAATGCCAAGTCATTATCAAGACATGGAAGTATAACCAGCCCTTTGCCCCACAGTTACCTATGGATTTTCACTCAGTGCTCTCCATATCTCACCTGGACTACCGTAATGACACAGTGATAGAATGTCAATAAGCTATTTGTGGCAGGGCTAACATTTAAGATACCACTCGGCCTGAGTTGCCCTCAGTCAATGTTTTCCAAGCTACCTGATGGATTTTCAAAAGGACATTTAAGATGAAAGTATAACAGTGTAGTCTAAAAAGTGGCCCCAGTAACTGCAGCACCACTATGCTCATCCCTGCTGACTTCTCTACTCGCTTTGTCAACAAGATCATGGCAGTCTGGGTGATCAAGTCACCGCTACACTGAGTTCAGTGGAAAACTCCCCAGCTCTGTCAGGACTGTAATCCCCTCTGCTAAGGGGACATTTTGCAATGCTCCATCTTTATACTGTTGATATCCAATCAATATGATATGTTTCCCCAAGGATATTTGGTAATAAGATCCTAGGTAATTTTTGCCTACCTGGAGAAGTAGGGAATTCAGTGATGTGGACTGAAGAGATATATACTCATCTGAATAAGGTTTAAGCATTTAACAAGAGCCTGGATCTGTGACACATTAGACCTCTTCATTCACATAAAGGATAGGCTGGCAGGCTGAAACACCTCTTCTCATCTCCTCAGTAAAAGCAAAGAGAGCTGCAGCTGCCTGCCACTCCAAAGAACTTTTGGTAACAGTCTCTTCATATGGTTGTGTACATTCCAGCTGACAATTATAATGCTACCATAACACACTGGCAGCTGAACCACACGTGCTAACGAACATAAAGGATAATAGAGAAAGTGAGTGCTTTGTCTTGAAGACTGTGCTGGCCTGCTAAATCCAAATGCACAGGAGGCAAAAAGACACAGCATGCCTCTGCTCTCACCTTCTTCAGGGAGGCTGCCCTTTGAAGTTACCAATCAGCTATTAACTGAGCAAAGCCTAGGAATCCAGGGACGTGTGAGTGGATTGCAAATCCTATTCTTACCAATAACCCTAGGGAAAATATCTGTAACTTCAGCCTCAAATCCATCAAACCAGGGTGGAAATGTATATTTAAACAGTCTCTGAAAGCTCAAAATCATTGACTTCACTTCTGGCAAACTAGTACAATCTCAATAACTAGGAAAGACAATGACCACGGAGAGAACAATCAACGAGGTCATCAAACATCTAGGTTACACCAGAGAGAGAAACAGAGGGTGGGAAGGGGGAGAAAAGAAAAAAGAAAGAACTGAAGAGGAGTTTCTGAATTATCTTTAAGTGCGCGATAAGAGAACCCAGGATAACCAGTGTTACACTGAAACTTCATCTACCTAGCTAATCAAGAGATCACTCTTGAGCTTCTATTATTACACAGAACTTTGCAGTAAGAACCTTACTGGTGGCATCAGAATCATGGGTTGAGCTGCATCTCACACCTGGAGCAGTCCCTGACACATCTAGACAAGAGTGGTATTCTTATTCCATTCTTTAATTTAGTCGTTTTTTTTCACACCCCAAATTCAAAATTTTTTCCTCTTTTAACATAAAGTTTCAACTGTCACAGTTTGAAACACACAGAAAACACAAAGTTGAAAAGCATACAGCACAAAATTAATCAATTCTTCTTGATTACTTCACTGCTGCATTTCACACATTAAAAAAAAGGGTGGGTAATGAAAAGTGACATTGTGGTGAAAGTCCCTTAAATTTGCAGAAATGAAAATTTTGTTTTTGAACATTGAGAATTTATAAAGTTAAAAGAAAAAAAAAAGAATGACCTTTGACTTCCCCGACAAACACTACAACGAGGACTCGGAGGAAAGGCAGCCAGACGCACGTTGGCTGCAATTAACAGAACCTTATACACAGGACATGTTGGGTAAATAATGTGTGATGGCGATAAATGTAGAAAAAAAGTACTCTCAAAAGCCAGAACAGAACAAAGGCCAGGACTCTCCCTACTTCTTCAGTGAAGTTACACTGAACATGTACACTTGATCCTGGACACTTAAAGTTAGCTGTTAATCTTTTTTCATTTCTAATGATAAAGAGATGGTGATACTAGAGACTTTGTAGACTTTGGTTGAATTATGTTTATTGTGAGAAGGGAGAAAGCACACTTGTGCACCCCACAGCACAAACATAGAGGTCAGAAGACAAATTGCAGGAGACAGTTTTCTTCTTCTACTATCTAGGTTTCAATGATTAAAAAGGTTGTTAGCCTGCTACAAGCATCCCCATTCACCATCATAAATCCACAGGTCTAAAGTTAGTCTTGATTCTTCTTTCAATCCTTCAAACCTAAAGTCCAAAGAAACTATTTCTTCCATCCCCTGACTCTGCTGCCCTGTAAGCTCCAATTCAGGTACCACTACTCTCTGGTGCATGAATGTGAGGCCTTCTCCCGGATTCTATGCACCAGCCATGTCCTCTTCTATTTTACTCTCCACATATCACTGAGCTATGAAAAACCAGTTTCTACCCACCCCACACTCCTATGTATCTAGTACAGAGTTCTTAACAGGCCTATATGTCCTCCAGAACCTATGCTCTGATGACTATTGCTGCCTTATCCAGCAGTCGTCTGGCTCTGTGCTCCCCTTCAGTGACACCTGCTGTGTCCCCATCCATCCCTGTGCATGGAGGCCCATGCCTAAAACATAAGGCACTACACAGCCCTACCCCTCAACCTTCAGGGAAATCCCTCAAGAGTCTCTCTTTCCTAGAAAATTCACTTCCTTTCCTCTTATTTCTGGGCCCTTAGCACATTCAACTATTCAGTCAACAAGATCAACTTCTGACTATCCTCTGGAGCCTAGCATAAACAGGCACTTAAGTGGCTGTTAAATGGATGCAGATATAGCAATATGTGAAAAAGGCAAGATCCTACAACCTCAAAAGAATTCTCACAGCACTATAAGAGTATGAATTGATAAGATAATTAAACCTTAAAAGATTGATTTTTAAAGACTGATATGTCTTCACAAAATATATGCTCATTCTCATATGCAGAAACTAGATTTTAACACACATGCACCCTGAAAGCAGAGGAAATACTACTTTATATGAAGAAGCCAATCAGCAAACAGAGGAGAAAAGCTGTGGGTCACAGGGAGAGGAAAAATGAGCAAAGTACAGTGAGAAGTATGTAAGAAGACATAATCAAACCCAGAAAGCACAGTCACCAGTAAGTGGCCTCTTCCAACCCTTTGAATAAAATCCAATTAAAATTCTGGCACCACTCTTGCAGAATAGAGAGAAAATGGTAAAGCCCTTTTAGACCAGGCTTATCAACTTCCCAGTTAAAACAAGTCTTATTGGAACTCCTTTAAGATTTTAGCAGCAGGACCACCATGACGCTGCTCTTCAGGGAGTTCCAACAGAAGAAGCTGCTAGGACAACTGACAGAGAAGCCCAGCATTTACACCCAAGAAAACAAAGTCAATGCTAAACAGTGATGAGCTGAGAAAAAAAGTGGAAAAACAAGAGTAGGTGGATTTCACAATATAGGCTGGGGCTATCTGAAAATGTGAGATCCAAAATGCTCCAAAGTCTAAAACAGGGCTTGGGGGGCTCAGTGGTACTAGAAATCCAATTCCTGGCATATACATAGCAAGAGAAGGCACAGAATCCACACCAGGATTCTGTTTCCAAAGGTGTCAGGACCTTAAGGCCTGTATAGAACACATGGGTGGGAGAGGCAAAGACAATTTCATAACTCTATAATCACAATGTGACAGCTTTATAACAATGTTTTAGGGTATTCTTTTATTTCCTGAAAGACATTTTTACTAGGTAGCCCAGGTTGCCACAGAACTTTCTAATGTGGCCCAGCTGACTCTGAGCTCACAATCCTCCTGTCTTCAGTCAGCACTCTTAACTAATACTTATCCTCCTCAAATTTTCTATATTTTCTTTAATATGTCATTCTAATAATTGGGGGAAGAACTCATTAAAATATACTCAAGTCATTAAGCAGTGAACATACAAAAAATGTATTATTATAAAAACTTTTAGCATACAGTCTAAACATTTTTCAAATGTGTAAATTTTTATAAGACTATAAAAAGTCATTTGCTTCAGAAAAACACTCATACATAAATGTCTTAGACAAACTTAATGTATTAATGTTAGAGACAAACTCAACAGAAAACAAACTGGATAAAACAGAGCACTGGGGTAAGGAAATAGTGCGGTTGGACTTGTCATACAACCATGAGGGACTGCACAGAAAGAATGACTTAACAAATTCATCTAGGGTTGGAAGATAAGCGCATCAAGTGGACCTGCGTTTCAATCTGGAACACAAGAAAAAAGCCGTGGCTCACACTAATAGTCTCAGCTCTGAAGAGGTGTTGACGAGTACATCCCTGGAGCTGCTGGCCAGCTAACCTAGCTCAACTGAAAGTTCTAGGCCAGTGAGAGATCCTGTTTCAAAATAAAAAGATAGCAACACCTGAGGAACAACACTCAAGGTGATGTCTGACTTCACACACAACCTCACTCCCCAAAACACACAAAGATATGCACATGAGCATACACATACATACATAAACACAAACAGATGTGTAAGCATACACATCTACATGTATATGCACACAAACAGAATTTTAATAATTATCAGTGGACAGTGACTTTTTTGTCAATTTTTAATCAGATTTATTTTCTGATCTTTACCAAATGAATATGTATGTCTTCCGCAATAACAGCAATAATGGAGAAATGTAGCAAATACATCAGAAATTACATAACAGTAGTTATGCTTCTGTAGCCACACTCCAATTTTTATCTGTGAACATCTGAGTCAGGATGAGAACCTCTGAGCAAGCATCATCCACTGTATCAATCCTCCTTATTCCCTAAGTGCTCTGAAGACTCTATTTGGCCAACATTGTGATAAACAGTGAGATTCAGCAATTGTGAGTGCTGTAACTGGCCATCTATATGGACAACTCCACCATCAGAAAAAAAAAAAAAGCTACGAAGAGAACATACACTTCAGTCTCTTACACATGAGTAGTTAAAATAAAAGTGAAAATGGGCAATAGGGAGATTATTAAGACAAACAGAGAAGGCTGAACATAGTGTTCCATCCAAAAGCATCACAAAATGTAAGCTGCCTCTAGGTTCTACAAGATTCTTTGTTTGTTTTTATGAAAACCTTTCCTCTTTAATGCCTCGTCGTGTGTATAGGTAATGAGTGTTTTCATGAAATCTTAAACTGGGGGAACTGAGGGAACAAGACAGTTAATGTCCATCCAGTAAAGAACCACTGAAAGAGGCATGTACCAGAGACAGAGAACAAAGGACCAAGAAGGAGACAGAAAAACTGCTTACCAGAAGTGTTCCCAGAACCTTCCGGAAATATGAGCACTGTAAACCCTGCCCTCTCCTCCTCCTTTAGCCTCCAGATTGTAAGACTTCACTGTGAAGGAAAAATGACCCCTCAGCTAACCGGCCTAACATTTTTTTTTCCACTCCTTCAAAATATGCTTCAGGTTAAACAGACAGTGGATGGAATCAAAAACTGCGATGCTCTGTGCTTTGTTTCTAAGCCTGAGGTGACCACCCTTTAAACTAGCTGCTTCCCTCCTGAGCCTCTTGTTCCCTTAGTGCCACTCTAAGAGCAGGTGCAATGTGCTGACTACAGTCAGCCCACTGGCATTTGCCCCCTGGTCTATCACATCCGCTCTGTCATCACCTTCTTCCCTGTGCAGCCTGAACCTCACACCAGTGATTAAGAAATAAGTTTATAAACTGACTTCCCTTTTCATTCCTCCATTTGCCCCTGGTCATAGGTCCACTTTTTAAAGAAAATGATAAGAGGTTTTAAAAAATAGGAAGAATTTGTTAGCAATTAATTATACATTTGACAAAGAACTAGAAGAGAATTCTAAGGTTCTCAGCACACAAAAAAATAAAAAATGAAAAAACCAAAATGAGTCAGGAAGGAAACCTCTCTGTTAATTTGATCAGTACACTGGATATATGAGCTAACCTATCACACTGTACCCTATCACCATAGATAAGTATTAACTTCAATCATTAAAAAGAAAGTGAAATAACAAGATGTCAATCTTCCTAATAGTCACAAATGTGTGGGACAACTGCAAAGCAGACACAGAGGACAGAGACAGAAAGACAGAATGACAGAGAGACAAACAGACAGACACTAGCGGAGAGAGCAGAGAGGGTCTTCTCATCAAGTTTTAGCAGTTCTCAGTCACTTGCTGGTAGGAATTATGAAATTCAAAACCCTCCACATAAGGCCCTGTGTTCTGTCTTACTGCCCCCCCACACACACAGTGTGAAGTTCTAGCGAGTACTAAAGGCCTTGATCTGCATTTCTAGGAAGAAGTAGGAACTGAGCAGTGCAAGCTAGATAGAGAAAGACCAGAAAACCAGAACCAGAAACAGAAAAGCTCCAGCTGTGGCTGACAAAGGAAACTGTATTTAATAAGTGGTAGGAATACAGAAGATACTAATCATCATGAGAAACTACATTTCAGAAAACTGTTCTGTGGCCTACAAATATATTTGCATATATACAGCATTTCTCCAAATTCACAGTTATATATAAGAGACCTTGAAAAAAACACTACAGAAGGAAACAAACCCCAGTGTAAACCATGGTCATGTCAAGAAAAGATGTATGGTGACTCTCACATTTTCTACTAATGACCTTTTATTTTAAAGTACCTATTAGGTCTTTAAAATTAAGAAAATTTTTACTGAAAAAACTTCTGGTGGTCTTTTAAAAGACTTTTCCAAGGACATTGCTGACATTTTCTTCTTTCTAAGGTCTAGAGAGTGACAGATAAAGCTTGACTCACCTTCCTGCAGGTTTCCCAGGTAAGCATCTCCAAGTGGCCAGCAAGAAGAAAAAGAAAGCCAGGCCCCTGTTTCAGTGTTGCAGCGACAATATAGTCAAGGGAGGAAAAGCAAACAAGCAAAATCCCCCAGGGGCAATGCCTGGGCACATGACTGTGTAGTAGTTTTGACTTCAATACTCCTTAAGTTAACCACCTTAACATCCTGGGTAGCCAAACTTTATCAGCTACTTGTAATATATGAAACTCAAGAAAATCCTGGTGAAGGGACCATTACTGTTATCAACACTAAAAGCTGGTACCAAGCTTAGCTTTGTCCAATCTCAATGATGCCCTGGAGGACAAGGCATCTTTAGTAAATTTAGAAGAGACTCACCAGATGCTTTGCCTTCAAGCGCTCTTCCTCGCTGGATATTCTTTCCCTCAGGATAGCTCTGGTCAGCTGCTCGTTGGCTGCAGCCCTCTCTCGTTCTAGGTCCCTGGCTTGCTTAAGGCTGAAAAGACAAGCAAGGGAATAATGTCTTGATATTATTTTAACTACTGAAACTATTTTAGATTATTTAATAACCTAGTTAGAAAAAGAACACTTTGCTGCTTGACATTACTTTATGATAAATGAAATAACTGAACAAAAAGACAGAAACACAACAGCCATAAATCCAAAAGCTAAAATCATCTTGGTCCATAATCCACCAAAGCTTTCTACAAAAGCAATCTCCCTGCAGCCTCCACCCACACATTTAAAACAAAAGAATTCAAAGAGGAGAAGCTATTGATTCAGGTAACAAAGTATCCAAATTTAATAAAGTCCTCAGGCAAAACTGAAAACTTCCTACCTAAGAATCTATCACTGGGCCTGCCAGTGAATAAAGACCTTGCCACACAAGCATGCGGACCTGAGGATAGGCTCTCCAGCAGAGACACCAGGATCCCTCTGCTGCTGGCTGGCCAGCCTAGTCCACCAACAAGTCCTAGGTCCCAGAGAGAGGCTCACTCTCAAACTCCAAGGCAGACCATGCTCCTGAGACCTATAGCTGAGCTACATTTCTGGCCTCTGCATACACATGTACACATGCCCAAAACCATCAAGCCACCTTTGTGACAAGTATATGAAGGCTTACCTTCTTCTTTTCAAAACTGACTCATTTATTGAATGTGAATCAGGCACAATGTTAAGCTTGGAGGACACAGTAGTGGAAAGGTGTTGAGATCCCTAGGTTTCTTAATCCTATTTTAAAGCAGAGGTTAACTAGTAACACATAAAAGAAGTCTCTCCATACAGTGTATCACTTCATCTTCAAAAATTGTCATGCAAATACAGCAGAGCCTTTAATAGGAGGCTCCAGGCTGCTGGAATGAAGGCTCTCACCTCTCTTACCTCCAAATAGAATCTTACATTCCAGACATGGTCTAGTGAAACAAGAAGCCGGTGTATTGGTGCCAGAATCTACATACTACTAATTCTATGAACAAAGCCTACAACTGCATTAAGGTGATCCATAGCCTCGTCACACAATTAGATCCATATTAAGTTACAATCTACTAAAAACCCCCCATATATGATAAAGATAAATGACTTTGGCACTGGATTTTGCCATAATGCATTGCACAGAAAGGTACTCGGAAGCACTAAATGAAAGATCATTTCAGTCTACTTTCATGGACAAAGATTTTCTGATTATTTTTTCTCTTTTGAAAGAATAACCCTTCTATACCATCATATCTCCAAAGATGTCAGCTATGCTTTAAAGGGAGGTGAAATTGTTATGTTGATGTTATTCTAAGTGAAATTTTCTGAGTGTGAATGATGAGTGCTAAATTTTAATTGGTGCTAGCCTATCAAAAGGACCCTTGAGAAGAAGTAGAGAACATAAAATTCTTATTACTATTTTAAATTGTCACACCATCCTGATACTATAGATTCCTTAGAAATAAATTATAACAGATAAAACTATCTTATAAAATATATTCCAAATTATGTCTTTCCCTTAGATGGTAAACATGTTTAGTTGTTTCTTAAAGAAAAAATAAATAAATAACAGGGGCTGGAGAGATGGCTCAGAGGTTAAGAGCGCTTCCAGAGGTCCTGAGTTCAATTCCCAGCAACCACATAGTGACTCACAACCATCTGTAATGAGATCTGGTGATCTCTTCTGGCATGCTGGCATACACGCAGGCAAAACACTGTATAAATAATAAATCTAGGAAGGAAGGAAGGAAGGAAGGAAGGAAGGAAGGAAGGAAGGAAGGAAGGAAGGGAGGGGGGAGGGGAGGGGGGGGGGGGGGGGGGGGGGGGGGGGGGGGGGGAGGGAGGGGAAATAAATATAAACTTTTTCCACTGTAAGACCTTCTAAGCCATAAGTACAATGAAGTATAGGCAAAGTAAAAATCTCTAAAATATTTAATAAAAGAACAAACATCATAGCATCAGCCACTGACTATCAGATCACACTGCCTCCCCAGTTAAGGAAATTGGGGTGAGTTCCACACAGCAGCAGGAGCAAAAACTTTCCGGGCAGTATTGAACATCTAGACATCAGAAACCCCAAGCAAAGTATCTAGCAAAATGCCTTTTAATGTGTCTCCGCCCTGGTGAGTCTGATTCTATAGCTGGAAAGCTACAACTTGATACACAAATACATACTGGAGATATATCAAAGGGAAGTAACATAAAAATGTAGTGGTCCACACGAAGTCACTGATAACAGCTAATGTTATTAAGCCAGATTACAAAACTATGCGTTTAGAGCACTTTAATGGGAATACTGTAGCACATTTTTTAAAAGTTGCCTATTTAATATTTGCATAAAAAAACATTACCATCACTTAGGGATCATCTGCTACATGCCTAAAAGTGTGACAGGCATTTCACATGTGCACACATACATGCATGTGCTTTATATGCAAAGGTGACATTGATTATGAACATGGACTATGAATCTATAGAACTACACTTGATCATTCAGTTTGGTGTAGCCAGTTTTAATAATGACTATTTGTCTAGCTGAATTTACTCAAATACAGTACAAGTTTAATTACAAATGACGATATAAGTGGCTTAACTCAGAGAATCATAAACTGCTGGAAGTGAAAGCAAAGAAGCAAACATAGAAAAATATGAAAGTCTTCAACATTTTTTAAAAAACAGTGCCTACTGTCCTGCTGTGTATGAAGACAAACAAGCTCTGGGTGTGGTCTTGAGATCCACCAACCCTACACTCACTAACCTGAGCTCTGCTATGTGGATTGGTGTTAACGCCTACCTTGTACATAAACAAAGCATTTAGGACAGAGTGACAAATGTCAGAACTCAAAGAAATAACGGTAATACCTTCGTTGTAGGGATAGGAATACACAGAAGCAGAACATTCTGTTACAAAGAAAACCTATGTGTATATAGTGGCTTTGGCCTCAGGTGTTGAGCTCTCAGCGCTCTCTCTCTCTTTCTCACCTCCTGCCCTCCCTCCCTCTCTCTGGTTTTCTCTTTCTAGCTCTCTCTCCCTCCCTACCTCCCTCTCTTCGTCTTTCCCTCCTTCCCTCTCTCTCAATCTCTCTTTCTCTCTTCCTACCTCTCTCTTGTCAAGAGGAAATTTTGCTTGATTCTTTAACTTTTCTTCAAGAACTTCTAGAGGCAAAAACTTATGCAACTGCTGCTGACTCCAGTATCCTGCTTTTTCTTTTGTTTGTGTTTCTTTTCTCTTTTCTTCCTTCCTTCCTTCCTTTTTATTCTTTTATTCTTAAATACACCCTGACCAGTTTCCTCTCCCTACAGTCTTCCCAGCGACCCCCTCCCTGGAACTCCCCCTCCATTTCCCTTCAGAAAAGAGCAGGCCTCCCAGGGATGTCAACTGAACTCAGTATAACAAGTTACAGTAGGGCAACCCACAAATCTCAAATCAAGGCTGGGCAGGAAAAGCCAGCGAGGGAAAGGCTTCCAAAAGAAGGCCAAAGAGTCAGGGACACCTCCTCTTCCAGTTAGGAGTCCCACATAAAGACCAAGCTAACAACCATAACTTGCAGAAAACCTAGCACAGACCCATGAGCCCTGCTTAGTTGATTCTATGGTTTCTGTTCTCCTGGTGTCCTCAACCCCTCTGGCTCCTACAATCCTTCCTTCCCTTCTTCCAAGGGGTTCCCCGAGATCTGAGAGGAGAGACACAATGGAGATCTCCAATTTGGCCTAATGTTTGGCTGTAGGTTTCTGCATCTACTCCTATCAGCTGCTGAAGGAAGCCTCTCTGATGGCCACTGGACTAGGCACTGATCTATGAATATAGCAGAATGTCATTAGGAATCATTTTATTGGCTTATTTTTTGTATCCTGCATCTCCAAGCTATCCAACCTCTGGTACCCAACCATCTAGGCAGTGTTGAGCATGGACTTCCTTTCATGGCATGGGCCTCAACTTAGCAACATTCACTGATTGGCCACTGCACAAGTTCGGCAACTCCACTGACCTAGCACATCTTGGAGGCAGGACAGATTGTAGGCAAAGGTTTTGCAGCTGGGGAATCCTGCTTTTTCACAGGCTTCTTTCGAATGTTCCTGTAAGTTCAAAAATGGAAAGGACTTGGTCTATTTTTGTCAATGTTACATACTCAGTATTTACAGCTGCCTGACCCATTATAGATGCTCAAACATCTGTTAAATGTACATATATGGCACAACCTATACTACACTAAACAAATGACAAGAGCAGGGTGCCAACATTTGGAAACACCAATGTCTAAAGTCTGACTCTTGGAGAATCAAGACATACTGGTACAAATTAATTATAAGAAAAATCACTTTTCTTTCCTCATAAATTCCTTACGTCTGCTTAACAATGATAACTGCCTAAGAGATGTCTGTGCTGTGAGTACTCAGAAAACCCAACTACTATAGTGCAGCACAAGGGAACTGCTATTTGGCTTATGTCTGAAGGACACTGTTGGAACCACAGGAGTAAAGAGAAAGGGACTTAGGCATAGAAAACATCACCAGGCTGAGAGACACACAGAAAGATTTCCTTTAGATGCTGTTCTGCCTTCAGAGTATCACAGAAGCTCAATATCACGTCGGGGGGGGGGGCGCGGGGGTGTTATTTTAAATTATTCTAGAAGGCAGAATTTCAGATATATGGTATGCCTTTAAAAGTGATGGCACCATATTGGGATATTTTCAATTCTGTGAATCCTTTCTCAATTCTTACCCACCAAAAACTTTCACTGACACAGGTTTTTCTTTTTTCCCCCTTCAGGTAAGTACCTCTTACACTCACTCATTTACATCACTTAACATTTTACTTGCTCAGGAGCTCCTATTTCCTGTGGACCATCTTCACTGATCCCCTTGGCTTCCACCCCTGTTCCTTACTCAATTCACTGACCACCTCGAAACCCAGCTGTCCTGCAACCTCCTCTCTTCTCACCACCTCCCAACCCCACCCCATCAGGGACCCAGCTGGACATGAGGGAACAGCAAGGCCACAGTTGGAGCTGTAAGGTCAGAGGAATCATGTCCAAGGTCACAATGCAAGGCAATTACTTGCCCCCATTTGTGGGATAAAAATGAGGCTTTCATTACTAACTTGGGTCTCTGATGATTTTAGAATTATCTCAAAACAAAACTAAACAGAACAAGCATCTGAACAAATACAGCCCCTTCCTATTTATTGGCATTTCTCACTTATTACTTCAGATCTCCTGGTCTAATATTATTCTACATTAAGCCACTGATTTAAGTTTCATTTAAATTTCCTTCTTTTAAATACATATCTCTCCTCATTTAAATTCTCTAGAGTTTTCAGCAAAGAAGTAGGAGTTTAGTGTAAACTTTTCCTGTTTGCTCTAAGTAATTGGATAGCTTGCCCAAGCTTAACGAAACAAACCAGTTGGTGCTGCCCTATACCGCAAGCCCCAGCGACTTAGCTCTTTTTCTCTCCAATTGGGTGAGAGACTTAACATACAGGAGCAAAATGAGTTCCTAAAAACCAGCCAAATCTCCTATAATGAATATTATTGCATGTCCTTTTTAAATAAGACTCGAAAAATTATTCATTACATTCAACTCACACATCTGGTATAAAACACAGTTCTCTATAACATGGTCCCACGGTAAAAATCACCCAGCTTTATTGCCTTCTGAAGAACTTAAAGATTTTAAGGAAGTGGGAAGGGAATTTTAAAAGTAACTTTAGCAAGGCATTTTTTATATATCAAATTCCATCATGCTCTATGAGGGAGGCATTACTCCCTCTACTTTTAACAAAAGAAAAACACAAGAAATACACTAGAGGCGAGAACACAAACACACTGAGTCCAGTTTCCAAAGCTGTCTCTCTTAAACACCCTGAAAAGCTATCTCCCTCCTAGCATGGTGGAGTGCACCTGTAACCCCAGCCACCGGGAGGGGGAAGCTTAAGGCCTTGCCTGGGTTACAGGAGGAGTTCAAAGCCAGGCTCTGGAGTTAGTGAGACCTTGGGATAGACCTCAGGCAAATGAAGAAGCTTGTTTGCCTACCAAGCTGAGATCCTAGGTTTGCAGACATGGGTGCCAACATGCTCCCAACTAAAACTAGTTTCTGCTGTATCACCTCCCTCCACAGTCAAGAACAGGAAGTCAGACCTTTTCTATCAAACATTTTAAAATGTGCTTTTTCATGTGTTTTCCCAACATCAACTGTACTTCACTGGCTGCCCAATGTAGTCTGGTTCTTGACACCCTGGAACTTCTATAAGTCTGCATCCTGCTCATTTGGTCATTCCCACATAGTCAAATTTGTCTTTATACAGGGAGACACATAAGTAATTCTATACAACTCCAGCTTAGGAAATCACTTTATACTTTAATATTTAAGGCTTCTGGGAGAAAGTGGATAAGAACCTCAGATAATAGTTGAGAATAAATGGAAAAGTGCAATTGTTAGAGATAAAGTGATCTGACTAAATGATTTATCTAAAATTGAACTGACTATTACACACCGACAAGATCTACAAAATACTGCAATGTAGTTGACTCCAAAAGACTGAAGCAGAAAGAGAAACAAGTGACAGCAACCCTACAGGTCACTTTTAATAGTAAAGATAAATCTCATTTTAACGCATCATATTTGTTGGAACATGCTGAAGTAGCACTGGAAGTTCTGTTTATCATCCACTTTTAGACAGAAAAGCTGAGCTGGGTAGTTCAATGAACTAATTATTAGACTATTAAAAATAATGACAGAACAAGCACACAGTTTTCCAGTTATAAGACTTTACAAAATTAAAAATATAGCAAGCTTAGCACTCAACTCAAACTATTTCAAATCCTGGAAAGAAATGTGTATGGATTAATATTACAAAATAACCATATGTGGATGAATGTACATTAATATAGCTCTGCTAAATTCATATGAAATATCTCTATGTATGATGGACAGAAGTGACATTTATCCTGCCTAGTTTGAGTCAGGTACAGATCTAGAAACTTGTCAGGTGTGAGCCTTTCTGTTTTCATACCAACACTGAGTGTAGGATTCTAATGAGAATGTCTGGCAAAGAGAAAGTATATCAAACCAAAACTTATAGTGAGAGAGAAAGAGGGAAAATGACAGAGATTGCCTTAAAACTGACTGATATGCAATCTAGTCACGAGACTTGGTTCTAGAGGAATCAAGAGAACATCTATAGGACTCTCTATGTCTCAATGAATTATTTCAATCAATCTCAGTTTCTTTCTGTTGTAGTTGGCCCCTGTATGTCCTCCAAAGGCCCTTAGAGTAAAAGCTTGGTCTCCACAGCATGTTCCCAGACGGTAAAAACACTAAAAGACAGGAACTAGTGACAGCCCTTTAGATCACTGAAAATCACACCCTCAAGCAAGTAGGGCAGGCCACTTGTTCTTCCCTCTCTTTGGCTTCCTGGTGCATGGTTAGTAAAGAGCTCTTATTGGTCACAATCCCATCTGTGCTGTCTCCACAAAACAGAAAGGCTAACCAATCATGACCTAGAACCTCCAAAACTGTGAGCCAAAATAAATCTCTTTTCTTTACCCCAGGCAACTGTGATAGAATGGAAGCTGACTAATACACCTTACTTTTCACAAGAATATTCTTTTTAAATTTTTCTAATTTTAACTTGCACAAAAATTTGTCAAAGTTGGACATTGTCTGCAAAGCTCCAAAATGATGCAAAAAGAAAACTCCACTCCAAACTAGATGCTGACAATGGTAACTGGAAGTTATCCATGACCACAACTGCCTCCCAGCCAGCCCAGAGCAAGCATCTGTAGGAAGAGAATGGCCCCACAAAGCCCCTTCCCCAGTTTTTCAATCAAGTATTCTGTGGATTTCTATGTGATTCTAAGGCTGAGTCACCATAAGTGACACAAAAAGGTTAATGCTATTGTTTATAAATGCTTGGGTAGGTTACTATGCTGCTTCTTTGGGTTTGTGCTGAGAACCTTTGACTTTACCTTTCCTCCTAGTTCCTTCTTTGGTATACCTTTGCTAACCCATTAATTTGTAACCTTTATTTATAACACATTACACTGTCTTAACTTCATTCAGTATAAATAATATTTAGCTGAGGGGTGTGTGTGCATGCGCATATGCACACAAACAATTTAGTCTCTCTGTGCATGCTGCACATACAGGCAACCATAATGTAGCAGCCTTGGTCTCCACATGGGAAACTGCTCAGCAACTTTCTAACAAAATAACCAAAGTAACCTATTTTCTTCTACTTTGTTTTGTTTGTTATCAAATTTACTTGCTATTGCCTTGTTTGTTCCCTGGTTCCTGGTTCCATCAAGCTGCCATACACCCAACACCCCTTCACTGCTTTTCTACTCTTATCATCACCTCTCTCCAATCTCTATACTAGGAGTTTTTGGACTTTTTGTCCGTTTGTTTGTTTGTTTGTTTCCTACGGTTTGAAAATTGATCAAGCTTGCCCAGCAAGCCAGGTGAGAGCAAACAGTGAGCGTTTTCCTTTCCCCATCCTACTCCTTGTTAAGAGTTGAGTGCTTTCAAATGCAGTTTCTACGTGGTCTCCTTTACATGTTCAAGGGTTACTCTTCAGTGTCAACAATTCTGAACACTCTACACAAGCCACTAGCTGACCCTCACAGGTGCTTCTCTTCCTCTCAGTAGGGGTTTTTGCTCTCATCCCCTTCTTACTCTTCTTTCAGGATGAACTATTGTGTTGGGCGCTTAGCTGTGACTCTCAGCTTACCAGCCCTCCTCCAAGCTCATGATGGGACTTTCTGAACTGTTAGTACTGTGCTGGTGAGTCATGGTAGACTCTCCAATAGGGAGCAGCAGAGGGCAACTGCAAGGCTGAAGGAAGACCTGCCTGGTGGCTTTGCTCCTATCCTGCCTCAGCACCTGGAAGCACAGGTTAGCTAATTCAAACTTGCAAGATCGGCCTCCTTGAATGTCACTCTGGAGTCACTAGTTGCACCCACTGGCCCCCTCCATAAATCATGGGCCTCTCTCAGAGACACTAGCTGAGAGGCAGGGACCTCTTCAGGCCAGTTCCACCCTCAGGTGATTTGCATACAGTCCTCAGGCAAGGCCAGGGAGTCCAGAATAGTTCAAACTAGGATGTAGTGACTATACATCAGATTCAAAAGACTTGACGTGGAAGGAAAGGAAATAAGACGCCTCTTCCAGAAACTTTATATTGAGCACATATTTGAGACAGATTAAGAAACAAATAGGCTCATTGCTAGATATTTCTTTATAGTTTAGACAGTTACTAGGAAGTTAACTAGAGGGGCTCACTTTGTATCTCTGGTAAACAGAACTGCCTGAGGATTGGAGAATTTTGTTTCTTTTGTTTTGACTTTTAAATACCCTATGAACAATCCTTACATCAAATTTCTCTGTAAAAATAAGCAGTATGCTCTGCCTTTATCACAGATTCTACCTTTAGCTGTGTATATTAATAAATGTCCTAATTCTTCACAGGTTTGAAAGATCTAAGAGCAGAACTCCAGAATTTCAGTCCTTTTCCCTGATGCATCATGCAGCTTCTGGTACGCAGAAGCAAAGGCCGGACCCAGGAGATCCTGCTTCCTTTATAAAGTACCTCTTCTTTCCATCTGGAAGCTTCTGCAGTTTTCTTCTTATCCTTATAATTTTTCTCTTTATATTTCAAAATTGTCACAATCTATGACTAGGCATGAATCTTTTCTCATCAGTCCAGCCTAGAACAAAAAAGGCCTTTCAATTTACAGGCCCTAGTCTTCTGTAAACTTACAGGCCCTGTAAACTTCAGGGAAAGCAATCGTTTAATTATCACTTCATTGCCAACTCTTCCCTTTGTCTTCTAGAATTTAGGCTCTCATCACATACAATGTGCAAAAGGTAACTTTGCTACCTAAGAAATCAAGATACATCTTAAAAATGGCAGCATCTCATGACCAAGTGGCAACAATAACAATGCTACAAACAGGGCAACTGTGCAAAGATTTCCTGCAAGACGCTGCCTTTTCTGAGTAGTCTTCTCAATTGTCCCCTTCTGTCTGGCTACTCAAACAAGTAGGCTTCTCCTTATTTTCAATTTGCTACTTTATCTGGGCTCAGACCCTGCTGTGGTACCACCTTCACTGGAAAAACCTAAAGGGCCAAGAAACATGTGCCTAGGTGACGAATGGTGTCAACAGCAAACAGTCCAACAGCTTTGTAAGTCCCCACATCCCATCTCCCCCAACCACACCCACCTGAACTAGCTGAAGAGATGGATACCAAACATTCTCTCATGAGCATCCCTGAAACTGGGCCCACCCCTGTGTATTTGTATGCTACACTAAAACCAACCCACTGGCTCATACCCTTTATCAGGCTCTGCCGAGAAAAAATAATTGAAAATTAGATAAGAATTGAAAGAGGCAAAAAAGAAAACAACAATAACAACATAAAAGACATAACAACCCTCTGACTCACTACATACCTTTCGATTATTAAATTTTTATTATAGATTTACATCTTAAAAGTTAAGGAATGGCAGTTCAGTATCCAAGTGGGTTCCATTGTAATAGGAACAGGGACTGTCTCTGACATGAACTGATTGGCCTGCTCTTTAATTACCTCCCCCTGAGGGGGAAGCAGCATTACCAGGCCACAGAAGACCTAATTGACTAGAATCAGAAGGAAGGAAAAGAAGACCGCCCCTATCAGTGGACTTTGGGAGGGGCATGCATGCAGAGGGTGGAGGAAGGGAGGGATTGAGATGGAAGGAGGGAGGGAACCACAGGGGGGATACAAAGTGAATAAAGTGTAATTAATAAAGAAAAAAAATGAAAAAAAGTTAAAGAATGTTAGAATAAAGTTAAGAAATTAATAGCAGGTGGAGGAGAGGCGGCACAAGCTTATAATTCCAAAAATGGGAGGCAGAGACAGAAGCAAGAAAATAGGGAATTCGAATATAGCCTGAACTACATAATGAAGCCCTGAATCAAACAAAATAAAATAACAACAAAAATAAAGACTGGTTGAAATGATCTGGCAATGGGGCTGGGCTGAACACCAATGCTTATTTTTAAGATAATTTTTATATATCATCTTTTCATGATTAGCTACACTTTCCTAAAAAGAAAAGTGTGATCTATTGAACAGACACAGGACAACCAAGTGAGGAAAGGAAGACATGCAGCTGGAAGCCATGGGCTTAATGAAGCTGTATAAGAAAACAGGACAAACTCTTTCCAAAGGAACACTAATTTTGAATCCCCTTCAACAAAGGATAAGTAGCCTCTTAAGAATTAAATTTTATATCATCAGGCACAATGCAATCACTATGATTCACTAGTTAAACACGTGCCTTAATCCGTATCAGTCTCTTCTGAAGAAAGCTGGCCAAAATTCTTAACTTTGCATCTTCTGGAAAAATGCTGACAAGGCCTATGTACCCCTCAAGCACGTTCTAGTGAAAGTCACCCTGGCATGCAAAGGGAACACAGTGATAACTCCTGCACCCAGTAGACTACTCCACAGCAATCAATTTTCAGGCTTCACTGACACTATCCATCAGACAACAATTTGTTTTGGCAGATGTTTTATTTCTAGTAGTCCCTCTGAAACCATGTTAAAATTTTTCTAATAAAAATGCATTGATCTGAACAACACAGCAAACCATATTCTGGATTTCATCTTAATTTTCACCTTAAACATGAAATGAGATGGTAGAAGTATGCAGATGGAAAGAACTGAAATTCCTTATAATTTTTCCTACTGCTACTTGAAGATAAAGTCAGTTCACTCCCTCACCTGGATTTCTCTTTCTCCATAATACTTAATTAATGTGTGACTAACGTATATTTAATATACACATGTCTGTGAGTTTGGAAATAAGTAAACACCCATGAAACTACGCTGTCATCAAGGCCGTTAACATACCTGTCCTCTTCCTAAGTTTCCATTCCTAATTTTCTTAGCTTTCTTTCTAATGTTGTGCATGTGCCTTTACGTGGTGTGCGCATGTGAGCGCAGATGTCTGCAGGTGTCCCAGTCCCCTGGAGGTGGAGTTACAGGCATTTGTGATCCAACTGCCCTGAGTGCTGGGAACTAAATTTGGATCTTCGGCAAGAGCAGTGCATCTTCTTAAACACTGAGCCATCTTTTCAGCAAAGCCACTCTTACCAATACTGCTGTTGTTGTGTGTACAATTAACACATAACCCAAGTTCTTGGTGAGTTTTAGTTTATGACACAGCAGTGCCAGATACTAGAATCACACTATATCCTCACGTGACATTTCTCTCTCTGGCTGAAAAGTTCAATTACAAACCTATTTCATGAAATATTACCAAGAAAATTTCACATCAAAGATTTTTTAAAAGGAAATTACCTGAATTATAGTACACAATAAGCTTTTTCTTTTTTTAAGTCTAAAGTGTAGATCACAGCATGCAGACAGAGATTCAAACTGCAAGAGACAAGGTTTAGCATCCAAGTTTAGTTTTACTCTGGGCTTCTCACAAAACATGATTTCAATGCAGTCTAACAAAAGATGCCAGACTCATGAGGTGTTTTCACACCCTACTCTGTTCATTGTGTTCTGTGTAGTATGGATGATTTTTAACATAAGTCATGCTACCTACATTTTTACATGTATAACACTGTCTACTAATATAATACCTGCCTTTCATGAAGAACGTCCTTATGCCAAGTATTTTAACAGGTTTACATACACAATTTCATTTATTCCTCATAAAAATCCCTCAGGATTTAACTCAGGGGAGTTGCATTCCATTTCAGACCTAAAGAAAACAAAGCTGAGAAAAGTTAAACAAATGGCACAAAATTGCATAGGTAGAATTCATACTGAAAATTTATGACTCAAAATAAAGAAAGAAAACAGTCACTATGCCATAATCATGATTATATGAAACCAAATGCTTCAAGGACACTTCAGTGGCATGTTCAGTTCTGAATTCAAGATTGGCTTTATCTAGGTGTTCTTGCACTTAACAAAACCTTTCTATCTTCAGTGCGTCTGTCTAGGTCACTGTCCCATGGTCTTGATTTTCACTCTATCCTCATGCAACTGCAAAAGCAAGCATAGTGTCTCACATGTTAACAGATGACAATAATGTGTTTCCATCCCTTTTCCACTCACAGATGCCTGGAGAACTGCTGAGGATTGCTGCTAAAAAGAGCCATTCCAAAATGCAACCCTGCAGGTAAAAATCCCACCAAGAAACAAGAGCATAAAATGAAAAGTATAGTCAAATTACTGGGAATGTAAGACACAATGTACACCACTAGACAAAAACTGATACTTTACATCAGTGTTTACCCTCCAGCCCCCCCACCCTCCAAAATGACTAAAATTGAGATGTAATAAATTAATGCTAAAGTTGCCTTTGAAAATATTAGTAACAATGTGATCACCCAAACTGAGCAGATTCTTCCAAACATCTCCGCTAATCAGCAACATAACTCCTAAGGAAGACAAGGAATGGGTAATACAGGCATGAGAAAGACTGTACTAACCAGGCCTCCTAAATGGACCATTTGATGCAGAGCAGCCTTTCAGGAGAAAACACAGTGGAGTATAACCAACCAGGGGACAGGATTAGCTGCACTAACAGTATCTTGGGACACACTGCCTGTGTGTCACATACAACCTAAATCCTAAAAACCTCAAATTGACTAAGTAAACACAGCCTACTTATACAAATAAAACTGTGTTTCCATGATGTTAACAACCGTTTCTAAATTTCCACTACATTTCAGGCCTGAGGAATTGAGCCTTTTTAATTATGCAATATTAGTCATTGACATAGTACTCAAATCCCACGCAGCACGAATCATGTTAGCTAAACTAACAAAATGAATAATTTAGTTCTGGCCCAGCAGGAATCCACTATGCCACCGTCATTATTTACTTCACAATATCCATTCCTATCCTTTTTGAAATTAACAGCTGTAGGTGTTCAAGATGAGCCCACTGGCTGCCTGTTTTGATTCTGATCCACAGAACAGGAAAACTAACCAGCATTCCAATCAAAAAAATTTGGATATCTCACAAGCAAACCCTATTCTCATAATGACCTCCCCAATTAAATGTTAATAATCATTAAAGAATAATAGAATCAATGTAATCACATTTCAGATAAAACTCATAAGCTTAGTTACTGCCAAAGCACACACACAAAACAATGCATCCCCTCACCAATTATAAATGTTCCCACATTTTAGCATTTGAATTATCTTTAAAACAACAGAAAGAGCCCTGTTTTCTTTCAGGTAACAATGGAAGAGGGGGTGACTTTTAGAAAAAAAAAATGTTCCCATCATTCCCTTCAGAGGAAGAAGGATCTATGTCTTCTCACTGTAACTAACAGTATAAAGAAGAGCAAGAAACCAAGAAACCACAGCAATCTAGAACAAATTTTGTCACAGAGGCTAATGCTTGAACTTGGCCACTGTCTTGTTCTACAAATATCACAAGTTCCTTGCTTGCTCCACATTTCAAAGGAGACCTACCCAGCTTCAATTCCATGCAGATGATAAACACTCTTCAGTCCCTGAATATGAGACTCTCAATTTACAGCCAGCTAGAATGACACCAACTCATATGTATGTCCCAGTTAAAATAATCTGCTAAATAAATAATTATCAAGTAAGAAAAAAATAAGGAATAAGTATACTTTTCATTAAGATGTATAGCAGATGTTATATGAAAGATGAATATTCATTCCATCTGGCTTCTGCTGCAATCTACTTTATCTTTACAGTAATTTCCAAATACCTCAAAACAAAACGCTTGAGTTGTATAAAAATCTATGACACGTATGTGATGCAAACACTTTGTCATATTTTGTTCAGTTCAACATGACTAAGTTTGTTAATATATTTTGACAGACTTGCATAACATCCTAAAATGTTTTGAACAATGCAGTTTAGACTGCAATGTAATATTAATGAATGAATAATGTTCTTGAATATAAGGTTTAATATTTAATGATGTAGAGTGCTGCCTGGATTTGATGCAAAAGAAAAATGTGGTTTGAAATCACCATAGTTATCAGGAGACAAAAAAAAAAAAAAAAAGACTACAAAAGTCAGGCAAACCTTTAACCTAAACTCAGAACCGGGGTCTCAGGAGTGGAACTGATGCTTCACCAACTGAATTTCTAGTACTTATCAATATTCACAGAATCATTCCACTTATCAAGTGTCATTTATCAGAATTTTTAAATTACTTGGAGCACACATATCTGCGCCAAGAGATGGAGGAAAGGTTAGTACAAAAATAACACTGGGATGGCTACATAAAACACATTTTGGAAAAAAATCGTCCAGTTGTACCAATACGTCGATTTGATTATTCCTCTATTTAAAAATGTGGAAAGTGTAATAAAGTACCAAGCTCATATCAAATGATTTGTTTCCTCATCTTCTATGGGAAAAAACACTTAGTCTTAAGTACCACTCAACAAAGGTGGTTCAATATGTCAACCTAAACCAAGGAATGGGTGATCTACATTCACTGCAAACAACAGCATATTTGAACAGTAAGCTTAAGAACAAGAGCAGGGTTTGCTGCAATCAGTGAAGTAATACCTAAAACTGCAAAACTATGAAGGGGACTTTATACCTACTCCTAAACACACTGTTAATATTATCGTGAACTGAAAAGTAAAATGGTATCCAGAAGACAACTCCAATATTTAACTCCATTTCTACTTCAAAATAGTTTACCAATAATTATATGCATAGCCAATCTGCACTTATCAAGATAACCTCTCTGACCCAAATAGCTTGCATACATGAAGGTGAAAGTAGTAACAATTTATACAAGCCCTACGTCACACAAATGAAGAAGAATCAATGTACTGTATCCTGAGCACCTACAAGGTTCCATCAGGGCACTGAATAAAGCCTTCACTGAGCCCATCACTGTGACAGTTATGAGTTACTACTCAGAGAGCATGTGATGCAAGCCTGTGGAGATCGAACCTATACCCTGCTGGCTAGGGTCCTCGGGTTTCTTATGGCAAGTCCAATTCTCATTTCAGGATATCTCCAACTTCTCATCCAACTGTATCAATAGCAATCGGGAGCAGCAGGGGGGAGCACCAGCAGGTGCTGCTTCTTTCCTGGAGCTCCCTTTCTGTCTTTCGGCTCTGGCATTTATTCCCACTCAGAGTCCTCAGAGATAAGAACTATCTGCAGGTAGCAAAGAGTCACACTCAGAGCCTGCATGAGGCAAGTAGTTTGCTGCTGTAGACAATCTGAATAAGCCCCATAAACTACACCTGGGATCAAAACAAAAAACATGTTTATATCCACAACAGTAAGAGCCCCTGCTGCAGAAATAAAATGGAGACGGATCAAGGAAGACATCCAACCCCAAAGTTGGATCTCCACAGGCTTGCATCCAAGTGTACACCACACATGTGAACCAGCACACACATAGAAAAAAGATTTTGGTTTGGGAGGATAAAATATCATATTTTGGGAGAGTACTATATAAATACTATATAAGTAAATATATGTTTTGGGGGAGTACTATATAAATACTATATAAATAAATATATCAAATATTGGGGAGTACTATACACATACTTACACCTCTTTTTGTCTGTCATTCATATTAAAAAGGTCCATTTACCAAATCTGTATACTTTACACAGCCACCACTGGCCCAGTATAAACATTTAGACTGGTGCTTTGGATTCATTTCCATTGGGCTTGTACAATGCTTCTTTCAGAGGTTCAGCAGAACGATTTACACCGAATGTGGTTAGTGCCAATTAATGTCTCATACATAATCAAGACTTCTGTCAAGAAAACATTTAAGTTTCTCCAACATAAAGTTTGAAGCAGTTTTTTTTTTGTTTGTTTGTTTGTTTGCTTGCATATTGACTAATTATTGATAGAACTGCAGTCTGGTTCAAGTGAAGCAGAATGAACTTAATTAACAGTACTAAGTGAAGTGACGCCAGTGTAGTTGTGACAAAGTCAGCTGGTGTTTTAGTAGAATGGTTTGTGGCCCCTTCCTTCTCACCTACCTGGTGTTGGGGTATTGGAACAGACTGGGGTGGAGAAGGAAAAAGAGGTATAAAAAAACAAAATAAAATATTATAAAAAGTAACGCCAACATCTCACTGAAGCCAGAGTTAGTCTATCTGGCCAGCCACCACAGGATCTCCATCATCTCCACCGAGGGTTAGGGTTACAGGAGGGGTCACCATGGCCCCTGGCTTAATATGGGTGCTGGGAGTCAAACTCTAGTCTCTACACCTACATGGTCAATGCTTTATCCATTAAGCCACCTTCAGCACCCAAAAGCTCTCTCAGATTTAGCAACTTTTATGATGATTCTCTACTATATACGCTAGGAAGAAGAAAATGCTTGGAAAATGGCTGGAAGACACAGATAATTAACTATAACTATCACTAGGAAATAGAAAGAGGTACTACACACAATCTGTTCTATTTATGTGACATTATTTTTATGAAATTAACTTGCATTTAAGTATAACATTTAAGGGCAGTATGAATACAAATAAATTACAAACTATATATGTAACTTTACATTTTCTAAAAGCATATGAGAAAAATAAAAAGAACCTATTTGAATTATTTTCTAATGTCTTCTTTAGCCTAACCTAGAAAAACATTGTCATTTGAACACATGATTAACAATATTAAGGGATTTTTTTTTATTGTTTTTCTTCACAATTTATTCTTATATATCTCAATTGAAGCCCCTACTTCAACTTCCCCCAGTCCCACCCTCCCTCTCTCTTCCCCCCAACTCTTTCCCCTAGTCCACTGAAGGGGAAATTCTCCACCATTGCCATCTGTCCATAGCTTGTTAAGTCTCATCAGGATCATCTTTCTCCATGGCCTGGCAAGGCTGCATCATCAGGGGCGAGTGCTCAAAGAGAAGTCAACTGAGTTCATGATAGAGGCAGCCCCTGATCCCCTCATTCAAGGATCCACATGGAGATTGCATAGCCAATCAGCTACATCTGAGCAGGGGGTCTAGGTCCTCTCCATGCATGGTCCTCCACTGGTGCATCAGTCTTCCTAAGAGTTATGTGCCATAACTCAGAAATCCATTAAGTTCATACTTGGAGACACCTTAACTCAAGAATACTCACCCTTCAAGCACACCACAGTAACAGCCTGAGGTACCAACAACACATGACTGGAGACTAAAAGTCAATTATATACCTGGGTTCATGTAAAAAAAAAATTTTTCTTAAACTTCATGAAAAAAAATGTTCATTAAATGCTCAACAGTTTTTATCTCATGGATTACAGTTGCTCATTTATAAGATCTTTACTAAAAGTTTAACCTCTACAAAGAAAAATGAAATCATAGAATTTACAGGTACATAGATGGAAGTAGAAAATATTGCACTGTTGAGGTAACCCAGACCCAGAAAGACAAATGCTGTGTACTCTCTCTGCCTTGTGGTTCTTAGCTTGGAATCTTCAGAAGTGGCAATACAACTAGGAGTCACAAAAGCCAGAAGAGGAAAATGTGACCAGGCAGGAGTTAAAGTGTCTCTAGAGAGGAAAATGGCAGGACATAGTTGCAAAGAAGAGGGAATGGAAAAACTGGAGAGGATTTTAACTTCGGAAGAGAAGAGAGGCCAATACAGAGGGAAAAGGAAGGAGGAAAGATAAATAACACTAAGGTGTTTGAAAAGCTATAAAGAGTCATATTATTTTATGTTTAACAAAAATTACATGTAAAGGGGAGAAAAACCTAAATAAAGTTATGTCACCTGGGAGGTAATGACGTTCCAAAGTGCAATGGACCATCCAATAAAATCCAGTACCAGGTATGAGCACCTCCTCTCAAGTTGTTGGTCAGGATGAAGACTCCCAAATCAAGACAGGTACTGCTGCTGCTCTTGGCTGCCTCCCAGAATTTAACAGTGAATCCCTATAGCTGAAGACACCATTTACTTCAAACACAGGCCGTGGAAGAAAAGAGATAGCCCTGACCTAGAGGCCTTCTCCCTGAGGACCAGCTTTCATAATACTGGACGATGTTACACAAGCTGCCAAGGGAACAGCCGCCACCCACCCACAGTTGGTGAAGTCACAGCATCTAGACGAGAATGTACTACTGTCATAGCAGATCAGCATAAGGCCTAATTATATTCTAATATTTATCACCACAGGTCCCTGAGCTCTCACTCCTTATCTGAGAAACCTCTTTTCGTAGCAGACACAAACCATTACGGAAAACCACAACTGGTCAAAAGGGTAGAGAAAATAGAGTGTGGGAGGTCCAGTCCCATGACACCTCTACAAAACAACCCAACAATTAAGGCTCAGGAAAAAAGGAGGAAGGATTCTAAGAGACTGAAGATCAGGGCATCTGCAGCAACACAGGATCTTCCACATAAGACAAGGAAGCTGTCCCTATGAAACACCAACAATGTGGTTACCTAAACAAGACCTGAACAATGACCACAGCAGTTAATAGGACAATATGGATACAGGAAATCTCACAAGGCCCCAGCCCCAGACAAAGAGTTACAGGCAATGACTGTTGAGTGAAGAAAAATCAGTCTTCCCAGGGATGAGACCCCTACTTACTGATCCAATGTGGTCAGCACTAAAAACATACAGATATGAGCAACACTAAATGGAAACGACAGGGTGTATTTACATATGTGTAAGTATACACACACATACAAAAATAATAATAATAAAAACAAGCCATGAATTTGAGAGCAAATAGGAGACACAGGAAATAGTATAGGGGAAGAAATAATGTAAGTACAATAATAAAATATGAAATTCTCAAAACAATAAAAGTAGTAAAACAAAATAAAAAAAGCATAACTTCACATAGCATCTTCCTCACCAGAAATCAATGCATTTAATCTCTACAAGGCTCCCACTTAGCTTGTCCTTTGGTGGCCTCAACACTGGCATGCTGTTTACCTTATGTACATAAATGTGGTGGTGATGGTGCAGACAGGGTCTCATGAAGCTCAAACTGCCCTCCAACTCACTAACCCCTAATCCTTCTGCCCTACATCCTAAGTGTTGAGATCACAGTCTCAAACGTGCATTATCTGTGAGCTCTGCAGTACTGTTTCATCTCAGGGCTACACCTACACATCAGCTGAATGGGCTAGTTCTGCTGCCCATCTAGATCTCTCACAGTGCCATATTATAAACAGCTAAACGCAATGGCACCTCCTCTCCATACAGCACCACACTAGAGCAGCAGAGACCCTGAGATGGACAATAGGCAACCCACTGAAAATCATTTTCTAAGCATGGAAAGCCAAGAATGAAAATGCACAGGAAGTACAACAGAGTATAGAATACTATTTCATGAATTGTCTAGAACAGGGAAATCCATAGAAATAAAGAGATCAGGTATTCCATGTAAGATGGAGATAAACGCCATGAGCAGTGAATATAGTTAAATGAAGGAGAAACTCCTGGGTTGTTGTGCCACTTTTCCAAGCTTCTACCCAGATCCTCCATAGACAGATCAACATCGTTGTGCCTGCCAATGAACTTTGCCCAAGAGCAAACATGAGATGCCTCAAAGATCCCTTACTACCATCACAGCTGCTGCTACCAGGGAACAATCTATTCCAGCTACCTCACTGACTACAGTTAATTATATCAGGAAAAAAGAAAAAGAATTGCTCTGAGAATCAGTATGTTGTACTCACTGATTACCTTCTTTCACTTAGTGTATGTGTCTGCTTTATCCAAACTTTAGAATGAACCTGTGCTTCATTCCTTTTTAGGGCTAAATAGTATTCTGAAGAAGGGATATAGCACATTTTGCTTATCCATTCAGCAGTTAATACATGCCTGCTAACTTTACACAAAATGAACCATATTTTGGGTGGGTTTTTTTGTTTCATTTGTTTGGTTTGGCATTATTTTATTGTTTCTTTTTCTTTGTTTTTGGTTGCTTTTGTTTTTGTTGTTTTGCTTTGTTTCATTAAAGAACATAAAGTTGAATGGTTAAAGAGGTGGAAAAGATTTGTGAGGGGTTGGGGGAGTGAAAATGATGAAAATAATGTATATAAAATATTTTAATAAAAGTATGGAACAAGTATGTTGTTACTTATGAATAATGCTCTAATAAACAGACATCTTTATTAGAAACAAAAAAAGAAAATGCACAGGGATCAACCATTTAGTACAAACACCAAATTTAAAGGTTTTATGAAAAAACAGGAGTAACTGTCCAACTAAAGGCTAAGCTAATGTTTGATGAGTTATAAATAATACTAAGAAAAAATAGCCACATCTTATTTCTCCTACTTGGTACTTCTAGAACTAGAAATGGGTCCAGCTGAGGACAAAGAAAATCAATGGTCTCTGCAAAAAAAAAAAAAGAGAGAGAGAGAGAGAGAGAAGCTCATCTAGCTTTACTGAACTTCTTGTTCTGGCATTCCATCCACAGGAACTTCTAGAGCCCTTAGGAACTGAAGGGGCAGAAGGAAAGAGCAAAACAGGCTGTCCATCTACAAGACGATCCAGCCGTCCTTTAAAACAACCTTGAACAGTACAGCAAGGCAAGTGTTACTATTATGTTCCATTCTTCACAAGGCAAAAAATCTACTCTGTGAGCTCAGAATTAGTAACTCATAAAAAGCTGGAACCCTAACCTTAGGAATTTACCCCAGATACTCTTGACCATCACATTTAACTGTTCTTCAGGTCAGAGAGAAAAGACTCAATAACAATATGCATTTTGCACGGGGGAAGAAAATGGTGAGTTCCAGGTGCATTACCTTATCTTATTTAACCTGCATTTGAAAACAAGCTTTTTCCCCTGAGGAAACTGAGGTGGGAGGAGTCACCTACTCAAAATTTACATGACTAACACATAAAGCTAACAAATAAAGCCAGCACACAAAGCAGATCTCTCCAAAACCAAGACACTGGCTTTGGCTGTGTTTCCTTCCCTCATAATTTAGGTAAGTCTGATTAGGCTATAATTGTGGAAATCCATGATAATTTGGCTTTCCTTGTACTAATTTCATCTGTAGAACATATAGTGAGCAAAGACTGTTCCCTATAGACAGGCAAATGGAATAAAACTGGGCACCACCAAAACCCACTCACTTTAAAAACACCATGATGGGCTTCAACAATGCTCAATTTCTAATTCACTTTTAGCTTGACTTAATAGAATTAACTCAGAATGGGTGCATAATTTAAATAGACACATTTACTAAAATTGCTCTACCATTTAATGTCAAAGAATAATGGCCACAACCTGAAGCCTCATGTACAATCCTATCAGCAGTCAATGTTGCAATGATATTAACTCACCATTCCTTCAAATAGCGACTGAGCAAGAATAAAGAATGAAAATGAGTAAGGCTGTTATACATTTCATTACAGTTTCCAGGATGAAATGAAACGCCCATGCTATTGAAAAGGAAAGCATGCATTTAAGTTGCCAGGAGGTGCAGTATGTTTGGCAAGGAAATGGGGTAGAAAAAGATGTGTGAGACCAATGAGGTCAAACTGAATAGCTCATGCAAAACTAAATACAAAAAAAAAAAAAAAAAGTTAAGAAGATGCACAGATACAAATACATAAATAAAATTAATCATTATTATTTACCTAGAATAAGATAAATAATTTGGACAACGTGCAGCCCAATTTGCAAAAGACTGCCAGCTGGCTATGAGACTTCTACTAATCTTTTTTTAATTATTTATTTTATTTTTTGAGATTATAATGTAATTACATCATTTCTCTCTTTCCTTTCCTCCCTAAACCTTCCCATACATCCCTCCTTGTTCTCTTTCAAATTCAAGGCCTCTTTTTGTCACTAATCTATGAATGTCAAGAACTATGCCCTTAAAAAAAAAAAAAAAAAAGAACTATGCCCACATAAAGTCTCACCAAAGTCTGCTTAAACATAAAATGAGTAAGGACAGCAATATTCATGCTGAGGCCTCAACCCTACTCAAAAAAGTACAGGCAATTAAGGAATGTGGAGAGTAAGAGAAATCGTTTTCCCTAGGGAAAAGCACACCAACTGGTTATCCAATACCAAGTGGATTCCCGCTTTTAGTAAAAATTCCCTTACAACCCATGTTCACTGGACTAACAAAGTGCACAGTTGGCAAACATACTCTTAATATAGCTAGAGACCTATTTGCTTTAAAAATGGGCTTCCCGCGGCAAATTAACCTCTCTGAATTTGGGTCATCCCCATGAGAACATAAGACAAATGCCTGGATTTTAAAAGCAGTTAGGAATAACAAGTACGACAACTGAGGATTTCCTGTGAGACATGTAGAATTCAAAAGAACAGGGTAATTCTGCCCCTCTTCCTTGTGCTTGACCGTGAAAAAGCAACATATGTGTAAAGAGAGGGTTTTTTTTGTTTTGTTTTTCTGTACCCCAATTTATAGTTGTTGGGTTCAAATTTACATAGTCTTGTGGCCCATACCTTGCTGAGTTTAATGCTTTATCCATGCTCTTAACAAAGACATGTGTTATCTATGACTGACAGCTCTCTAGCTCACCCAATTTATTACCACAAATACACCTGCTGAAATAAACACAGGCTGAACAGAATTACCCTAGACTGGGCAGGAATTTATGGCATAATTTTTATAGGTTGATTTAACCTGAACCTTTTGTAAAACTGATGGTAGCGTCATAGGGACTACTAGAAGGCCAATTATAAGAATTCTGAAAGATTCCTTAATGATATACACATATGCATAAAACTACAATTAATGAAAACAGGAGCTATGGATTTGAAAAAGAACAAGGCAGGCTGCACGGGAGGGTTTAAAGGGAGGAAAGAGAAGAGGTAAATGATGTAATTACAAATTAAAAATTATTTTTTAAAATTGTGAGTAACAAAACAGAAACTGAAAACATAAAACAATGGCATCTATAAAGACTTGTGACTAGAAAGAGTAATGTGATTCTCAACCTGGGCCACAAAATAGAGGAACTTAAGAACAATGTAACATGGAGCTGAAGAGATGTCCCAGTGGAACTGTTCTTGCTGCACAATTATGAAGACAGGAGTTTAGATACCAAAACCCATTAACAAGGTTTTTTATCTTGGCTCATTGTGACATGGACTCTGCTCTCTGTAATGGGGCAAACTGAAAAAAGTGAGTTTTGAGATTGAAATCAAACTTCTCCTGTCATAGTGAGAATATTCACTCAAGAGAGTAACAGCTCTAATAGAATCAGTTATGATATGAGTAATCATTATTTTCTGGTATTAAAAGTAGCTTATTAAAATTTATATGTCTGGTGAAATTTGAATACAATGCTTTATAAGAAAAAGTAGTGCTCTAATACCTGATTCCATTTTTACATATGAGAATATTAAGTTGGAGAAATGGTCCACCCACGCTCAGTTTTCCAATAGAGAAGGACAGACCTGGACCATATGTCTCTTCTGACTCCCAGTCCAGCGTTGGGTTTGCTTTGGGGGGTTGTTTTGTTTTGTTAATGTAAAAGGAAAGGAAAAACAAGACTGAAATCTGGAATCTCTCACACACTTCTCTGCCTGCTCTACTGCACATTAAAGATAAAGAACATGCCTCTCTAGGCTCATACAAATTCAGGATGAACATGGACAATGAACAGGACTTGTTTGTGGACATCAATTATCACTTTGGAATGAGAAACAGCCCATGACCAGGGTGATGGCATAGGCCTATGTAATCCCGGCTACTAAGGGGTGCTGAAGCAAAAGAATGACTTAACCCAGGAACTGAAGGCAATTCTGGGCAACGCAGCAGAACCCCAACAGAAAACCAAAATGAAAATTCAGTAAAAATACATATTTTATTTACAAATAATAAAATAAACACTATTTTAAAGAACTATGCTAATTACAAAAGGAATTTAAAAGTCAGGTCAGTGTACAGGATCAAGAAATGAAAAACAAAAGTATATAACATGTGTAGCTTTTTTTTTTTTTCCTTTTCATGAATGTGTGAGTGGAGTGGTATACATAGTGTATAAATGGGCATTCACATATGTAGGGGTACACATTTGTGAGAGTTGTGGCTCACATCAGTGCATACACATGAGAAGTCTCAGTGCACATGGTGCACATGCATATGGAAACCCAAGTGTTTTCTTTATCACTCTCCACCTTGTTTACTGATGCGGGGTCATTCAGGTAAACTCAGAGCTCACCAGAAGGTTAGTCTGGATAGTTTGTTCCAGGGGTTCCCATCTCAGCCTCCTACACACTGGCCTTACAAGTACACTCCCCTGCCTGTCCAGCATATCCACGGGTTCTGAGGTCCAAACTCTGTTCTCAGAGTTGCTCCAAGTGCTTTAACTTGTCCTCAACTCTATTCGACATTTTAAGACTTCAGTTCAGTCACTTATTTTACTTGCCACTCATTTGTCATTTCAATTACTAAATATCACTTGCTTTAATTTCTGAACTAAGCAAAAGCAAACA
Source organism: Psammomys obesus (assembly GCF_907164565.1). Lineage (NCBI taxonomy): Eukaryota > Metazoa > Chordata > Mammalia > Rodentia > Muridae > Psammomys > Psammomys obesus. The sequence continues at coordinate 5,050,151 of NW_026586550.1, forward strand.
ACATGTGATTCCTCAAAAGATGAAAGAATGGTCAATTAAACATTACACAATAAACTCCATGCCTGCTACATACACGACACTGTTTTACTTATAAAGCTCACAACTTCTGAGGCTGGTTTATTTCTTCTCTGACACTTGTTCATAATGAAGAATCACACATTTGCAGACAGAGCATGGTGTTGATCAGTTAACTATCTTACATCAGGCCAGATATATTGGGTGACACTAAAAGTAGTGAGCTCATGCTGACACAACTGGAGTCTTACCAGCCATGTATGGTGTCACACCTACTACCTATCTACTGTCTCTCCCAGCTATACACCAGTCTCCTTGGATGTGTGTAAAAACTTAGTGATACTGTATGGTACACATATTTAGAGTAGTGAAACATTGTGAGCCACTTACTTAGAAGCCTGAACAACTAAAAGTGAACTGTCACCAAGTTGTGTACTGACAACACATTAATGATCTATCTTAAGATCAGCTCATAAAAATAGTGACAACGTACAACTTCAGTGACTTGGGTGAACAGTGGTATTAGAAGAGATCTATATTTTCTTTAGCTGTGTTTCTCAAATAGTTTATATGACATGCATTATTTAGATAAAAGGACTCATTCCTATGATAGGCCCTATGATTTTCAGTACGACATACAGATATTATTGTGTACTAGGGAGACAGAACAACAACAAAAAGCAGTCAGAGCCACAATCAAGACTTCATGACAGGCTAACACAAGGGAGCACGTAAAAGCAGACTGCAGATGAGGCCACCACCTCCTCCAGGGCCTTTAGATACTGCCTTCCTGTTCTTGATGTCCTTCTGAACTCATATCACAACACATGGATCAGGTAAGCTGATCTGTAGGCTGGACAGTGAACAGTTACAAATCTTGGTTTTGTTTGAGCTTTACCTTTTAGGATACTGACTTCTTGTTACCCTAGCAAGCAGGGTTCGGCTAAGGAAGCAATGCCTGAGGCTGGGGGCAGTACGCAGAAAGGCTACAGGCACACATGGCTGCTACTTATGCCAAGTCCCCCATGTGAGGAGCAGGAGAGCAAAGAGAGATCTGCTGTTGTCTGAATCTCCTTGGGGCTCCTTGCTACATGGCTGAACCTCTTCAGAACTCCATGTTATAATTCACTAATCCTAACCTTTGAGGATTTTTAGTTTCTTGATTTATCTACTTGCACTTTTTTTTTTTTTCCTACTTGCACTTTCAAACTGTCCTCTGCTCTATTACTACATTCCTGGAAATGTTATCTGGTTTCTCAGTCCATATCAGACATCCCATAAACAGGACTGTTACATTAAATCTAGGAGTCAGATCCAAGCATCTTCTTTCTAAGTGTATTAACATGATATTCCACAGGCTGAATCGCCTTTGATTTTACATTTGCCAGAGAAAGTCTCCAGGTGTAAGTCCTTGCTGCTGTGCTAGGTCTCACTGAATGTGGAAGAAGAGTCATCCCAATGAGGGAAGACAACTGATTCTATTCTGGTTGTTTTGTTTTTGTAACATGAAAAAAAAAAAAAGTTTAAACTTTTTTTTTTTTTTTTTTTTTTTTTTAAAGGAGAAAGAGCACAAACTGCCACCTAAGGAAGACTGGCTAACCTCCTGGAGAGGCCGCCATCCTGGTGGAGCATGCATAGCTCCACACAGTAAAAAAACAATTTGTGAGTGATCAAAGGGTCACTAAGAAGACTCTATATCCTTTGACATTTTGCCATTAGTCATACAGTAAATGAAAGTTGTCTTGCAGGATGGTGGTGCAAGCCTTTAATCCCAGCACTTGAGAGGCAGATACGCAGATTTCTATGAGTTCCAGGCCAGCCTGGCCCACAGACTGAGTTCCAGGACTCAAAGAAAGCCTGTCTCAAAACAACAAAAAACAAAAATGACAGCTGTCTCTATGCACAGAACTGTCACTAAATGTACTAGACTTTAAGAGAATTTGGGGGAGAGGGGGCCAATTCAAGCCTGAGAAAATTAGACTCAACGGATGGGGGGGGGTGTCAATTCAAGAAAACTGAGTTATGTCAAACTTTTAAACATATGAAAAATCTAAAAAAAAGTCCAAGTTGGTAGTGAGGGGTATACACATCTGTCGCAGCAACACTAAGGTGCTTTTAACAACTCAGAGGCCTCACAAAATCAGAATATGTTCAGTCTTTCAAAATCAGAATATGTTAAATACATGCGGATAGTACCATGGAACCATTAAAAAAAATGCCAGAGAGAAATTTAAATGACCACTATTATAAAGAATGTGATCATCCCCCGTTACGGCCTCCCGAGGCTTGTATCAGTGAAGTAGAATAAACATGTTATTAAAAGAGAGTCAATAGGAGGCTTTAAAATATACAGTACCACAAAAGGTCAGGCCCCAGTATTGATTTTAATATAACATTTTTTGTTCAGCTTCCCAAAGGGTTCTTTTCTAATATTGTTCTTCATTTTTCTTTCACTTTGTTCCCTGACTGCTGAATTTGTTGTTCCTGTCTGCAGAAAACTATCTAAGGCTGAGTTTGCTGGGTGTGAGCCATTCCTGTGACAAGCTGCTGGAAAAAATGAAGAGAAAGAAAAGAAAATCAGGTCCCTCCCACAAACATAACAGAGGTATTTAAAGAGAGAGAGTGGAGGGACAAATACAAGAACACATACAGCACAGCACAACCATCAAGTCACATACAGGGCCACTGTGGGAGGGCACTGCCTTTCTAGAGCCTTGGAGAGACACTGATTCCAGAAGCCAGAGAGGCTGAGGAGGGCAGGATGAAGAAGAAAGACACCATCTTCCAAATTTCAGCAAGAACATTTAGCAAGGTGGCCAAAGAATGCAGAGATGTGCAATACAAACCCAAGTTCCTCTTGACCTGAAAATCCCAATGCTGAAAGAAGAGCTGGAGTCCCTTTGTCCAGGTCCCAGGGACAAATTAGAACTATGTGGCCCAGCTTGTGAAGGCTCAAAAACCTGCATAAACTATGCTTTGATGCAATCCACATTGTGTGTTTTACACAGAGTTACAGAGCATGAATTGGCTTGGAACCAAAACTTAACTCAAAAAAAAAATATTTTAAAAAAAGGGGTATATTCTCATTCTGTTAGGTTTTCACTTTTATAAAGTATTCACTGAAAACAAATAAAACAAATCAGGCTGGAAAATGCCTCTTGCATGAAGTGCTTGCTAATTGCTGTCAAGCATGAGGGCCTAAATTCAGATCCCCTTTACTCACATAAGAGCCAAGCACAGTGATATGTCTGTAAGTCCAGAGCTGAACTTGCTGGCCAGCCAGCTTAGAAGAAGCAGCAAATTTAGCCACAAAGTATCACTGTAATTTAGCAAATATTTTCTGATATCTCCCAAATGACAGATGATAAGTTTTGACCACATACACAATAAACATACAGTGCTGCAAAGAAACATAAAGCAAAAACGGGGAGATGCCTAAGGAAGACAGCAAGACAAGAAGCTGTGATTGATTACCTCAGACATTGATGGCTCAAGCCTCTCTGTACAGTGGAGAAAAGAGGGCGCACAACACACAAAACATGGGATCCAAGTATTTATTCTGAGCAATGAGCTGCAGGCACAGATAATGCTGGCATCAGACATGGCTGGAGTGTCCAAGGAGAAGGCAGAGAGGCCACTGGATAAAGGCAGACTGAGCCAAAATGCCAAAGGAAAGGCCTTGGGCTTGAGGCAAATGCTAATTAAAAAGCTATTAGATATGTTTTAATCAAAGAAACAAACAAGATTAAAACTGTATTTTTAAAACTACTTTGAAAAAAGAGGAGAGGAGAGGAGGGAAGGGGAGGGGAGGAGAAGGGAGGGGAGGGGAGGGGAGGGGAGGGGGAGCAGGACAAAGTGGCTCCCCATAAGTGACTATGAAAGTACAATAAGAAATGACAATGCCTTAAGCCAGCACTTCTCAACCTGAGCACTAACAACACTTTCAAGATTCTCTCTGATAAGTAGATGTGTATAAAAGCAACATGGCTAGCCTCTACCTGCTCAATGCCAGGACCCTGTATGTTGTGACAACCTCAAAGGATTGCTCAGAAGTCCCATGAGGAAAGGGAATAAAGTCCCCAAAGGTGAGAGCCAGGCAGGATGAAAATGGTGAGTGATGGATGTGCTGTGTCTTTAAAAGTACACATTTCAAGGCTCAGCTAGTTACAAAGAGGATGCACAGACATACAGCAGAAAGAGGGAATCAAGAATAATTAGTAATCAAAATGTTTTTTTAAACTAACATTATTCATATTTTCATCAGCTGGAAGAAAGCTTTCTAAGACAAACCTCAAGTTACAAAGACTCACTTGGACAATAGTTTAGGCTTCTTTAATTCTATAAAAACAGAACTGCAGTTGACAGATATATTCATAAAGAAATGCACAATTTCCAACAGTCTATAGAAATATTAATCTTCACCACTATGACAGTATTTTGACAGTTTCATTTCAAAATATAGTAATATGAATTTTTAAAAAACACTGAAAAAGTCCTTCTCTTTGCAAATCTTTTAGAACTAGATTTCTTATTTCTTGAGCTCCATAATCAGCAGAGCTGACCATACTAAACCCTGCACACTATAAATCTTTAGCAAACCACCTCAAAGAAAGTGAAGACCAGAAACCAACCCAGCATCTGCAACACAACCCAATGCAATAAGGATGGATCCAGCCCAACTCTTACTCTCTCTGCCACCTTGACTATTTAGCAAGTCAACTCTATGCTTTAGTCATTTCGTCCACAAAGTGAGGAGACCAACAAGTCAGAATTAGCCTCACAAGAGTACAAGGATAAGACTGTCAACTGGTATACAAAGTGTTTGGACAAACAAAGTATATGCAACTGTGAGCTTACCATTCCGTGCAATTAGTGATCATCTTGTTTGTTCTGAAATACACTGTCACTGTGTACCCTTAGTTGCCCTTGAATTTGTAATCCTCATACCCCCAGTACTAAGATTACAGGCAAGTAGCAACCACCATGTCTGTCTGGGAACATATTCTTAAATGGTGTTTATTATCAAAATTAAAGTCTACTTGAGATCTCTATAAACTGAGTAGGGAGAACAGCTAGTACTGTCAACCTTGCTTACTTTAAACATAAGACTACATCACCCCTGGGATAAGACTGGTGAGTGGTTTTATAGCACAAGAACAAAACAGTGAAGATGAGGCATACTTCTTTGGTACATTTTTCTACAAACCAAATATTATCTATGTTTTCAGTACTTTGAGAAATGACCTTTCTTAGTCAAAGCAATCTCATTCTGTAGAAATAATAAAAGAGTCACAGAAACTCAGTTGGATAATGGCTTTTTAATTAATACACATTTCTCACATTAAATTGGTGATTTCAGTGATTTTTTTTTTTGTTACTGTTTTGATGTAGTTTGGTTTTAATCCATCAACCCCACCAGGGAGGCAAAATGAAATGTAAGTTCTTGGTTTTTAAGAGACTTTGTTTTGATAGAATCAGCACTCACAAAATATAGAAAGCTAGGAAATAAGAACTCTAAACGATGTTTTGAGAATTCACGTTGAAACCTGAATTTAACTTGTTAGTTGAAATATTTACATGGCCAACTTTCATTTTTCTACATTATACTTGACACTAAAATCACACTAAAACCATTTTAATGAGGTAAATTGAAAAACTCTCCAAATGAAATAGTTGAAGCCTGGAGGCTCGAGATAGTTTATATGGAAGAAAGCAACTGTAAATAGTATATAACTAATAAACTGTTCTCATGGTAGCTACACACACTTCGATGGAGGAATTCAACAGACTAGTTTCAAAGGCAAACTGCCCCAGCAGCTAACTTTTTAGGCCTGCGTGAGCACTGTGTGACAGCTCTGACTTTCTCAAGAAGGTCAAACACACAGTAGAGATATGCACCATAAGCCCAAGTCCAACACAGCAAGCACCACCCAAACCAAAACAGCAAGCCATTTGGGTGGTTCCTTAATTCCATAAGTTTCCTGGGCTTTTGCTTTTTTGATTTTGTTTTTTCGAAGTCTATTCAAAGGATGAATAGAGAGGAAAAATGAACCAAGATGATTTCTGCTTTGCAGCTACTGATGAAAATAAACATCACACCTCTGTCACTCCCATTTCCTGAGAAGTGGCTGCCTCCCCACCATACACGTGCATGAGTTGCTCTTACTCAACATTACCATGAGCATGACCAGGAGTAGATCCTGATCTCTCAAGTTCACAAAGCAGGGACTGGCTCCTTCAGCATATTCTCCACTATGCTATCTAGAAAACAGCCCCAGTATTAAGTAAAAGAGAACTAACAATAAATTCAAATTGCAACCATTACTAAAAGAATTCACACAAACAAGCCCAAAATAGTGACTTACAGGCTAGTTTTCAAAGACAAGGAAAGCAGTCACTACTTATAACGGGGGAAAAAAGCCAATGAAAGCCTAAGGTGAGATGAAATTGGCATGTGATTCACAGCTCTGTCACTTGAACTGCTTTCCCACTCAGGGCACAGCTGACAAAGAAAATCAGGAGAGGAAAGGGGAGGCGCTGGCCCTCTCTGAACATCTTTCCAAGTGAACAGCCTCTACCCAAAGATGAACGTTTTGATACTTTTTTAAATAAACATATTAATTTTTCTTTCTTTTAAATTTTTATTGATTCTTTGTGAGTTTCACATCATGCACCCAAGTCCCATTCATCTCCCCATCCCTTCATATCTGCCCTTTGCCCTTGCAACCTTCTTCCCCAATAAATCAGGCACACACAAACAACACAATCAAAAACATAGAAAATATCTCGTTCTAGAAGCTGCAGTATGTCACAGTATGACCCACAGTACACCCCCCTGTCCACACATCTTCACTTGCAAATGTTCATTGCAATGAGTCATTGGTCTGGTTCAAGATCTCTGGTTTCTGTGACACCATCAATATTGGATCCTAATTAGGACTCCTCTTGGTTGTCCTGTTATTGCCATGTGTCATAGAGATCCTGCAGCTTTGGATCAGCAGGACTGGTCCCAACCATTCACAGATGATATAGATTTGGGGGTAGGCCAGTTCAGAGCTCCAGATCCGGGCCTGGGTAGTAGCTGAGCTGGTCAACCCACCAGCTCTCCCTTATCCACACCATCAGGGTGAACTCTCCAGCACTGTTCTGACCCAGTGTCGCCATAGGCAGGAGGCAGGGTCAGCACTCCAGCTCTCATACCCTTGGGGCCAGCTCACCCACACCCTCACCTCCAGAGCCAGCTCCACTGTGTTGCCCAGTCAAGGTGCAGAGCCCACTTTCCCAAGCGCTGCAGCCTGTTGAGGGGTTGTGACAGCTCTCCTGCTATCATGACCGACCCCCCCACCCCCACCCGGCTCTCCAGGCTACTGCAGGTGTGGTGAGGGGTGGAAAGGGAAAACATCAACCCTGCACCCACTCCACTCCATGGCAGACGAGTGGCGGGGTCAGCTCTCCCATGTTCTTGCCATCAGGACTGGCTCACCTACTCTCCTCAACCAGGACCAGCACCGTTGTGCTGCCCAGGAGAGGTGCAGGATCCACTCTCCTGAGTCTGCAGCTGGTGAAGGGCAGAGCCAGCTCTGCAGCTCTCATGACTGCCTCAGGGAGCAACAGGTAAAGGGGCAGAGGGCATCTCCACCCCCTCCCAGCACCCAAGCCACCGCACGTCAGAAGGGTGGTGGGGCCAGCCCTCCTCCCTCATACCCTCAGGACCAGCTCACTTACCCTCTCCCCCACCACCTGCCATCAGGACCATCTGTACTGTGTTGCTCAAGTGAGGTGGAGAGCCCACTCTCCTGAGTGTTGCAGCTGTCAGAGGCAGAGACAGCTCTCCAGACTGCCGCAGGTGGTGAGGAGCAAGGGAGGAAAGCAGGTGCATGGTGGGGCCAGCCCACATACATTCTCATCCTCGGGGCTGGCTCGCCTGCGCCCCTGCCACCAGGGTCAGTTCTGCTGTATTGTCCAGGCAAGTGCAGTGGGTGCAGGGCCCACTGAGTGCCCGCTGGTTAGGGGCAAGGCTGGACTGACTGAGAGGGCTGGGGGAGGAGGGATATGGATGGATATCATTTCTACACCGGTGCCACCCCATAGCAGGTGAGTGGCGGGGTCAGCTCTCCCACATTCATACACTGAGGCTCCAACAGGACCAGATCCCCTGTGCTGCCTGGGTGAGGCACAGGACCACTCTCCCTAGTGCTGCTGCTGGTAAAAGACGGACTCAGCTCTCCAGAGCACTGCATCCAGTGAGGGGCAGGGCCAGTTACACACAGCCCTGGACATCCATGTTGTCCGCAGTAGCTATCCCAACCAGGGACATCCCCATGTTCTTTAGTGGTGATTCGAGCCATGGACTGTGACACAGACCCCTGCTACTGCATAGCCATGGACTCAGACATGGTCCTCACAGGCAGCTTGGGTAGCTTTTTAACACTTCTAACAAAGCATCAGCAGCAGGCCCAGCAGATGGCCTTCAGATGGCCCAGAACTGAGATCAGCCAGGGCTAGGCCCAGCTTATGTGAACTACTGCCTGCAAGGATGGACTTCTAGACGTAAAGAGACAAACATCAGGCCATGGCTCACCCATCTTCTAAAACTAACCAGGGTAAGAGCCTACCCGCAAATGCTCTTTAGGGAACAAACACACACACACACACACATCCCTCATACTGTAAATGCGCTTCCTGAACAAAGTACCAAGATAGCAGGAGAGCTGCAAAGATGAAGCTCATTCTCTAGAAAGAAGAATTGAGAGAAAAGAGCAGACAGAGCTCAGTTCATTGGCTTGGCTACAGCCAGCCTGCATCAGCCAGCACGCTAGATTTCCTGTAAGTGTTTACGTAATGATGAGGAACAATGGGCTACCATCACCTCAGCAATGGACTGTGTGAAGTCCAGTTCTGACCTGGCTCTGCTGCAGTCCATCTCACTGCTACCTATTTTAATAAAAGCAACAATGCTTTGGATAAGCATTAATAAAGAAATAACAAATGATACAAAGAGTACCTTACAACTCTCTCTCCCACCCAAAGAAAGGGAAAACCTGGACTGTTCCAGGTAATGGAGAAACTTCAACATGAACGACAATAGAACAATGAGAAATGTTTTCCCAGACACTTCCACACAGAGAAACCATTTTCGGCAAAAATTACTTCAAACACTATATTTCATGGGAGAAAACGCTGTAATTACTGTCAAGAGAAACATCTGAACAATACGTGGTTGAACATCACTGCTGCAATTAGAAGTAAAAAAGTTACAGATTTTGATGGCATGCTTGATTGGCTTCAGTTTTCCTACTCTGAGATTCTTGCCATGTGAAAACAACTTCTGAAATGGGACCTAGAGCAGGATTCCTCAGCAGCAGAGCATCAACACACACACACACACACACAAAAAAAACAAGTTTGGAAAAAAATGACAAGATATTCACAAGTCTCGAGAGTGGACTATCCACCCTTCTATAAACTGTAGGAAGGCAGTTATCTCTGCTACAAAGAAGTGCCACTGAAAAGATGGCAGTGGCAGATGGCCCAGATCCCAAAACCTAGAACATACGCAGCATGTGGGAACCCTTCCAGCAGAGACACACTAAGGGTTAGGATATGATCTCCTATGGCGTTCAGAATGATGAGAGCTTTGAAGCATAATGGAATGGAAAAGTGTGAGTATAAAACTACAGGCCCTGGACAGTCCCTCCCAGAAAGACAACTGTGGTCCGTATTTTCCATGCCTGGATTTCATTCAACTGCAAACTATCTATGAGCGTTTTCTAGGCCAGAAACACAACAATTCAGTACATGACTACTTACACAGTTTAAACATGACTATAACTCACAACACTGTTTGTCTAGAAAACTCTTCCCTCCCCCATATTTTAGCTTTTTCCTCAAAAGGCTGAATGTATCTAACAATAAAGTCAAAAATTATTAAACAAAATGGATTTAGACAGAAGGTAACATTACCATGGATTTTGCTATCACAAGGAACTAAAAGATACAAGAATTTTTTAAGCCCTATTTCTGGCGTCCATACTGCTATCAATGGAAAAATAAGGGAACCATGTTATGCAAGAAGACAGCTGATAAAATGTATGACTAATTTGTTAAACCACTTGTTAAACTAAGTTAAGATTCAATGGATCTAGTGTAATTTTCCAAAGTACTAAATCTGAGGGTAGATCTTAACTGATACCATTCAAAAACAAAAGGCAGGAACTCGCTTAGCGGACAGCTAGCTGCATCACTATTTTCTTGATTTCTTGAAAAAAGGTTATTAAAACTAAAATACTCTCACTTGGCTTTATAGGTAAAGAGGTCAAATTTAAATGCCAAGGGTCAAAGGTCAAAAGTAGTCACATTTTTCTTGCTGTCAGAGATTGGCTTTTTGAAAGCAGAACAGGCGGAGACAGAAATCACATTTTTAAAAACTATGTTCACACTGTCACATAGTATACTGTGCCTTTTGACACTGGCCTGCTGTAGGTTGTCCACAAGCAGTATGGACAACCTCAGCCTGCACACACAACAGACTGTCCCAGCAAAAACAGGTTAGCTCCTCTGGCCCCTCAGCAGCAGGCCAATCGACCACTCCAGCCATCACGTTTTGATGAGCAAATGCATGATTCCAAATTAGACAAAAGGCTTTAAGCATGGAGGCTTATCATCAGTAATTCAAGAGCATGAACTTACTAACTCAGCAAAGCAGCCCAGTGCCCCACAGATCTACAGTGAATGGAAAGTCCATACAGATGTGGTGGTTGTTTTGTGGGTTAATGAGCATATGACACAGGTTCCTGTAGCCCTATGACTCTAATAAGGATTCCTCACAGGGAAAGCCAGCATAAGAAATAAAGGAACAGAATCTAAAAGTGGGAATAAATCAGAATGGACTGAAGAAATCTACTTGGCTTACATGATTTTGTCTAAATGTGTATGCCATGACTACTCAGAACAGCAGAAAAAGAGCATCTGCTCCAGGAGGAATGCAAGGCAAGCCTGCCAAGGTGCCATCCACTCTGATAGATCTCATGGCCTGGCACACATATGGGCTGATTTCACCAACACATACTTTCCACACTTCCACATGCCTGAGGTACTCCTGCCTGCAGAGAGGCAGTCCTGCCTCGGGTATCACCATTTGCACAGAGCATCAAAATTTGCAGAAGTGGTGTCAGCAACTTGGAAATCTGCCGAGTGGTAGGTGAGCAATCCTTTAAAGAATGCTACATCACCAAGGTTTTGGAGGCACAGAATATGATATATGGGAAAACAAGGATATCAAGACTGAGCATCCAAATGTGAATCAGGTAAGTAAAGCCCAGTGTAAAAAGGCCTGGAAAAGGCTTGAACCCAGGGACCTCACTGTTGGCACAACTTGCATTTTAGCCAGATGATTCTTGTTGCTGGTAGGAAGGAGTCTATCCTTTGAACTACACAATATTTAAAAGCATCTTGAATGCCATCTACTAGAAAAGATATGACAAGTGTGACAGCCAAAAATGCCTCTTAAATACTGCCAAATGTCCCCTGGAGACCAACATTTCCCAGTTGAGAACCACTGCCTTAGCCAATTTATTTCGCTTATGAATACAGGTGTATATGGATTGTTTTGTTGTTGTTGTTGTTTTCAAAATTTAGTCTTAAAGGGGTTATTTTAATAAGAAATTCTAAAAAATTAAACACTATCATAATCTGCAGCCATTTTTTTTTTCTCAATGGTACATCTTGAAATCAATGGCCTCTTCAATTCAGTGTGATTCCACCACCCACTACCCACTTTGTTAAGCAACCCTCATCTGGATCTCCTGGCGAGAAATGGCTTCGCTTCTAAGGCTTAGCTAGTTCCAATCTCCCCTAGCTAATGAGTGAGTGGTTCTTCAGCCTTCCTTTCTGAACTATCCGGCTTCCTAAGTTAAGAGTTAAGGTTTGATCTTTTGGTCCAAAGAATACTCCCTGAAACAAGGTCATGAGTTAAACTGTCCTTACAGAAGACATTTTGGGCTATTTCTCTGCTGCAAAGCTCACCAGCCTGTTAAATCTTCCTGCTTCGACACACCACTCAGTGCCTGACAGAGCACTGTGCCAGTGGGAATTCCTGTACTTGTCTCTGGTTTTGAATGAGCTTTAAAAATTGCTTAAGAAAAAGATTACACTTAAAAAAAAAAAAAAGGCAAACATTTTCACCTCACAGAAATAAGAAATAATTAAGAAGAGAGACAGATATACCATGACTGAATATTACACAGTGCACAAGTCCATGAAAACATTACATGGCAATCCATTAGAACATTCAATGCTTTGCATCAATTAAAAACTAGTATGTGGTGTTACAATAATAATTCTATAAAGAAAAATATCAAGTATCACAGTGGAAATTAATTTCAATGTGCTTCTCAAACAGGTATATTTGAAATTTACTTGTCTGTGTACCTTTGTTCAGATCTAACCCCCTGGAGAACTTGTAGCTGGTTCTGTGTGCATTTGAGGGAAAAGAAACTTGATCAACAGGATTTATACAGATGACAATGCAATAGCATGAAGAACTATTTGGAAGAATTACCCAGAAGTCTTTATTCAAATTTAGGCAACAGACACGACAATGCATAAAGGCACTATCACACCAAGATGCTGCTTTTAAAAGACTGAACTGAAAACTTTCTTAATGCTTGTGCTAAGTTTCTTCTCTGGTGAAGGGAAGAAGAAAAAAAGGGGGGGGGGATGGAGGGAGAGCTATAGATTCTTCCAAGTGTCATATAGAAGAACACATACTTTTTGCCAAGATTTGACAGCTGGGGTTGTCGTAAAGAAGACTTCAAGCAAAACATTTTTTAAAAGAAAAAAATAACAATATAACAGCTGCACCACCCTCTGCTCTCTGAAAAGGCGACGGAAAATAAACCCCTTATCAATACTCACTTCTTCAGGTTACATATAGGTGCCAACCTCATTCCACAGGAGATATGAAAGTGGCCCTCACCGGCACCTTTCATTCAACTCACCTGCCCTTCCCTTTCATGGGCAAGAGCAGAGCACACGGGAGTCAATTAAGGAAGGGAAACGCACACATACTACCACAGTGAATTACTTGAAGAAAAAGCCAGCACTATATGAGAATAAAAGAAGACAAGAGAACTCCTGAAATACAGTTAGCAAAGTAAACATGAATTTGATGCCGCCCCAAAAAAATACTTATGAAAATAAAATTTAATTAAAGAAAATATAATTTCAAGATATAAGAAATGTTACAATGTGCTGGGTTTACTTCTTAATGAAACTGCTGTGAATTTTTTAATATTTAAACTTCACTAATTATATATACTCTATCAACCTAAACCAATTAAATAATTATAACGTATTTCATAGGAAACCACTATATAGATACATATCCTTCTGGAAGTGTTAATTATATCACAATTTTTTAAGTAATAACCTTTTATTTATTTCCTTAGAAAAATGGTGGACTTCCTGGACAGCTTATATTCTTTTCCATATGTAGTATGAATACATTCTAAGTTCAAACTTAGAATGAAATGAAATGAAGGACCAAAGAATTTAAGTCATTAAGACCAAAGAATTGAAGGTCTTATGGCAGATGAGGACTTCAATCCAATCCAAAGTTTCCTTTTACTAGCTTTGTCAAATGAATTATAAATAGGTTCTAAGCTCCTGCTCCATGCAGGCATGTGCCTACTGCTCCCAGTGGGAAAATAACACATGAGATCGAACCTGCACAGTGGGAAGCACTTGACTCTGATCTTGAGTTAGAAAGTATATGCGCAATTGTATGAATGAGCACCGTAGTATATCTTTAGAAAGTAGCACCCTTTTAAAACACATGTGTTTAGTTTATATGTGATGTCTGTGCTGTTCTGCATACTGCTTCTCTCCCCAGCTCCTCCCAAGTCTATGGCTCCTGCAAATTATTTGAAAAAGCACACATGAATCAACATGACTGTCTAGTGTTCCACTGAAGGCTTGTACCATGATGCATGCATCACTTCCCCCGGGATGGTAATGGATTGGTTCCAGGCTTTAACTCTGTCACTTCAATGACCATTCTTTTAGCTATTATTCCTTATAGTGCTAATAATAGTAACAATAACAAGGAATAGGAATAACATAAGAATAACATAGAAAGAGTGGTTATTTATGCAAGACAGAATTACAGACGGCTTTCATTTTCAACTATGCAAAAATCTATAGCATTTCAACCTTTTTTTCCTTTTTTTTAATTTTTCTTTATTAATTACACTTTACTCACTTTGTATCCCCCCCCATGGTTCCCTCCCTCCTCCCATCCCAATGCATCTCAACTTTTTAAAGTTGGTATATTACTAATTAATGCTATTTGTTAATCCAAATATGTGTGACATACAATATTCATCATAACCTATAAAGTATCCATTTTAATATACAGTAATGAACAATTCAATATTCAATCTTAAACATATTCTTTTAGAAATTTAAATATTCCTAGGGAATCTTTGGAAACTATTTTCCATATGTTAAGAAAACAAAGCTCATATTAAATTATTTAAGGCTCTACCAACCATAACCCCAAAGCAAAAGAGTTAAACGTATATGTTCAGCACATTTTGGAGTTCTGCCATACAAAAAATAAAGTGGTTTTGTTGTTGTTTTGTTTTAAATCAACAGTTAAGAATATCTGCTGTAGTTGCAGACAGAGGACCTACACTGTTACTCACAACTGTCTCTACTTCCAGTTCCAGAGGATCAATGCCCTGTTCTGACCTCTAGAAGAACCAGGAACATAGGCAGTGCATAGATACATAAGCAAGCAAGGCACTCTTACACATAAAATAAAGTAAATAAACCTTCCTTAAAAATTGCTGCATGTCACAAGTCCAGGCAAACCTGAGGTTCCATGGAACTTACCGTCTCTGGTTTTCTGATTCCTTCTTGGCTTGCTCCAATGCCAGCTCCTCAGCTACTCTTCTTTTCAATTCTTCATCAGAAACTACAATCAACAGAAATTGAAGGAGATAAAAAAAAATGGCTTGCTAAAACAAAAATCAAGAAAAGATGGCTAAGTTGGATCTGAATGGACAAAACTGTGCTGGGTGCTCAGTGTCTCCTTGGAATTCCCTAAGCACTGTGAAAGGGCCAATTAGTGCACTTCAGGAGTAATTTAATCAAGAGTCCTCTGGTGACCTAGAAATTTCCTGCCAAAATTTATAATAAACTCAAGGAGCTGCTTACTGACCAGTGGGGACTAAGCCATTAAGTGGAAGGTCTTTAAAATGATGTCCTAACTTTAAAGTCTGACAATGTAAAGGGAGGTCAGTCTGTCAAGGACTTTAGGGAGGAAAGTGATGCTAAAAGCTTCTTGATTCAATAATTCAACAATTAACACAACTATTTATTACAGAGCATGGAATATTTGTATTTATATTTCATTTTCCATAATTTATGAAAAATGTGTGTATGATTTATGGGAATTTAGAAACCATATTTTCTGGGATACATGTCATTCAAATTCAAGTGCCAACACTGCGGAGAGACACAGACCAATATTGAGCACACAGCTGGAGCTTCCTAAATACCTAGAGACTTCATTGGCAACATCTGGCCTTTTCAATTAAAAGACTGTATACAATGTGTCTTGTAAAGATTCTTATGGCTATAACAGTAAATAATGGAAAAGTTTTACAGACTACTTGAAGAGCTTTCCATAAGAAGTAAGAAAAAAAAAAATCTCTTCTTCATTAGAAAGCCACTCACTAAAATTATAAGCAAAAAGCACCAGAACCATTCAGAGGATCTAGGAAAACAGAGAGAACCTAGTGTTATCTCTAATGGCTTCACCTCTTAAATGAAAGACCAGAAAATCTGTGTCTGCTGCTTGTATATATTATTTGCTGTCCCCGACATAAGAGAGATGCACCTTGTCTGGGGGGCATATGCTTACTTACAATATGCTACAAAACCCTCTTCAGTACTGAGCTGACACTAAGCACCAGCCATGACTATATATTAAGGGTCTGACAGCTGCTGCCCTCAGTTACAGACTACAAGAAAGCAATGACAGAATCAAAGAACATCACCAAGAGGTGAAAGAGGTGTCACAGAATGGGGGAAGGGAGGAAAATTAGCCAATCAGAGCTGACAAGGGACTTGTACAAGGGGAGAATATAATATATAAATAACTCATAGCCAAATGAGAAAATATAACACCAGTTAAGAAAAAAACTGACAAAATATATAAACAGGGATTGTTTAAAAGAAGATAAGCAAAAGCCAAAAGCATACCGAAACTGTTCACCATCAGTAGTTAGGGATATGCAATGAAATGCCACTGGATAGACAAAGATACACACACTACAGTGAAAAAAGGCAGAGTGAAAAGTGGTGAAGAGAGAAACCCAACCCTTCATGCACTATTGGTGGGGGTATAAATGGTCTCACTAGAAAGTGTAAATGGTATCATCACTTGGATAAACAAGTTGGTAGTTTCCCGAAATCCTAAATTTGATGGAAGAGTTGAACCTTCAGGTACTGCATGTGCTCAAGAGAACTGAAAATATTTACTCATACAAAAACTTGCTTATGAGAATGTGTAACATAATTATTTATAATATCCCAAAGTAGACATGATTTAAATAGCAACTAATAAACGGGTGAGAAAATATGGCATATCCATTCATGTAATTATATAAAAAGGAATGAAGTCCTAGTACCTGCTACAAAAAGATGTATGTGAAAGAAATCAGATCAGGCTGGAGAGATGGCTCAGCAGTTAAGAGCACTGACTGCTCTTCCAGAGGATCTGGGTTCAATTCCCAGCACCCACACGGCAGCTCACAACTGTCTGTAACTTCACGAGCTGATACCCACAGACATACATGCAGGCAAAACACCAATGCACATAAAATTAAAAAAAAAAAAAAAGAACTCAGACACAAAAAAAATATGTAGTTATGTAACTATAACAGAGAAGTATTCTTGCATCCAGGTAAATCTTAAGGTTTGTTTTTTTTTTTTTTGGGGGGGGGGTTAAATAATAAAAATAACAGCAGAGAAACTGCAAGCCAGTACTAGCTCAAAAAAGGAATCTGATTAAGTCTGTTTTTCTATAAGCTAAACTTTGGATAAGCAAATAATTAATCTCTGTGACTTTTGGTTTCCTCATCAATCACAAGACTTCTCAGAAAAGCTCTCGATGTGAGAGAACAGTCTTCTCAGGGAGACACAGAGCCACCAGAAGCACACTAGGGTGACCAACACACTGTCAGCCTAGAGATGCAGCCACACTTCCGGGTTCAAATCACAGTAGAACACTTTTTCTGAGGTAAGATTTGCTATGATGCATCAACACTCAACTGATCAATTATAACTAAGCCTCTGGAAGACAGCAGTATGCCAAGCATAAATATGAATCACTGAGATCAGTTTTCCATGTGAGCTGAGAAAAGTCTCATGTCTTTTGGGTTTACTGGGTTATTTTTCCAACTGTTTGGGGGTATAATTTACAACAACCAAAAAAAGCATTCAATGTGATCATTTTATATTTATACAAATTTTATAATGACTTCTACAATCAAATTAACACATTAGCCACCATCGTGTGTGTGTGTGTGTGTGTGTGTGTGTGTGTGTGTGTGTGT
>NW_026586550.1:5067799-5078729 GCF_907164565.1 Psammomys obesus
GTGTGTGTGTGTGTGTGTGTGTGTGTGTGTGTGTGTGTGTGTATGTGTAAAGTTTGGTCTTCTCAAATCTCAAGTACAAAACAAATATATAAATAAGTCTCCATGGTGCATATTCTGTCTGCCCAGAGCTTCCTCACCCCGAGCTGAAAGCCAGCAACCTATATCCAACATCTCCCTGCTCTCATCCTGCAGAACTTCTGCTCTCTGTGTCTGTGGGCCCAACTAGAGTCCACTAAGTCTCACAGCATGTCTTTCTGCATCCAATTCCTTTCCCTTACTTACTGCAATGACACATCCTCGGAACTCATTTCCTGTCTGTGACACTGGGGCTTACTAGCAGGGGAAAAGCCAAAACAAGCAGTGATGTGATCACTTAGAACAAAGAGGAACTAGCATTACCAAATGATGACCAGATGACAAGGCCACATAGGTAAGACTGTGGAAAGAGGGACGTTTTCTTTCAAATACACATACCCATACCTTAGAAAAGTCTCAAGTCACTGAAGTTTTCAACAGTGAAGATGTTTAAATGAACAATAACATGTTCTGTCAAATAGTTACAGAAAATAAGACACAGCATAAAATGTAAGAAGCTGAGAATTGATGCTGCTTGGTTATACTCAATTCTGAGTAGTCTTTGGAACTGTGAGTACCACGCTCACAAACCTCAGAGAAGTGGGGCATACATTCACTTCAGCTCTTTTGCATCATCTGACTTGTGGCTAAACCTTTGTTACAAAGAAACTGATTAAACCAGAGAGCAGTGATAGAGACACTTTTACGATAAATTCCCGACCTCTGGACAGAACCACGGAAGACAGGTCTTACACACTCATCATCTATGGGAAAAGCAGAAGACTGAAAACACAATTCCAGATTAACAGGACCGTCTCAGATCTCCAGGGACACACCACCTTCCTGTACAACTTTTCCACCTGACAGTTTCTTTGCCTAATCCCTGTACATTACAGTATTTTCTTCCCCTTTAGGGAGAGGATAGAGTTGGGACAGGGTTTCTGTTATGTAGCCCTCATTGTCTGGAACTCACTCTACAGACTAGGCTCCAACTCAAGAGTTCTGCCTACCTCTGCCTCCTAAATGCTAGGCTGAAAGGAGTATGCCACCATAACCTGGCTCGATGTTTTTTTAAGTGGAGGACAGTATTTCTTAATCTCTAATAAATTGCTTAATAAAAACTAAGACTTGCTTCTTAGAAAACACCAGTTCCTCAGGGATTACCCTTTTACTTAATCTCCCTTTAGGGTTTTAATTTGCAGATACATTATGTCAAGTCATAGAAAACCTATTATTTTCCATGCTAAACACTGAGAGAAACTACAAAGCTGTACTATGTGAAGAAAACGTGTTACCATTTAACATAAGCAGATTTGGAGGATGCTGCCTTCCTGGATTTAAACACTGGAGCTATTCCCTGCAGCAAAAGATATGCTAAAATCACATTTCCTACTCCACAGAAAAACTAGTTAATTGTAAAATGGCAATAAATTCATTAATCTGAAGAGAACTTCTTTTTAAAAGCACTAATGGAAGCATCCATACAATCAATTACCTACAACACAGAATAGAACAGCTAAAAGGCCTGGCATGTGCTACAGCATCAATCTTGTCCTTTGCAGCATCTGCTAACAGGTGCAGGTTTTGATGACTAGGCCAGATCTCAGGGGTAAATAAATCTGTAACAGTTTCTCATTTGTGACACACTCTTCCTGGCAGACAAACTTATTTAAACACACAAAAATACACATCTAAAAATAGTATGTTTTGCCAACAATTAACATCACAATGTCCTGTTACAGGAAATGTATCTTAAGACTGCTTCAAATACTGCAGGGTAACTGTTCCCACTAACATATTAAAGTTAACGAAGACAGAATCAAGGTTCCCAACTGCACATTCACAATTGTAAACATTGTATCAGAAGGCACAGTGTTACAATGAGCTTGGCAACCTAAACATTTAGGTGCCTGATTAATAGTCTATTTTGTAGTATTATTTCTGTATCAGGATTTATATACCTTGGTAAACTTCTTATCTGAATGGTATAATATGTAAATAATAGCCATTGCATTGTTTGTTTCATGATAAATACTCACAAACCATCTCCACAATCCATTCTTTGTGAAAAAAAACCATCAATACTGGGCTCCAAAAACTGAATAGCAATAGACAAGTTCGTAATACATAGCCTACAGTTTTCACATTTGTAAGCAAATAATTTGTAAAACCATTATTGAGAAGCAGATACATCTAGTATTTCATGTCTTAATATCCTGAATAATAGTTGCAAGATCTCACAAGACCTCTAGGAAAATAAGATCTATAATTTAAATTAAAAAATAATAATTACCCCTGGATATTGCTTTTTGATGCATAGCTTAATTTTTGTTTGTTTCAAAAATGGATATATTTTGTTCACTGGGAATACAAATATAAATTAAGCAGCATTAACTCTCCAATCCCACATGAAGTGCAAAACCACACAAACCCTGTTTCATTTAATTCAAATAATCTCCAATTTACCTCTTCAGAACAAGACCAGGCTGGAACTGAAAGTCTGGTCCTAGCTTTTCCTAGCTTTGATTTTGTACATAGCTTTACACTGCTTCAGGCCACAGCTGTGGCACCTGTTAATTAAAGACCCAAACTATCAAACATCCACTATCTTCCCCTTCTCTTTAGCCATGTTAAGCAGAAGACTGATGAACTGAATTCTAGTTTGAGCCTCCACATGTTCTAGAAAGCCTGCTGAAATGAACATA
This sequence comes from Psammomys obesus, assembly GCF_907164565.1. NCBI lineage: Eukaryota > Metazoa > Chordata > Mammalia > Rodentia > Muridae > Psammomys > Psammomys obesus. Next base: position 5,070,580 of record NW_026586550.1, read on the forward strand.
AACAAAGTGGTCTATCACAGGCAATAATATGCTACTAGCTGTTCTGCTTAAAATGACAAGTCATTCATTCACAGAAATTATCTCTCTGGTGCCAAACCAGCAAAAAAATATATATAGGATTTAAGATAAGGAAAAAGAAAAAGCAAAGAGAACAGAAAAAGAAAAAAAACAAAAAACAAAAACAGAAACATTTGTAGGCACACATCTACAGACTGATTTATGGAGTCGAACATCCATCTCGACGAAAAGCAAGGTACAATGGCGTTGTGTAGAGAAGACTATGGCTCCCTCTCAAAATGCCTCCCAACAAATCCCAGCACTCCAACTCTCCATACCAGCTTTCTGCTCCTGGACCCTCCCTTACATAAAATCCAGAACCGTCCAAATCCACCAATAGCCTGCTATTCAGAGAAGAATGGGTATTCAGTTAATTTTACTGTACTAGCGAAAACCTTTCTGTTTCAACCTTTCTGTTGCATCCTGTTTTATGTTCTCTAATGGACTGTGCGAGTTTAACAGTTGTTGGTTTCACTTCCCTCCCCCAAAATCAAGGGCCCTTAGGTATATCTAAACTAGGAAAATAAATTCACTACACAGTAAATCTATTTCAACTTAATCCCATGCTCAGGTTTAAGAGATAAAGACATTAAAAAGCCCCTAGCATTAAGGAGATAATTAACAGGATAGTACGCTGTGTTCCCGCGCTTTAGTGGAAACATCTCAAGGAATACTGTCACTGAGGAGGTGGGACCTGAGCAAGTCCTAAATTAATACCAAAAGAAAAACAAATAAAACTTGTCTTGAAGAAGTAAAAGCAGCAAGATAAAGTGTGCTGACCTGTGGGAGCATACTTTGGAAAGCAGGCAGGAAATCTGTGAAAGGAATGCTAAGAAGCAGTGTCTCAGGTTGTAAAAGCTGGAACTACGATAAGGAAATAAGGTGCTAGCAGGCATTTAATCAGGCAAAGGCTTGCAGACCAACTAGAAAGAGGAAGTAGAAGACATTGAGTGGTTCTCAATGTCAGGCCCCACACAGCAGCACCCCCACCCGTGGACGACCAGAAACCCACAGAAGCAACACCTCCGGGACTGGCACCCAACTATTTGCACTAACAAGAGCTCCTGTAGTCCTGAAGGTAAGGAGCTCAGGAGCCACTGGCAGTAGAGAATAGCAGTGGGGGTGGGGTCTAAGAAACAAGACCTTTCTCCTTGAAAAACATCTACTGAGATGGTAAGATGAAAGAGAAAGATGGCGGAGGCACAGACAGCCAAGGAATGAATACCCACGATGGTCAATTAAGCAAAGAGGAGAAATCCTTGGAGAAAGAAAGATAATGAGCTCGGTTTCAGACACATTCAACCAAAAGTAATGGAACAAGCACTACATGGAGCTGTAGGCAATTAGATATCTGGACCCGAAACTCAGATCTTATGTGGGACTTGGGTGAGAAAGCAGGTATGAGAATGATTATTACAGATCTGAGCTCAGAGAATTCTCCCAGGATTGGGGGAAAAATACAGGGAGAGAAGGTAAAAGACGAAGGAGCAGATTTAAAAATTCAAAGAAGGGGGAGCGAAAGAAAAGCACCGTTAGAGACAAAGACTGGGATAGAAAGGATGTGAACCAGGAGAGTGCATGTTAAAATGATAAACAGGCTGCATCCCATGCCGATTCCCATCGACTGGCAGCAGCCACCTGGAGTGCTGTGTGGATGAAGACTGTGAAGCCAAGTCCAGGCTTAGTGAATTAATGCCTACCTTGGGCACCCAAGGAAGACCTGGCAGTGTGGCTTACAAATTACCTCTCATTCCAAGAAGCATGTGGAATCAGGTCACGTGTACATTAGGAGCCAGTAGGATGATAGTAACAGAAGCGGCAATTATAGTCTTCTGGGCAGCAAGTTCAGAAAGGAAATAAGAAAGGGTGAGAAATATAAATAAAAGATAACTTTTGCAAACTGGAAATCTGTGCATCTTTGAAAGGAAGACATAATTAATAATATAGTATTTGACTATACCATACTGTTGAATACTAGTTATTATTTCTCAAAATAAAATTAGGAGTAACATATGTAGTTATGGAGAGCAAACTTCATGATGTACGGTAACATAGCCCCATTAGCATTTATACACTACAGTCCATTTTCATAATTGCTACCCTAGTGCAGGCTTCATAGCACTTCTTCTTAAAGACTATTTGATAGCAGTGAAAGAGAATGGACATCATCACATGCTAAAATAAAATTTAACCAAGACAATGCCCTTACTTAAATAAATTGCTTTAGTAAATAGAACATCAAACTCCATCTAGTACTTAGCATCATAAATCAATCCTCATCCTACTATTACAAGCTAGTGTATTTGCCAGTAATGTGTGCATTTAATCCCCATTATCTATTATACACTTGCTAAAATTCCCGAATTCCACTAAGTTACTACTTAACTCTTTAAACTCTACTGGTAATAAAAGTACAAGGAAAGCAAAAACTCTTCTAACATTTTATACCATGGAGAAAGCCACCTTAATCTCATCTTCATTCACGACTTAAACTACAATAACTCATATAAGGAAAAAGACAAGAGTCCTGGCTTCAGGTGCTGAACCATTAAAGACAGCAAAAATTGCACAACACTGATCATGGAAAGTTTGGAGTTCTTCTTAAAGAAATGTATATTTTAGACCCACACTTAATTCTTATTTATGATAGTTCAATTACATTAAATGTCAAGGCAGCATATTAGTGTATGTTTCATGAAGCCATACTGTAATATCTTGATCTTTTTTTATTTCAGATTATGATCATTATATCAGCCTTTCAAAATCAGATTATAACTATGGCTCTGTTGTTTTTGGTTTTTTTTTTCTTTATCTAAAGTAACAAATCTCCACTCAGCATTCAGAAAACACCATTGTGATGTATTCATAAGCATTATGGATAGCTTTGAAGATAACACAAGGACGCAAGAAGCTAAAGAGATGAGCCAGACTGCTGAAATGATTACAGTACCAGCGTCTCAGTCATGTTCAGTTCCCTACCTTCTAGAACAATCACAGACTTAATTCTACCTAAAATACTTTCCATCAAAAGTAGCCACATCAAATAAACGTTAGCCAGCTAAAACTAAATGCTTCAGAGATGACAGTATAAGAATTCACGTGAAGCCCTTCCATGGGGCCATACTATTTGATATTCAAGAAAAATGAGAAAGAAAATTATAACTACTCACCCTAAAATAACTCAATAATTCAAAGATTCTCTTTTGAAATTAAGGAAGTAAAAAGACTTAATAAGAAATTGTTTCTTTAAACACCTAAAGTAACTAGTCTTCCTAATAGCATATAATATGAAATTACCTATAATAAATGGTATAAAATGGCAAAAATAAGTATCATTCAAATATATGGAAAATTAGAAAAAAAATCATTTAGAATTCTTTATTTTTTATTATTATTCATTACAATTTATTCATTTTGTATCCCTGCTGTACCCCTGCCATCTCCTCCCAGTCCCACCCACTCTCCCTATTCTCCCCCTATGCCCGTCCTTAGTCCATTGATAGGGGAGGTCCTCCTCCCCTTCTATCTGACCCTAGCCTAATAACAAAGTTATCTCCAGGACAGCCAGGGCTATATAGAGAACATTGTCTTGAAAACCACACCAAAAAAAAAAAAAAAAAAAAAAGTGTTATCAGGTCAAGTTCCTATGGGAACTACACTAATAATTACAATATCAACTGATTTTCCATAAATAATAACTTCCAGCATACATAATGATTTCATAAAATAATTTGCTAAGTCATTTGAGAGTTCCACTATGGAGGGGTTTCTTACAGTCTTCCCCAGCTCTCATCCCATGTCCTATCCCCCATCCTGTTGTAAGTACATAAATTTTATCAAATTTTGTAACAAAGTGTAAATACATTAATCTAGATAATAGGATCTGACTACATGTTTTAACACATCTTGATGGTTTTAACATATTTTATGTGAATTTCATAGCTTAACAGGAAGAAGTTAATCTAATAAGGCATTACCTACAAAACATAAAATACTCAGACTTAACACACAAGCGCAGCTGAAACATGGCTGTGAAACTACAAAAGTGTAAACTGCTACATGTAAAATACTCTTCAGTCATGCAGTGTTGGGGTGCTGAGGGTGTATGAAATAGAACACAGATTTATGTCAGTTTTGATAGCAGCTTAAATAAGTACAAAACTATAAGTACACCAGATTAATTCCAATAGAAGAAAACACTGGTTTCTCCTGGTGATATCCTTTGTGAATTAATTTGTCTATAAATTACTAATAAGATTTCTCTTGAAGAGGAAATGCAGAGTAGATCTGAAGGTCAATGATAAATATCACACTTACAATGAAACTCTTTGACTGAAGAACTACTAGCATTTGACTTCAAAAATCCTGACTGGCATTGTATGATATTTCAGCAAGCCAATACTTTTTTTTTTTTTTCCAGGATGCTGTTTTAAGCAATGTCTTTTTCAGAATGGCAACATGCTATGAATGGCAATTTTTTAAACCTACAGAAAAGATTTTTGTTAAAAAGAATTTGTGATGTGTCTTGGGAAGAGATTTAGGAACCAGGCCCAATTACATTAGTATTTTAGCTTCTAATAGTCAATGCTCATTTATTTATTGTAAATGAATTTGACTTAACAGTAACAAGAATTAACTCCAATCTCTTTCACTGGCTTTGAACAATGCTAAAATCATAGATAATGATGAACGAACGACAAGGAGACGAAAAGGTAAAGTAAAACTGAAGCTGATAACCCATCTTCTAAAATTTCATTTTCATGGCCAACCTAAGTGCCTATTAGATCTCCCTCTAGGGAACAAGAAGGCTGATGGCAAAGACAAAGATCCACACAGCAAAATAAAGCTATACATACTTTACACACCCAACAATGAAAATCACTGAGCAAACTGAGCATCACCAAACAGGGATGCGGTCAGCTAAAGCAGTAGAGTAACATAAAAAAATACTATGCTAATATTAAGAAATATCCCTCCAGAAGTATCAGTTCTTTGGAAAACAACACTCACAATTAAGTGAGTAGAAAGACAGTAGGCTGAACAAAGTTGGCCTTCATTTATTTGTTATGTGTGTCTACCACTTACAAACGCACAAAGAACATGCATGTGCTAGGGATTATCATTCATGTGTTGAGAAAAAACACAAACTGTCTTCCTTTCTCCCTGTATACTTGAACCAAAAACACATTTGTACTTTAATGATTATTCAAACTATATTTAAACAATGCATTAATAAATGGGCAAATGGGGGTAAAGAAATGGCTCAGCAGTTAAGAGCATTTACTGCTCTTGCAGGAGTCAGGTTCAGTTCCTAGCACTCACAAACACCTGAAACTCCACTTCCAAGGGATATGACACCCATTTTTGGCCTCCATCTGTGAGCTCCAACACAAACACAGTGCACATGCACTCACATACACATAAAAATAAATATATATAAACAAATACGTTTAAAATAAATAGGCAAAATTATAAAAACACCTTATGAGGCATATGCCAAAGGCCTAAACTTGTTCCAAAACTGGACTCAGCCTGAAAAATCTATCAGTAAGATCTTATCTCTTAAGAAAGAAAAAAAATTAGATATGTAATGTTTTTATTTATCTGTAATTTTTATAATAAAGTTTATAAAATTTAAAACATTAAAAAATTTAAAGTGAAGATGAACTTTAAGATATCTTTATTGATTAGATCAGGAGCATCAAATGCACAAATTCTATCTGTTTGACTGAGAGAAATTCAAACCGTATTTGTACCCTTACCGAGAGCTGGTATAGACTAAAGTGTCTAAAACTGACTGTCATAGAATCCAAGAAAACAAAACTACCAAATGGTTTAGCTTGGTTTGGCTTGACTTAGCTTGGTTCAGTTTGATTTAGCTTCATTTGGCTTGGTTTGGTCTGGTCTGGTCTGGTCTAGTCTGGTTTTTGTTTCAGTTTCTGGGGAGTATAAGTTAAAAGCATACAACATAGTCTTCTCTCAACTGATATCTACAAGCACACATAAATGGCTATTTGCTGAAGAGTTCTTCTATAATTGAAAATGATGAGAGTCAAGCATTCAAAAGGGATATTCAATGGCTATATTAAATATAGGCAGAAAATAGAGGGGCTCTTGAAGCGCAAAGAGACGGTCTCTTTTCACTCCAGTTTTTCAAGTAGCATTTTTATTTTTGTCTTCTACTTAGATTTTTTCGATTGATAACACCAATCATCATTGTATGATAAATGAGGCATGTTACCAAGGAGAACTGATGAAAATTCTCAGCCACTGATTTAAGCAATCGGATGAGGTTAAGCTAGTCAGATAAAGGAATGAAAGAAAGCAGACAATATCTTCAGAATGTCACAACAAATAACCCACAATATAACCATGAAAAGCTATAGGGATTTTTTTTTATTATTATTATTAAGAGTGGTAATAGAAAAGCCTTTACATTGGGGTCCTTACACAGAAGGTCCTAAAGCTTCTATAAGTTGCCCATTTTGACCAGGTGTGATGGCCCACACCTTTAATCAAAGTATTCAGGAGGCAGAGGCAAGCAGATCTCTGTAACTTCCAGGCCACCCTGATCTATACTGCAAGCTAGGGATATATTCTGGGACCTTATCTCAGGAGAAAGAAAAAAAAAAAAGTCCATTTTGACTGTGAAACAAGCATAGAGACATACTCTTTATTCCACATAGACATATGCTTAAAAAGAATATATAAATAAAACCTTACTAGAAATTTAAACTACATTATATTCATCTTACATTCTTTGTGGCCACTAGCAAACTAACACATTTAGTGCACTTTTCTTGCTGACTAGATTTACACTTGGAAAGGAACACCACGTCAAAATTTAGCTTTGCTTTCTGAAAATGGAATCTGACAACTCCTCACTGGGGTCTCACGGCCTCGAGTGTCGCTAGTGAAAGCTATTATTTAGCTTACCAAATTTCGTGTCACTTAGTCCATGCACACACTGCAATCAACTGGCTAAAATGAAAAGATTTTAAATACCTATTTGCGGGAATTATATCTCAAAAACAAATCATCACTTTGCACAAAGTTTTTGAGATAGGACAGCAATGACAAATGACAAGACACAATAAGAGATAATAGCTTTATCTTGGTTTTAATCTTCATCTGATTTACTTGAATTTAAAGGAAAATCAAACTAAAATATTCATTGCTTACAGTAGCAGAGGCTCCTCTGAATACTATTTATACTACTTTGGCTATAAACTGGAAATGCCAGGATGTTAAATCAGAAAAAACGAAAATCCAAACAGAAACTTACTCATGAAAAACGAAGTCTCTGTAACCAAAGTATTTACACCTTACTCCACTCTGTATTGAAACGAGTGTATATCTCAGTGCGGTCAACACTTCCAACACAGACACTATGGAGTACAGCCTCTTGGACTCACACCTGAAACCTCAAAGAAAATTATGAATGTCAAATAACAGTGTGAGCAGCTTTTGTCTTCTGTGCATTAATTCTGCTTGAGCACATGCTGGTCAATATTGACTGTGTTCCTTCAGTTTCACCTGCACTTGGCGACAGCCTGCTGACCAAACTCAGTACACTAAACAGGATGAAACAGATGTAGTTCACATAGCCCCAACACAACCTGGCCACAGGCCTGGCCACAGCTGAACTCTCCTCTGGATCATGTAATGAGGGACACCCAAGGCATGCAGAGCAATAAGCACATGGCAACTGAGCTCCAGCAAGGAATGAAATATACAAAAGGTTGGTGGGAAAGAAAGTATCTAATTTGGTTTTTTCCATTGTCACTCTGGGTCTCCAGACTGTATTCTCCCTCACATATCCTACTGCCATAGGGCAAATGCAAAGTTCTACTCCTCCCTTTGTTAGACCTAGATGACTGCAAAGAGTCTCAAAAATATGTGACTAGGAAAAAAAACAGCTAATTATTCAGCCATACCAGTTCTACTTCAACTGGAAAAGACCCAAGAGCAGAAGCCTACTCTGGCCTCAGCAACATCTCTCCTTTAGTATTAGCTCGACCAGCATGTGTAAGAGAAAACCAGAAAATCAGTAAGGCACCTTGTTATTCAACACATGTGAAAGCCACTTCATT
>NW_026586550.1:5078739-5099859 GCF_907164565.1 Psammomys obesus
ATCAGTAAGGCACCTTGTTATTCAACACATGTGAAAGCCACTTCATTGTTTCTAGAACAAAGGTCAGAAACCTGACTGCCCTTCTCGGCTAATGTCATTCTGAAACCACAAAGCTTTGCTCATGTCTCGCAACAGAGCACAGGCTCTAGGATCAGAGCCCTGCTGTATGCCATGCTAGTCTGTGACTGTTTCCTCGTCTGAGAAACAAATATAACAGCCATGCAACAGGGTTGCTGAGAAACGTATCACCTCTGATTGATACCAACACTTGATCACATTAGCGTTTAAATCCCATAAATATACACTATTCATCTTTGTTTCTTTTCCTGTTCCTGTAATAAAATACCCTGACAAAACCAACTGAAGAGAGAAAGGTTTATTCTGGCTCACAGTTTGAGGTTTCAATATATCATAGTGGGGAAGTCACAGCAGCTACAGAACCTTGAGGGAGTTACCCTGTCACACTCAGTCAGCAATCAGAATGCTAGGGGGCTCAGCATACTTTCTCCTGTTATACAGCCCAGGATCCCTGCTCAGGAAGGGTCTCACCCACAGTAAGGTGGGTCTCCCCACCTCAATTAACCTAATCAAGATAATCCCTCACAGGCCTGCCCAAAGGTCAATTGCTAGGGTGAGTACAGATCCTGTCAAGAGCTGACAACTAATACTAATCATCACATTATCCAAGAGCCTATACAATAACCTCAAAGTTTATTCAGGAGTTTACACATTACATATCAGTCTGACTCAGTTGCCTTTCCTAGTTGTGTGATTCTTCAGGCTACACGCAGTCATGTATTTTCTGTTACATGATCATGCAGCCTATCAATTCACTAACTCTCCACAGTATGGGGACAAGCTAACTCTAAATGAGAAGATTTCCGCCAACAGAAATCTTGCTGCCAACTTGAGAGCCTAATCAGTACTCTGATTCTTTTTTCTTTTTCTCTCTTCTCATACAGCATCAAGAGGCCAATGAATATCTTCTTTATTCGCAAGTTTTCCTTCATTGCAGTTTCATTCAGCAGAATATGAAATACATGGACTGAGACACACTTTGCTCTTTCCTTTCTCCATCCACCCCAGTCACACACAGAAAACTGGAGTGTGTGTGATTTGTGACCATCCTCTGCAGGCTGTGCCCATCAAAAACTCACTGCTGGTGGTCTAGATTCTGCTGCTAAACTCTGAGGATCACCAAAGCCCAAAACAAATGCCTGCACTAATTCAGTGCTTTCATTGATATGCTAACAGTCCGCAAGGGATTTCAACTATCAACTGAAAAACTAACATCAGCTTAGGTCTAAAGCAGTCTGCTTTGGAATAAAGTTGGGTAAAATATGAATACATTAGAGGGTACAGGAGTGGTAATGTTTTCAGAGTTTAACGTAAAGTTCTGTAAAAAAATAATTACTCAAAGCATGCATGCAATGACGGATTTACCACATTCTTAAGAAATGCAAATTGTATCCAGGGGCCCTTTTTTTCCAATAGAGCATGTCCAATTTTATAAAAGATGTAAACGGAGAGCTATAATCTACTTAAGACATATTCACTTAACAGCAAGTTTAGTTGAAATACATATATTTTTAAGTGAGCAATAGTTTTATTTTATAATCTTAAAAAATGCTTCTCTTAATCATGTTACCTTAAGATTCTCTCAAACTATCTATATTAGTCCATTTTTCATTGTTATAATGAAACACCTCAGGCAGGTTTAACTTTGCAAAGAAAAGAAGTTTGGTTAGTTCAGTTTTGGAAGCTGAAAAATCCGTAACTGGGTGGCCCAAAAGGGCCCCTGCGTGGGGCCTAAGAAGTAGATAGATGGTATCACACTAGCAGGCTAATAGCTGGGAAGAGGTCATACCTTATAATTTCAGCCAGAGACTCTGAGATGCCTTAGTACCTACTTAATCTCTTCCAACGGCAGTTTTCCAATGGTCTAAAGACCTCCAACTCCATTTATTAAAGGTCCCACCAGCCCTCAACAGCACCACACTACAGAGTCCAAGGTCCCATGCTAAAACCTTCTGAGGCTAAGTCAAACCATATCTAAAGTCCTGTTCCAGTTTCCTCTATACATACCCACAAACACCACTGTTGTGTATCTGCTGCTGCATGGCACAGACTTCAAAAGGCTTAGAGCCATGAAAGCACCCTCTCCCGGTACCTCCCACTACTAGCTGCCTCCAGGCAGCAACTCAAACCATCCTTACCTCAGCAAGAGATCGGCAGCTTAGCATAACTGTTAGGTAACATTCATCATTACAAATAACTGCGAACAAGGAACAGGCAAGGTGCACACACAGCATCCACTGTTACAGCGGAGCAAGCCTGACCCTTCCCAAGCTGGCTCTGCCTTCCTCATGTATTAGGATCTGTCTATCTTGTGTGTGTTCCCACCATGAGATCCTTACCTGAGCTGAGTTGATAGACTCAACTCAGGTATTGGTACTGTGAACCTCCAGGCCTGTGTGCTAAATACAGTTCTTTCTTGTGAAGTACCAAACCATGTATATTTATCAAGCTATGTATATTTCATTGTCATAACAACAAAAAAATACAGTACTCTCTTTTTCTTCTAGTACTTCTTTTATGTTGACTTCATTTTTGATGATTACTTCCTCCATCTATTATCTTTTTTTTTTTTCCTGCACTCTTATCAGGAAACTCATAAAATCTGAAAAATGAGTATTTATCCTATAGGGAATGTTTGAAAGAATACTGGTCTATTTAGGCTGGTATTCCCAACAGGGGACCTAAATGACACTGTTTTAGAGAACACATGCTGTTAAAATCACTAATGGAGAGCATTTTAATTTCTATTAGCAAATCAGCTAGTAGAGCAGTTATTTAAGTATTGTTTTTTCAGTGTCTGTTGAGTTTTGTGATCCTAGTGGAAATCAGACAGTGAGTTTCAGCCCCTCTATTGATTGCACATGCTGTTACCTGCCGTGGTGATAGCATTTATATAGTTTAACATTTTTTATTTGTAGTCATATAGTTTAATTTATGCTCAGAATGGATTACTGGTTAGGTCTGAAAGCATATGGGACACTGCTGTTGCAAAGCAGGCTAATGAGCATTACAAAAGGGGTGATGGCTCTGAAAATTATCATCAGGATGCTGCTCACTATGCTGGTAGGAATTCATTTGTTAAAAATTGTCAGCACTTGGGGCACATTTCCTGTTTTAATGCCTAATGGTAAATGGAGCCTGGTATGGTGGTTAGGATGCTCGGCTTTGCATTTTGCGTATTGACTGGAGTAAAACTGGCTGGGAGTAAGAGTTACCCTAACCCCAAAAATATTTGCAGTATCCAACACTACCTGATATCAAGTCCTAAAATTAAACTTAATTTAATGGTTAATTTCCTTAAGTGCAAAATCTAAGAACTCTCAGAATTAGGTCTCGAGAATTTTGTCTACTTTTGATGCCATAACAAGTAAGCCAATAATTTCATCAGTGTTTTAAAATACAGTTAGCCCTCTGTATTGAAAATATTGGGGGAAAAAAATGTACCTGTGATAAACTAGAAAAAGAAATCCTTTCAAGTGTTCCCTGCCTATCTAGCTAACAAAAGAATGAGGAATGAGGAGAGGAAGATTTTAGGTAAGGACAGAAGCAAACACAATACACTTAACGCTGTTGAACCTGACAACTGACAGTGTTGTTGGTCGTGGTGGAGGGGGTAGGCAGAAGGAGCACCAGTAAAACAAACCTTTTCAGTTCACATGTTGTGCGCCAGGCAGGCCAGCCTGGCCTTCTCTGGCATTCTATTTCAGGGTCTGTCTCTGCCCTATCTACTAGTCATCAGGGACAGAGAAAGGAAACTCCCATGACAGCCAGTCACCCTCATTAAAACAAACTGCCTGAGAAGGCTTTCTGATGAAGAAAGTATCAAACCCCAATATCATCATTTTACCTTTAGAGGAGAGAGAGGCAGACAACTGACTAGAGTCTTAAGAAACACAAATGATTGAAAAGTGTAGGATTAGCAATTTTAAATCAAAGTGAATTTTAATGTTTACCCTCAAGAATCAAACACCATAGGTATGCCTTAACTATTCTTTTTCTAATGGGACATGACATGCTTACCAGTTTTCAGTCTCACCCTTGATCTAGTTTTCACCAAGTGTAAAACATGTGGCTGATCCATTAGGTAGCATAAACATATACACACATGAGATGCCATGGTCTAACATGTGAATCAAGAAGAAAAATAAATGTGTCTTTATTTTGAAGTGATTTTTCCCCCAAGGCAGGGTTTGTCTGTGTAGCCTTGGCTGTCCTGGAACTCAGAGATCTGCCAGCCTTTAGTGCTTGGGATTAAAGGAATGCATCACCTAGCCTGGCACCTGAGTTACTTTTTTAAGCCTAGAAGGTGCCAACAGCATTTTTCTACTAACCAAGTAATTCTAAGCATAATATCCAAATGGGGAAGGGGAAAAAAAAGTTTTTCAAATAATATCTTTAAAAATGAGTGTGTGTAGTTTGATCATTTTATTAAGTATTTAAATTTTTCACTTACAAAATCAGGTATACATATCACACATGTATGTAGAATGTGTAAATAAATAAAACATAAAAATGAATATTCAGAGGTAAAAATGTATTTCAGACTGAGGGCAAACTTTAAAATGTCCTCATTTAATAAAGGTTTATAGACATATATTAAAAAGTATCTATTTAGCTATAGATGACTGATAATAAACATACATAGTTGAAAGCTCAATCATTCATTTAAAAGGGCAGCTGTGTTATCTGGATTCAATGAAAAAACAGTTCTTACCTAGACAGTTCAAGATGCAAGGAAGCAAAGAACTGACCCCGCCACTTGGTCTGGAGAAACAAACTTACTCAAGGGAAAATGGCTCACTGCTCAAAGGCAGGGAAGAAGCATTCCCATCAGAAGGCAAACAGCTTCAGCTCCAGGCGTTACAGTACTCAGGGTTGGTACTGTTCTACTTTACGGAAACGAAATCCGCAGTGACTCTAGACAAACACAATGTCCAAGCTCCTCAAAGTAATGCATGGCCTAGCCTATGCTAAACACTCAACACACAGGCTCTGGCCTCTCCTTGAAAAGTGCCCTGACACAGTATAAAAATAGTCCCTGAATATGTATAAAGTGCTCCTTCCCACATGAATGAGGTGAAAGGCAGTAGTTAATACTCTTGAAGTAAACATACTACTTACAAAAGGTAGAAACATAAACAACAAAAGACAACCAAAATGCATAAATTAATAAAATTGAATCAGAACAATTCCTCACTTCACGGTTCACACACTAAGAGGGAAAAAGCCCCTTTTGTACCTCAGTGAGTGGACTCTTAGATAGCAATGTTAAGTACTCTGTGATCAGCAGGTCATTTCTTTGATAACAAATATATACACATTTGTGTGCATGTACACATGTTTGTACCCAAATGCTAAAATCCAAAGTAGCCCTTCTATCAAGCTTTTGTCCAAGGCTCAGAGAAAACTTGAGCTAACCTTGACTGAAAGCTATAAGAAAGTGCTGCACCTCAGTATGTCATTTGTTTCATTCAGTATTAAAAAAGGAAATAGTTGTTTGGGTTGTCAAGTTACCCTACAAACTCACTATAACCCTAAAAAATTACTCTAACACTGTTGCAGCCTTTGTTCTTTGGGGAAATGCATACTGCGTCCCTTTATCCAACGATGATTAGCCTAGAAAGAGCAGTGTCCTATTTCTTTTAGACATAGCACACATTATGAGGAGCAGAGCTCATCATTCAGGCTCAGACACTCATGCTCCTTCCCACAAGCAGAGTGCTAATGAACAATGCCCTAACAGGGATCTCTGAGAAACCCTCGTGGTATGGGTCACCCACAGACAGGGCAAGAGGCCTAAGAAAACTGAGAAACTGTTCCACCAAATACCATAGCCTATGCTTCCATTTATCCAGTAAGTCGTCTCACCCGTGCTTGGAAAGAGTTAATGACTCAAGCCCAGGCTAAACACTGGGCAGACTCATCCACTTGCAGGGTAAGCGGGGAGAATCCAAACATAATAGACTGACTATTATAGTCTCTGGAGAAAGCCATGACAGTCAGATCCAAAGTGAGAAACACCCACTCCACAACTGGTAAATCAGGGTCAAATAGATAACTGCTGCCCCAAGACTCTAAAGCCTCCTACCTTTCAAAAGAGTAGGCAGTTGTATGAGAAAGAAAAATGTACATAGAACAATGGCAAATGTCCTGAAGAATCACTCTTATGACAGAGTACCAGGAAATAACTGCTTTATTTAAGTTCTTTGATGATGCATTAATTCGCAATTTCTTGTGGATAGACTGCAAGATAAATATCTTTTAGCTATGATCTTTGTTCATTTTCAAGAAGGCTAAATTTTGCATGAGAGAGCAAACCAGCATAGGTGCTCCTGCTGGTCCATCAAAACAAAAACTACCAGTCCTAACAATGTAGAAAAAAAAGAAAAACCACATTAAACAGTTTACCTGAGGAAACATGTTTTATTAATCATGGCTTCATAAATGCCACAGTATGAAATACTTGAAAAGTAAAGTGTCTGTTAATGAGAAGTTACAATCAACGTGCTAAAAAACAAAAAATACACAATGTTTGTCTCTGAGGACAAACATCAACACTTGAAAAACAAAATACACTGACCAAATATACCCAACATGCCACTCTGCTAGTACTAAAAATATTGCTTACTACAGCCTATCTATGTCCAAGAATAAGTCACTGCAAGGACTCAACAGACATTCAAGATTTCAGAGGTTCGGTGATACTCCAAAGCTCATGCTATAAGGTCTAGGCTAATAATAAATACAGACTTGGATCTCTTACCTAGCATACATAAGACCTTAGGTTCAACCTCATCATTGAATTATTATTATCATAACACAATAGTAACAATTGATAAAAACAATTGATGTCTATTCTGAAGAAGCTGGAGCAGTTAATGAGGACTTCATGCATTCTTCCAGCTGACATGGTTTTTGAACACCATCTATCTACAAGAGAATCAGGTGTACAAGTAGTCATAGCAAACCAAGAGGTCAGGTATGTACTCTGCCTCCAGGAGCTTCAAGTCCAGCAAAAATACTACCACAGCCATATATCAGTAGAAAGGACTGACTTCACAAAGAAGATCATGCAAAATACCTGTATTGACTAGTTTTATTATTAACTATAAAACAAGCAAAAGTCATTTGTTAAGAAGAAACTTCAACTAAAAAAAAAATTCCCTACCAGACTGGCCTGTGGGATATTTTGATTAATGATTGATGTGGGAGGGCACATTCTGTTATTGGTGTGTTACTCCTAGATAGGTGTCATCAAGGGTATAAGAAAGGAGGCTGCACAAGCCAAAAATTGCAAGCCAGTAAGCAGCACTCCTCAATGGTCTCTGCATCAGCTCCTGCCTCCAGATTCCTGCCTTGAGCTCCTGCTCTGACTTCCCTGAATGATGGAACAACATGCTGTAAAATGAAATAAACACCTTCCTCCCCAAGTTGCTTTTGTATTTTATCACAGCCATAGAATTCCTAACTAAGACAGACACTATGAATTTAGAAAAAAAAAAAAAAATCAAAACACTTTCCAATAAAGGAAGCTTCAAAGTGTGTTCACGTTCTTCTCACCTCAATCTGTCTTTCACTGTCTGTCTCTCTCTGTCTCGCTGTATGTGACTCTGTCTGTCTGTCTGTCTCCGCTGGGTCTAAAGGTATGAGGACTGCAACATTTCCTCCAGCAGTGAATGAATGCACACCCCTTAGCTTTACTGCACACTGAAAGCACTACTTGTACCCATCTCTCCCACTAAGTATCTGCATTTCAAATAATAATAACAACAACAACAACAACTAGTTATAATTCTGAGAACTCACCCACCCCTTTAGGATTCCCTGTTTCTCCCATTTCTTCACCCACGAACAGTCCCTCTTGCTCACCTCCATCCTCTACTGCCAAAACCAACATATCTGACTGCAAACTCCTTTTCATCCTTGGATATTCAAAGTCAACATCGTTGTTTCTTTCAGGAAGTTTATATTCTGCCTTCTCCTTGACTCATCCTCTGTGCTCCCAGTATTTTTTGTTTGTTTGACTCACACTGCAGTGCTCTGCTCTATTCATCTCTAAAGCCCAGCATTTATGACAGTATCCAATACAGCCAGCTAGAAATAAATGTTTGCTGAAACAAGGTAAGAAAAGCCAGCAAAAGGTAACAGAGTAGGCAGAAGAAAGCCATTCACTTTGACAAGGTTCAGCCTGGAGCTGGTAGAGAGTGGCAGTGAAGCTGCAGCCCTAGCTTCTGTACTAACAAAGGGGAAAGGAGCCTTCTATTGATCTCTTGCTATATTTCAACAACTGCACGTTATCCCATTTAGTATCTATGACAACCAGGTGAAAATGGCATTAGTCTCTCCATTTTACCCTGGAGGAAAATGAGACAACCTGCCCAAGATCACACAACTATTAAGACTATTAAATGGCAAAGGCTCTAAACACACACCACACACTTCTATCTACAGGGGATTCAACTACTGCCTTTGTTTCCCATTTGAAGGTTTCGGCTCCTTTCCTCAATGTTCCTATTTCTGAGAAACAATCAAATTTCATGACAACTAACAACCAAGGTGACGATCCCATCTACGGTCCTTCGCACCCTGGGACTAGTTAGCCCAGAAGTACATTAGACAAGATGCTGTAGGTCTGAGCGCCCAGGAGGTCTCCGACAGTTCAATGTCACCTGAATAGAATGGACAGGATACTTTTCAATCAAAATATAATATGACCTCAAAAAATTTCAATTCATAGTCCTATAAACCTTAATGAATAATTAAACAAAGCAGTTTTAATTTTTGTCATTTTTGAAAAAAGATGAATATAGTTATTAAATAAAAGCTATGTCAGTAGAAATATCATGCTTAATAGGACAGGAAAAAATAACTAGAGAAAGTAATTTATTATGTATATGCTTATCAGACTTCATTAAAGTATCTTTAATTATATACTGTTTTTCTTTTTTTATTAAAAAACTAAAAAAGTATGTCAAAGGTCAAAAAATTACCATAAAAAGAGGACTTCCCATACTCTTACAGTAATCATTCTAAAAAGTCTCTGAGACAGAATATTAAAGCAACGTTTTTAGCAAAGTCTTTAAAAAGATAACAAAAATGTAGCTTCTGGCTTCAGTCTCATGAGATTTCCAGAGAAGTCAACATGCTCCATAAAACAGACTGTGCTCTGTGCGTCTGCGCTCTCCCACATGATCACATGAAGGCTGCCGGGCCAGCCTTGCTTTGCTCCCACGGATGGGACTACCATCACAAAGGTCCCAAATGTGGACACAAAGCCCAGCCAAGTTCCACGGGGAATAGGCTGAGGGCTGCTGAGGACAGTCCACTAAAGCAACACTATTTTGTTAAAATAATTTCTTTAAAGTTGGACCTGGATACACATGGCTATAATCCCAATATTTGCGAGATTGAGGCAGGAGGATTAAGAGTTCAGGACCAGCTACTGCTACATAACAAACCTGATACAAGCAAGGGCTACATGATTACCTATCTCAAAAAAATTAAATGAACAAAAAGTAAATTCGTGAAAATCATTGGACAAGACTCAGCATCTATAACTCAGCTGGTGATATGACAAACGATAAAAATGTTTTAGGGAGTGGCTGAAATCAAACTCTGCTTTAATACTTTTGATTTAAATCAAAATGATCTTGAACACAGTAATTGATTTCTGTATCACTCCTCAGGTCTATCCTGAAAAACAACAGCCTACAGCAATCAATATTTTATCTTATTTTTTTAAAGTCATTACATAGCCATTATGTCAACAGTAAGACTAATTACAGCTGATAAATTAAATGCACCTACTAAAATAAAATGCTGAGCAAAACCAATCTGAAAAAGTACAGCATGTATCTAGGAGACAAGACAGGAAGCAAATGTAAAAGCCCGTATTAGTGAAACCAAACCCTTAAGAGTTTGGAGTTATTTATTTATTTGTTTGAATATACAGGGAAGTCAGTCTTCCTGGCTTCTGCACACTGGCCTGAGCAGGCAAAAAGCAGTAGGTCTTCCTTCCAGCTGTGCCTTAGGACACCAGAAGCCCAACGCCTCAGAAAACTAGACTGGGGGTTTCAGGAGAGTGGGGCAGATAATCTATCCTTTCAGAAAGAAATTAATTATGAACACTTCATCAGAAATTGAGGTAAAGCCCCACAAGAAGGTATGGTATGAGGAAACTTGATTCTCAATGGTCCCAAAGTTCCAACAGAAAGTTAGGACATGGCTTTAAGAGAAGACAGCCAAGACAGTCTTCTGACTTACTAGACTGTAAGCCTAGACACACTAACCTAACTGTGGTGATTTGAATTTGAACAGGAATGGCCTCATAGTCATGTGCTTGAATGCTTGGCCCATAGCGAGCGGCACTATTAGGAGGTGTGGCCTCACTGGAGTAGGTGGGGCGGGCTTTGAAGTCTGCTATGCTCAAGCTACATCCAGCGTGGCACACAGACTCCTTCTGCCGCCTATAATCCAGGTGCAGAACTCTCAGCTCCTTCTCCAGCAGCATGTCTATTTGCACACTGTCATGCTTCCCCCCATGACAATAATGGACTGAACCTCTGAACTGTAAGCCAGCCACAATTAAATATTTTCCTCTGTAAGAGTTGCCATTGTCATGATGTCTCGTCACAGCTATAGAAACCTTCTAAGACACTCACCTAAACCAAACTCCCAGCAGAAGAAAAGTAGAGCATAGTTGGAGCTGAGAGCTCAAGGACCCAAAACACAACACCCTGCTCCAGCCCCTTCCACACTCTGGCAAGTTTGTGCTAATGATTACTTCCTTTCCAAACCAAATCAATAACTAGGAGTGAGCCCCAAATCTCCACAGCAGGCTCCATTCTTGGCACTGCCTCAAACCCATACTTTCTCCAGATGGTAATCCAAGCACCTCTTTCAACAGGGAGTCCTTGGATCTGCACAGCTGAGACCTAAAAGTGGAAAAATGTGTATCATCGAAAGCCTGGAAAGATCCTCACCTCCACCCCCACCAGAACCAATCCAAAGGAAAGGCCCCTTTTCCTCCTGGACCGTAGCTAACACATGTACTTACGCATCGGCCTTCACTTTTTGGCTTGGAAAAAAGCCCATTCATTCTACAAGCTGCTACTGCACACCTGGCATTGCAGTCCCTGTTGCGGAGGGACCAGAAGATGCTGCTCTCAAAGGCTTTTAACTAAGTAGGCGTAAAAAAGACAAGCCTGTGTGCAACTGTAATACAGTATCTGACAAGGATAAATAAAATTTGTAAAGCAAAAGGAGGTGTTTTTAAAAGTATCAGTTTGGGCAGGCCACACTGGGAAGATGAATCAGTGGCTTCTGAGGAACTGTGAAGATTCTCAGAGACTTTCTTCTATCCTGTTAGGCCACATGTGGGATCAACAGGTTAGTGTTTACCTACAGCAAACACAATTCTGCAACTGCCACTCAGCTCTGCAAACAGACTGTCAACACTGAGGCCAGGGGAACCCAGAAGTAAGTGCCTTCAAGGAGGTGCTGAGAGAACAGAGGAGAAAACAGAGCTTAATTAAAGAACAATTAGGGGACTGCATGTGAGGTACTACACAAGATAATTACAACAGGGCACTGTGGGGCCACACAGGACCCAGGTTACTCACAGGGTGGTTTCCGGGAAGGAATCTAAAGCAGTGTATAGGAGTCTTCCGGACAAACTTGAATAGAAAGTAAAGTGGGGCTGGATTAAACAGTTGGGGACTAATGCTGAGACATGTCCATGTCCTCAAAAGAACAAGTTCAGAGACACTCAGAACTTCAATTCTGGCTACACTCAAGTAAGTTAGGCATGACAGAGGAGGGTCTGGGAGACGACAGAGAAAACTAACCCGGGCAAAAGAGTGTTGCAGGACCATAGTGGTGACAGGAGATTTAGACTTCCTCCTAAGAGAAAGGAGGAGCCCCCGCCCCCCATCTTCAACCAAGGAAAGGCATAATTGGTTTTCTCACAATGAAATTATTACCAGGGCTGTGGTGAGAACAGACTAGGAAATGCAAGGCTGAAAGCAGGGACCACAAACAGAAGATGGTTTTCGCCAAGCAGGGGAAAATGACTGGCCAGACTAGAGCAGTGACCCCATGACGGAAGAAAGCATACAACTTGAAATCAAAAGGCAGACAACCTAAAAGAAAGTTGTGGAGCTTCTAACCAAATACAGAGGAGAAAGGCAGGGTGTCCCCAAGATAGCAATGATGGCACCACAGCAAAGTAAGCCTAAAGCAAGAGCAGCACTGCTCCTATAGTGAGAAAGAAAGGCGCTGCTTCACAAGGCCGGGTGCAGCCTGGCCTTAGAGACCATGCATTCACTACCACACCCTCAGCCAAATGCTCCTTCACCTTCCACCTTTATAGTAACCAAAGTGTTACTGATGTTATTCTGCCACCAAGGAACTTCAGGCTCCAATCATTTGCTGCTGGCTAATTAGAACACATATTTCAATTATCCACTCACTCAGGGGAGCCAGGAAATTGTCTCAAGCATGCCATAGGCACTCCTTGGAAAAGTTTGATGGCCCTTTCTGAAATGATTCACATAGGTTCCCAAGGCCTTGCAAACACCTCCAGTTCTATGACAGCTGTCAACAAAGTGTCAAGTAGCCCTAAGGGTAGAACAGGTTTAAAAGGAATCTTAAAAACAGTTATTGCTCTCAAGTAGTGAGGACATGGCTAATATAGAGCACTCAAAAATAACTGAACAAATGAGGGGTATATGAAAGGGGAAGGGGAAGAAATAAAATGCTGTATCAGGCCTTACTTTTTAAAATGTGTTTTAAAAGGAAAAACATCATCATCAACAAGAATAAGCTATTATTTGGCTGACAGCTAGAAAGTCAATAGATTGATTTTGAATATCTGCACATTGAATAGAAAAATGTACATCTGAAGCTCCCTCGGGCAATTATTTTAAGAGATCTGGGCTATCCCAGTGATGCCCTATAAAATCTGTCAAGTTCCAAGAAATGCAGTAAGATTGTTAATTAAGCATTTACATTGCAACTAGCATATAAAATTTGTCAAAAAATCGTATTTCTATATATTGATGTCTTTTTTCTCCATACTCCAAAGAGTAATTTATACAGACAATGCCTTACATTTTATAAATCTTGACACAGTATTACTAATCTTAATTTACAGTTTTTGCCTCTACTACCTATGACTGATTTGACTGTTTTACCCACAAACAGTTCTGAGAAAACACAGTGCAGTCTTAAAATCACTTTAAAGTTAGTATCTAAAATCTACTGCAGCAAAAAGATGGTCTCTTAAAATAGCTTCCTTTTTCCTACAGTCCTTGAATATGTAGACCCATGGCAAGTAGCACCAACTTAACTCCAGATCACAGGAACTGCAGTTCTCTCTCTCTCACTCGCTCACTCTCGCTCTCTTGCTGTGTGTGTCTCTGTCTAGTTCTGTCTCTCTCTCTCTCTCTCTCTCTCTCTACATTACTCCAGGTTTAACCCTGACAGCCATGCACTTCCCATGCTGCTGCTGCTTCTCAGTAAGTCACCCACAAGCAGGAACTTTCTAACCCACTGGTCTTCATGCCACCTTTAAGCACTTATGTGCAGTCACCACAGAGGTGGTGTCGTCACTGGGTAGGGAACACTGAAAATTTACTACGCAGCAGAGCCAACAGTAATCCACTAACAGGAAATCATTAGGCAGAATTTCCTAATGGCAGGGGACTATTGCAGACTCAGAGACATTCCAGAGAGTGCTAAACTTTTGCTCTCTAACTCCTTCCCTCTGGCACTGTAGCTTCAAGTGTGAGGCCCTTCTCGCACTATCCCCAGACTGCCCTAAAATAAAAACTTCCTAGCCAGGGATTGGCTGTTGCATAAAAAGGCTTAAGTCCTGCTTGTAATGTTCAGACAAATTGATTTTAAATTTTGGGTGGGTTTCTTAAAAGAAAATGCAAAGGTGACAGTAATGAACATGGCAACATGGAATGTGGTCCAGATGAGAAGGACTGAAATAAGAGTCACCATTCCCAGCCATGTAGCCTTATCATCAAGTCACTAGGTTCAGATCCACAGCCTTTACTACATCTACAAAGACCACAAAATGGCTTCCCTTCCCCATCTGGTTTTCAACTCATCCTTTCCTTATGCTGCCAAGACCATTTGTCTTAATTACCGTTTACTGCTGTGAAGAGACACCACTACTGAGCAACTAATAAAAGAAAGCATTTAATGGGGGTGGAGGGTACTTACAGTTTCAGAGGGTTAGAACATGACCATTGCCAGGAGCATGGCAAGGCAGGCAAGCAGACGGTTCACATCTGAGTCACAAGTTATAGGCAGTGAAAACAAGGGAGACTTGGCATGGAGGGGTCTTTTGAAACCTCAATGCCCATCCCCAGTGACACACCTCCTAATCAAGACAGTTCCAAAAGTAGGAACTAAGCATTCAATCCTCGAGCTTAAAGCACTTTCGTTCAAAGCACCGACCTCATTCATTCCACCTGATCTAGACTTGTCTGTTAAAATTGATGGCGCCCCTGGCTATACCACATGGCTGCACACAGCTGAGGGCAACATTTTCACTCTCTTTCTTGTTCCTTACAGTGAAAAATAAGGATAAATAAATGCTTATTTTTTACTCAAAAGCAAAATGGTCTTATTTTGTACAATGGTAGAATATAGATATTCTTACCACTCAGGTTTCTTTGTTAAATATAAAAATACCGATGAAAAAATCAGCACTTTTTAACCATAAAAACCATTTAATAATAAAAAATTATTAACATCTGGATATACATAAAGGAAGAAGCAACTAAAGCAATTTTCTAAACTTGTATCCTAAAATTAGATGGAATTTCTGTAGCTGCCAGGATCTCAAAGGATAAAATGAAATTCCTTAACTTCTCAAACCTACATGTCCTGGTTAGGCCCCAGGAAACCGCCTCAAAATTAATCTGCTCTGTGTACTCTCTCCACAGGGTATCTGCCACATTAAGAACCCTCAGGTCCCTTTCTCCTCAAGGTCTGCCTCAAGTCCACATCCTTCACGGCAAGCCACGCTTCTGACCTGCTTCTGCTCCCTTCATTCCTATGCTGCCTTCCAGGCTTGTGTATGTACTTTATCTCACCTGCATATTGGCTCACTTGCTCAAAAATACTGCCCACCATCATCATGTTAAATATGATTTGGCCAAACAGTTCTTTGAAGTGCAAGATCACCACCATGCCAAAACCTGCTCACAGAAGGAACTAACCATGAATTTTCTTCAACACTCATTAAATATGGACTTCTTAGGAGCAAGATGTACTCATTACAGATTAAATACTTTGGAAATCCCAGGCAAATTATCTATTACAGTAATGCAAAAAATACAGAATAAGATACTAGCATCCAGCATCCACAGTCTCACATATGCATGATGGAGACCTAAGAAACTACACCTTCACTAATATGCGAAAACACCAAAGGAATAAGCAGAACTTGTTGACTTTGAACTTTCCCTACAGTGCTGTGTCTAAATGAGCCTTAAAGAGCTGTTTAAAAATAACTAGAAGGGCCATATTCTGGGAGAAAAATACATACAACATATAGATGAATCTATTTCCCTAAATTGGCTGCTTAGTTTGGGCTGTGCTATTTCCTGCTCAAATTGGTTTCCTGCAATTTGTGAAGGCTGCCAAATACTTAGTGATCTCAGCAATACACTTAACACAAATCGGCAAATCTCCCCTATTTTTCACAATGACATGAATTTTCAGAGAAATATGCACGATGAAGATAATAAGAATGAGCTCATCTGCTTTTTTTTTTTTTTTTTTTTTGTCCTGGATTTATCATTTTTATCAGGTTGCCAGTAGCTTAGGAAACCAATAAACACCCTCCTAATATCATTTCTTGTCTGATTTCCTCATATTAATCTGGAGACAGTTTTTTAGGGGTGGATAGGGTCAAATATGCGCGGCCTGACCTCACCACTGGTCAGCAAAACTAAAAGATCAGTATGAAGGGGAAAAAGCCAAATATAGCCAACATTGATTTTTAAAATCAGAAGATGCAACATGTTAATAAAAACTTGTATAACTACAAATGGCATCCCCTCTGGCAAGTTAAAAAAAAGAATTAGCTGGTATAAAAGCAAGTCAACACAATTGTGATATGTAGCAAAGAATCCCAGGCAGCAAGGACACAGTTAAGTTCTTTAGAGCACATTCATTTATTAAAGTAGCGCTGCAATCTGCTGTGTGTCACACAGTATATTACTTTGCCCATACAGCTGTACATGCAAATACTTATTGCAACGAGTCATTGATCTGGTTCAAGGTTTCTCAAAAAAAAAAAAAAAAAGTTTCAGCCTTAAAAAAACCTTACTTTTGTAGAATATAAATTACATTTAGCAACTATATAGATATATACACATATATTTACATATATACACATATATGCCAAATCTTATCTCTCTTATATTCAGAAATTCTACAGCCTTCACTTCATGAAATACACTGCCCTATATTCACACAGGTGAATAGCCTAGGGCTAGTATGAAAAAGTCCTAGGAGAAAGAAAGCATTTTAATAAATATTAAAAATTCAGCTCATATTTAATATATAATTTATTTGACACTGAAAAACATAGAAAAGCTAGTGACATTTCCATCAATACACTTTTGTAGACTTGAAAAATGACTTCACAAAACAACTGAATTATGAATCATAAGAACTCTATACTGAGCACTAACTAAAACCCCATGAGAAAAACTTAGACAAGAACATAAATCTTGAGGCTAGAACTTTTATCAACATATTTTTTAAATTTTAAGAACCAGTATTTGTTAATTTAAACAATCATGGTCTAATTGTTTTCTTAACCTAAAGGTAAGATCACTTCAAAGTACCATGCCAATGTTAGTTCTCCTCCTGGCTTAGGGTGGAGTGAGGAAAACCACATCATAGCCTTACTAGATCCTTTTTCCTAGGATGGTACCAAATAAGTGATCCAACTCCTGCAAACATGAACAGCCAACACCTCCAGCACTCTCTTAGCTGGAGGGTTGGGAAGCTGTGTCCAAGACTGTTGTCAAGATACCAAACCTCCACAGATGTTCCCAGAGTTTCCATCACTGATAGTGCTAGAAGGAGTAATGTGAAAGGCACTGACAGTAGCAAGTCAAAAGCCACCAACACTGAACCACCTGGCCACGCAGCCTCAGTCACAGCATTGGAGCACCTGATGAAACTGGAAATGCCCAGCACAGGTGAATTCCAGGCTTGAACCTCACAGTAGAGCTTCCTGCAGGCTACACGTGGTCTATACCTGCATCACCCAACATGACATCACTAGCCACATGCAGTGAGTGACCCTGAAAAGTGACCAGTCCACCTGGACACATTTCCATTATATTTCCTTTTAATTAGCTTTTCTGCACTAGTCAAAGGTAATGACTGAGAACAAGTCTTCAGCGCCCATGACGGTCAGGGCTGAGCATGAACCAGTCTGTAGTCATGTCAAATCTGGAATGGAAACAGACGGATTCCTCAAAAAACCAAGCTTCAGTTCAGTGTCCTAGTGGGTTCCATAGTAATGGGAACAGGGACTATCTCTGACATGAACTCAGTGGCTGGCTCTTTGATCACCTCCCCCTGAGGGGGATCAGCCTTACCAGGCCACAGAGGAAGACAATGCAGCCACTCCTGATGAGACCTGATAGACTAGGATCAGAAGGAAGGAGAGGAGGACCTCCCCTATCAGTGGACTTGGGGAGGGGCATTCGTGGAGAAGGGGGAGGGAGGGTGATATTGGGAAGGGATGAGGGAGGGAGCTACAGGGGGGATACAAGGTGAATAAAGTGTAATTAATAAAAAAAAAAAAGAAAGAAAGAAAGAAAAGGAAAAGAAAAGAAAAAAAAAAACAAAGAAAGAACGCCAAGCTTATCACATCATCTAGGCCTGGCTCTCAGGTCACACACGCCATGGGCACTCACAGAACTCAGCAGGCCAATCTTAACTCTCAGTGTGTCAGTTTAAGAAACCAACCCCAGGAGCCAGCAAGATGGCTTTAGCAGGCAAGAAGTCCTTGCCATGCAAGCCAGGCAACCTGAGTTCAATCCCCAGAACCCAAGCGACAGAGGAAGGAAAGAGTCAATTCCACAATGTTGTCCTCTGACCTTAACATGCACACTATGACATACAGTGCGCACATGTGCACACACGCCTGTACACAAATTAATTAAAAATCAAAAAAAGCCAACTCCAAAAGGAAAACACATCACTCCTTCAGCTCATTACAGAGCGAGACTCAATGCGGGAGCTTGAAAAACAAACAAGCAGTCAGAAAGTGCTCTCCTAAGCCCAGCGGAACATCTAAGGCAGCTCCCACCCTCCTACCAGGTCCCCTCACATCTCTTCTACAAATGCAGACGGAGGTAATGCGAACTGTCATAAGCAGAGCAGCATTTACTCTGGAGTCACATTTAACTCTCAGCTGTTGGTAACCAGCTGTGCGACTTGATAACTTTGTGCCTCAGCTTCCTACTACAGAAACTGATTAGTAACAGCTCCTTTCTTGGAGGACTTTAAGAATAAGACCAGGTAAGAGATAAAGGATTTAGCATAGAACCTACCATATAAATATCATTTCTTACTTATCATTTCATCACTATTTCATCACTGTCTACCTTTACAAAGCAAAACAAATCCAACTTTAAAACAAGTTCCAAATCCAAAAAATATTTGTAAATCAAAATTTATTCCTAAACCAAAATATTTAAAATTAATTTCAACATCTTCTGGGGTTTATTGTTTTTTGAATGTGTCTCTACCTTCCTTACAGTCTTATTAAGCATTTAGTTATATCTGCACATACTCTAAACTCTTTGAAACAATTCAAAAAGCTTTATTATTTGTAATGCAGGCACTCAGTAAATGTCACCCAGATTTACAGAATTAGGTCCAGGAATGATCAAAAGTAGTGACTTTCAAAATATGTAATGGAATTTTTCCTAATTTAACTCAACAGTTAATAATTAGCAGCAAGAAGCAGGTATTAACCCAGAGCTAGGGACTTTCCCATGAGAAGACTAGGACAGAGGCCCATGAGCTTACAATAGTGGGTGAGCAGAACTGGGGTGGGAGGTAATAATGAACTAACACTGGAGGTAGACAGGAGCTAGTCCTGCTGCATCTCAGAGGTCATGGGAAATGGGTCATGTCAGATCACATCCCACAGAGAAGCACCTGAACCATGACATGAACTGACTGACATTCTTCATGAAAACATGAAGGCTGCTATGTAAATAGCACAACACTGGGATCTGTGCAGAGACTGTAAAAGATGATAGTTATCTGGATTATAGCCGTAGAGATGGGCCAGAAAGGATACATTCAAATGCATTTTAGATATACCATTGACAAGATCAGATACTGGCTGGGTGTAAAGAGTAAAAAAAAAATAATGTGGCTCCACTTAAGGGTTTGATTATCTGTTCTTTTCTGGAAAAGATGGGGTAAAGCAGCAGTCTATAGAAAAATAAGTGGGTTGCATGAGCTGTATTAAGTTGGATATGTGCTTGCTTTCATCTGTGTTAGTTAACCATGAAGACGGTTCAATGCTCCTACTAAACAAGAAGCTTTGAAAAGACAAGGACTGTTCCTGATTAAGCATTATACCAGAAGCTCAAATTATGTTGGCAATTTAATGGTCATAACAGCCCCCAGGAGAGTGGCATGTGCACAATAGCTCATCTTTCTCACTTTTACAACATGTAGCCAAATGAGCACCTTTCAAATAAACTCCAAAAACTCTTAGTCCAAAAGTAATCACTCCCATATTGTTCTTGACATTTCACAATCAACAGCATATCCAGTCTCTATTTGGGCAGTGTCAAGAACAGAGTGGGAAAGCACTAGGGACATTCGCCAGGGGCCCAGCAAATCTAAGCTGGGTTCTGTCTCCAGATGAGAAAAAGAGAAGTGCCGGACAAACAGAACACGCCCAGTGTGCCCAGTATTCGCTGGACAAGTACATGGGTGAAGCTACAGGAAAGTGAGGAAAGAGGAAAAGTATTGGGTCTCTTTAGCTCCTTCTCATCCAGGAAGACCTACGGATGAAGCTTACAATCCCATCTAACAATATTTTCACAATAAATACGTCAGACTGTGACAAACTATATCAGTTGTTGAAGCTTCAAAAACAATTAGAAAATAAAATCATTTGAGAGTATTTAACAATTTGGAAGCAATGAGTACTATCTAATTTCAGGGTTTTTCTTTAAAAATAAGTATTTATTCCTTAATCTCCAATATTCTTACTATTAAACCATTTCACACAAAAAGGTGTGAAATTGCATTCTGAAGTTTAGCAAAGGGGTTAGGAGCTGGATGAGGAAAAACGAAAGTTCACAAGTTTGAAAGCAGAGCCAAACATTTTAAAGGAAACCCTGACACTGATTTCTAATATTCACCCTAACTAAAAAGCTGAACATCCAAATAACAAAGCATAAAGGGCAGTTGAACTTGACTATTGAGTCCACTTTCCCTACTTGCGGTTTCTTAATGAAAACCCCTGCAGAAAGAATGCCACCATACCTGAAGCACCATAAATACTGGAATATCGCTGAGACTTAGAGCCAGATGGAGAGGACTCCTTCATCCGGTCGATCACATTTTCTGAAAGCTAAAAAAGAAACAGCAGAATGAGACTGATGAGACAAAAGCAAAAGACAATGCAATAACATCCAAGTAATGCCACATCTGCATCGTTCTGCATATCGAATGGCCTACTCAATTATACTCACACAAACAGCTGTAGCGCTACACAAGCAAAACGGTTTTAAAATTCCAAGCCCACCCGACAGCACTACTCCTTTATCTCTTGTACTGTACTAAGCGCTTACTGCAAATGTTTCTTGGATTGTGTTATGCACCAAATTATAATCTCAGAAAAAAATATCAAACACCAGAATTCTTTCAGCATTCATTCAGTAAATATTTAGTAAATATATATGGATGGATATATGGATGGATGGATGGATGGATGGATGGATGGATGGATGGATGGATGGATGG
>NW_026586550.1:5099869-5121701 GCF_907164565.1 Psammomys obesus
TGGATGGATGGATGGATGGATGGATGGATGGATGGATGGATGGATGGGTTAACATACCTCAGCTGGATCATTCCCTCCTCCCCCCACCTTTTTTCTTCCTTTCCTTCCTACCTCCCTCCGTCCTGTTGAGGACACACAATCACTTTCAACAGCTCTTACTTGGCATTATCTCTGTGACAACAATAAACTAGACTTAGGAAGATTCAAAACCACCAACCTGCTGAGAGAGAAGTGGAATAAAGAGCCAATGCATGTGAGTATGCTATGAAGGGCACTACTGGACTCTGCCAGCCTATAAAGGAAGTCTGTACAAATGGAATGGGTGGTGCATTCATCCAGGGTGTGGGGATACGGCTTGGATAGAGAAGCAAAGGAGACTCACAGGGATGGATGAACTGAGCAAAGAACCACGTGAAGTGTAGATGAGAAATGCGGTTGCCACCACTAGACCGCCAAGTGGAGAATGAAGTAGGCAGCTGGCAACAGGCCAGAGACTCTGGGGAACATGCCAGCCTGTGGATCTGAGCCACCAGCATGGTCACTACTATACTTTTGTGTTTTCTTGATAGTGCTCACCAATATCTGACACTGTTGTTTCCTCTCTGCCTTTTCCACTACAGAAAAAGATGGCAAAAGGGTAAAGGTTTTGATGTCCTATCACTCTATGCCCAGACCCTACAAGGAAGGAAAGGAGGGAGGGAGGGAAGGAGAGAGGAAGGGAAGGAGGGAGGAGGGTTGAGCATACTGAAAGAGAAGATGTAGAAAAAGGTGGATATTTTAGATTTTAAAACTCTTAGGAAACAAAGTTGGAGCCTAATAAACTAAGTTTCAGGGGCATCAGGCACTGAGGATTTTCAGCAAGGTAATGATATAATCAGATTTACATTTCAGAGACCATGCTGGCTACAGTGTAGACAACAAACTGAAGCAGGATAAGAACAAAAGAACAATCCTGGAAGAGAAAGAACCAGTTAAGACGCTATTAAGCACATGTCCACACAAAGCCTTGCACAGAGTGTACATGAGGCATTATTCATAATAGCAAGAGTGAAAACTCGTATGTAGTCCAGGTTAGCCTCAAACCTGCATCTACCTTCCAAGCGCTGGGATTACAGCTGTAGGTCAATATGATTGCCTGTGTTGAGTCTATCTATGTGAAACACCCAGAAAAGACAATTCTATAAATAAAGCATCAAAACACAAAGTTATCTAGAGCAAAAGTGCAGTAAGGACTAACTATAAAAGAACTCAAGACCTTACTCAGATTATGAAAATGTCCTAAAAAGGTTACTGCATAGCACAGTGGTTATTTTAAGAACTGTCAACTTTCCAGGGATGTAAATTATTCTACAATGAAGTTGTTGGAGGGGTACTATTTTGGTAATACAATAGGGAACACATTCAAAAGATACTTAGGAGCCAGGCACACTGGCTCATGCCTGTGATCCTAGCACTTTGGGAAGCATAGGCAGGCAGATCTCTGTCAGTTCAAGGTCCTCCTGGTCTATAAAGTGAGTCCAGGACAGCCAAGGCTACACAGAGAAACTCTATCTTAGGGGGTAAAAAAAATTAGGGCCTTGCATGGTAACACATGTCTGAAATCCCTGTACCATGGCAGATAAAGGAGGAACAAGAGTTCAAGGCCAGTCTGGGCCACATGAAAAAACTTAACTTCTGGTTTCTCCCCTTTCACTTCACACCCACAGGTTCTACAACCATAAGTGGCTGTATTGTTATCTCTGCCACCATTGCCTTCCCTACATACCCCTTAAGATGGGGTTTCAACATATGGTTTGAACATCCAAAAGTAATCACTCACCAAACTAACTCTGCATTCCATCCAACCACATCTGCCTACCAAAGCTAGGGTTTCTTGTGCCAACCATACCTAACACAAATATTCCAGTGACAGAGTGTTCCCCTTTGTGTTGAAACTCTGCCTTTCCATGACACTGAGTTCCTGTATCTCACTGAGTCATTCATTCAACAAACTAATTCCATACAGCAAGTACTAAATCAAGGCCCCTGGAAACTGCCTATGCCTTAACTGGTACTTCTGTCTCAGGGCCCAACAAAGTAAAAGTGAGATGAGAAAGAGAAAAGCAGCTAAAGAACTGTGCTCTTTAGAGAAAAAGGCCATCTCTTTTCTTAGAAGACCAGTCATACTAAGGAACATACCGAGAGGCTGTGTATCCTGAGACATCAAGGCCAACTGTATCTTTTCTTGTTGCTTTATTTTGTTTTGTGATTCTAGATATTGAACCATGGGCCTCCAAGCTTACATCAGAGCTACTTCCTTGGCAGCACTAGCTACATTTTTTTTAATGTTGCCTGTTTGCTTCTTTTGTTTTTTGAGACAGAGTCTAAAGTAGCCCAGGTTAGCCTCAGACTCACTATGTAGCTGACAATGATCTTGAACTCCTGATCCTTCTGCCTTCACTTGCCATGAACTGGGAAGTTAAGCATGTATGCCAAGTCTAGCGTCATGCTTTCTGACAGTAGCTGCTGGATATCCCTTTGAAATTCATCTATAAAGCTGGAAAAAAAAAAAAAAAAAACTTTGTTAATACCTACGCCAACTCTCTCCATTCCCAGATGACCCTGAGAAAAAAATCCAGTTACAGGGAGCACAGAGACCAGCAGTGGCTGCTCCAGCTTCTAATTGCATGCCCTTTAAGCAGCACGCCCCATCAACCTTCCCATATATAATAAAAGCCCATCATTTCCTCTTTAAAAGAAAACAGGCCTTTATTTCTGAAGCTCGGAGCTATTTTAAATGATATATATTATATTTAAGTGATATATATACACTAACTGATACATAATACATTCAATTCATAGATACCATATATTTCATAACAATGTATTAACATTACAATATATTCTATATAACTCTGTACTGCCGGGGCCAGAGCTCAATGGTGGAACACTTGCCTGGCACACTTGGGTTTGATCCTTATCAAATAAACATAAAAAATAAACCACCACATGTTACATATTATCATTATCACAAATACCACAAAATTCAATATACTGTATTACACATCCAATATAGCATACACATAAGACAGTATATAAAACTTATCAGTTTATATAATTTATACATGCAGTAACTTTTACAATTTAGTTTAATTTCTATATTTCAAACTAAAATCAAAGAACTACAACATTAAAATTATGTACAACTATAACTGGTCAGCAATGTTAGCTAAAAACTCAAGTGTCAACTATAAACACGAATTGGTGTTTTTTAAATACACCATCTACCTCCCTTCAAAATGTATACTGACTACTTTCTACAGCAACTATGAAAAGTCCTTTCAATCCCTAAAGCAACCTCAAAGTGTTACCCTTCAAACAGAAAGAGCTGGCTCAGAACAGATGACAGCCACCCCACTTCAGTTCCCTGTCTGGAAGGTAAAGTTTTGGTCACTGGATTATGGGGATTATAGTATATACACCATGAACTACCTGGTGGAGTGGTTATTCGTACAGCTACAGCCACAGTTTTTGTTTCACCTAGTTCGTTCTCATCACCTGGTCCTTAGCTGAGGATGAGGCCTGGAGTTCTGGCATCTGTAGGGGTGCTGGTAGGAGTGTGTAACACAGCGGTGCTCAACCTTCCTAATGCTATGACCTTTAATAGAGTTCCTCATGTTGGGGTGAATCCCAACTATAAATTTTTTTTATTGCTACTTCATAAGTGTAATTTGCTACTGTTATTCGTAATGTATATAGCTGTGTTTTCCGATGGTCTTAGGCAAAGACTCTGAAAAGGTCATTACCTGTCCCTGGCTATACAAACACAGTAGCATGCTCTACAGGCTCAGCTATAAACTCAGGCCTCACCTGATCTCACTCACTTATGAGGCAGCAGACAAGACTGAAAGACTCAGGAAAAAGTGGTACACACAGCCTGTATCTGTAAACAGCTGTGCTCTTCTCTGTGATAAAAACTGACCCAATGTTGGGTAGAGGTGGAAGTCAAAGGTACAACATAAGCTTCAGGGGGAGCTAGACAAGCAGCCTCAGTAAGAGGAAACTCCCCAGTTCTTAAAGAGCACTGCCATTAGAAGAGCCTTTTCCCATTTGCTGACCTTTATCTGCTACGCCTGCCTTCCAGCTAGCTGCCTCTGGAATCTCCATCTAAACAAATACCAAATATGAAGTAACATCCCTCTACAAATTGCACTCAGAGGCCCCTGGACTTTGAAGTCCATGGATTAATTCAATGTATACAAGACTGTGTGCTCACTGTGTTGTTGGGGCAGAGTCCATATCTTGCAAAAATTCATAGTGGCCTCTTATCAGAAGAACCACTATTACAGTAAAGGGAAATCAGATAAGCAAGCCTGTTGGCAGAATCTGCAGGCCTTGCCTACCGCACTATTCAGACACTTTAGCAGGCAAAGCTTGGCCACCATTCAACTCATACCATGGCTCCACCGAGCATGATACATATCATCCAGTCATCCCACTTATCTCTTCCCACTGGCTTTGTCTGGTCTTATCCAAAATTTGCACAAACATACTACCCAATCCATAACTCCTTCTCAGACAAGGGAGATTGAGTAAGAGGAACAAAGATAAAGTCTTCTGCCCTCATAAAGGCAAACTCAAGTAATCTTTGAGGTGGTAAAGGTGGGAGCCACAACACAGAACAGCTCACAACTTCAGCAGCTAATAGTTGTTCTTTAGATGTTTCTTATCAAATTGATTTAAAGAACACAGACACAATATTCTCTCTTGGTCTTTCCTCCACATAGGAACAGGTCATTTTCTGTGAGCACTGGTTCCCCGCCACCTTTTTAAGGCACAACTCCCATATGCAGAAGAGAAGGGGTGGCAGGGAACACACAGACTCATTTCTGTAAAACTTGTCGTTTTCAGTTCTCATTTAGTTTGTTACTTGTATTCTGAGTCCTAAAAAGCTTAAGATGGCCCAACGCATCCACAGACCCTTAAAGTTGAGAGGGACCAATCCTCTATCAGCTAACTAAAACATTCACAAAGTCCCTGTGGCTAACATAATAAATGCATTATACCAGCTAACACTCTCTGCAGAACCCTCTATAGCACCCCACATTAGGAAACCTCTCAACAGCCAACATCTGCAAAAACGCACAGTATGTTTCACAGAGGTATGCATACGGCTCCTGTGAATGTCAGCCTGCAGCTTCAAGGCCAGCTTGAAGAGATTTGTTATGTCAGAAACCATGATAAGTATAACTTTGAAAATGATACTCATTGAAGTTGACATTTGCTCTGGAAGAGTTCACTCACAGCTCTGATGTTTTAGATAAGTTCATGAAAGACCAGGTTCTGAGCACACTTTCTAAACAGGCATAGCAGGTGGACACAAAAATCCTATTAAGCATGTAATGTGAATAATAAATGTGCTTGTTTTTCTGTTACTAAAAAAATTATTTGAGAGCTAGAGTGCAAGGGAAGACAGTAAGTAATCCTTCATTCAGTCCATATGACTGAATTGAAAACAGGCATAAGAATACAGGCTGTTTTACAGAGCAGAGAATACTAGCAACTGCTCAGAATAAAGGAAAAAGCAAGAGCATATATAATACCATGAAAAGTAGTCCTGCCCACTAGAAGAAACTTGAAACTTGACTTTGTTTCAAATCATAGGACCTTTAAGTACATACGATAAGCACCTCAGCAAGAATACGGCAACTTATGATCTACTTATAATAAACTCAGCAAACTTAGTGACTTCTCTCTTGGTCACTTCACACTACTCTTTCTATATCAGGATAACTGAAGGTGAGACTTCAGCATCACTGGACAGAACACAAAGTGGTTTCCCGAAACAGTGAGTTCTGAATTATCGGTGTACTCTTACTTTTCTCAACTGATGATCCTAAACATTATAAAATTGATCAAACTTGGAAAAACTCTCTTTAGCCAAGTTGCATAAACCCATAAAACCCACATCTGAAGGTTGGGACTCATCTGTCCATGTTTCAACAACTGCCTAACGACAAAACCTTGCTTTCATGCTAAGAACACTGCTCTCAAGCCTGAAAAGCAAACAAGATGACTGTTCCAAGACAAGAAAAACATCAAGAGCAGCTAAAAGATTTACAAGACTCACACAGTGAACAAATGACCTCAAAATCCTCAGTCTGCTGTGTCTCTCTTTGGGGCACAACATGCTCTCCTGTTTAGTTCTTTTTGGGTCACATAGGTTTACGCTTCAGCTCTCCTGAGGACCTCCAAGCTACAATTGTAAGTGCATACTGACAAAGGCCTAGACACAGGACCAGGAACACACACATGCCACATTCTCATTAATATGCAGTTACACAGAAACAACAGAAAGAGAAATACAATCAAAGGTGACTTGCCCATGCCATACGCTATACTAAATCCTACAGAGCAAAAATCTGAACCCAGGTTTGATTCCAATGCACTTTCGAAGAACTTTAAATATTAAATGTGAAAGGAACCCTATCTTAAATAATGACCACTTTTTATTTAGAAATAGACAAAGCAAGCTGGAAATATAGCTCAATGGCAGAGTGCATGTCTAGCACATGTGAAGACCTAAGTTCAATTCCCAGCACCACAAACAACAATAATTAACTAAAAGTCTACAATTCGTCAGGTGTTTTACACACCTTATCCTCTTAACCTTAGCAAATGAGGTAATAACATTCCACTTTACGGATAAGGTCGTGTCAGAAGAGAGTGACTTGTCCATAGCCACAAACTAATGAAACATGTCAGCTTAATTTCAAGTTGGCTGTCTCCTGTCCATGACCTCAAGAAACCCAAAATGACTTCTAAGTCCTCACAATTCAACAGCATATCAGCTTCAGAAAAAACGGCAACAAGCCATATTTTGTTCTCAAAAAAATAAAATAAAATAAAATAAAATAAAATAAAATAAAATAAAATAAACAAAAAACAAAACTGACAGTGGCAAGAAGCTCATGAAACTTCAGAGCTGGAAAAGATGGAGATCTGAAAGACATGCTGCAATCCACCAGCCTAAAGAAAACCAAATGCCACTCAGGGAGATTACAGACCAGTCTTTAAAAAGACAAGAAGCAAAGGAGAATCCCACCAAGGGCATTTGCAGAAGAGCAGCAAACAAATCAAAATAAGCCTGCTTGTGCCTGGACTGTAACAATGGAGATAAAATGTATCTGAACGGGGAGCTTGTGTAAGTCCTATGGCCGCAGGACATAGTTTTAAAAAGTTTACAGAAGTTCTTTAAAACAATCTCACTGTTTGAACGGAATACACATCCCTACTGCCATGCCTACCACTCTGCATTATCTATATTTTATCTAAGTCTCTGCGCTGTACAAGCTCTATTTCAGTTTATTGTACTTCATTGCCCTGTCTGTACTGAAACATGAGGACACATTCCAAAAACATGTTCCTAAACAAAACCTTCTCAATTGAAATTTACTTTCTTCTTTTTTTTTTTTTTTTTTAAGTTTTCACTCTCTAGGGTAAAACATTCAAAACCTAGAGAAAACTTTTTTTTTCCATCTCCCTATAAACATCAAGTTTGTAGTAATTCTTCTCTTACTACAAAAAGAACCAATTAAGCCACTAATGAGCCTGCCTGTGCCTGGACTGTAACGACAGAGATTAAATGTATTTGAAAAAGGAGGCTTGTGTTAAGCCCTATGGCTGAAGGACAAAGAATTCTGCCTGTTAGTTCTATCACTAATTAGTATAGTGAGAATTACTGGTCACAAACCCAAAAACGCAGTTCAACAGTCTGTAGTTTCTATCAAGAAAACTTTAATAAGTTCTTTTCAAAGTAACAAACTTCAGAGAAAAAGTGTTCAAACACTTAATGTTTTTAAAAGTTTTATTTCCTTGTAACAGATGCTAAAAAGTATCATACAGAGTTAAGTGATTAACAGTAGTTTTGTAAAAACAGTAGACAGAAGATATGAATTACTACAAAACCTTCTGAAGTCACAATGCTTTATTTACAAAGTACAAGTAAGTGTACTTCCCAAACCATGAAGCTCCAAAGTCAGGTGCAGAGGAGAGTGCTAATGAAGTTAGCGCCCGTATACTGATACCCTAGAGGAACTTCAAGTTGTCAGTACACGTATCAAGTACACGCAGAGGGCATTTAAGACGTCTCTACAACGTATCCCTCAGAACTGACTGCCTTAGTTCTACTAACCTTGAAGAAAAGCAAACCGACCTCCGCCCCTACAGGCTGGCAGATGTAGGGTAGGCCTGTAATAACTGGGCCTGGTTCAAAACTTGGGCGAACAAACCACAGGAGAGGCGACATTATCAGGTAGCAGGGAAGGAACCAGAAGCCAGAAGTTAGCCAGCAGGGCCAGGAATGACTTGAATGCATGAATACAGGTATGTGTTGGGGAGAAGGGTGACAACAGAAGAGGGGCACGGAATGGCAGAGGCAAAAAAGGGTAATCCTTAAAACGCCAATTCACCCTGAGAGAGAAGTGCGCAGAAAAGCAGGGCTCGGGTCCCGTACAGGCGGCACAGACCGCACAGAGAGGCAAGAGTTTTGAAGTCCTGCAACGAGTGAGCAAGGACGACTGTGGTGACCCGGCACCCCCACCTGTCCCAGCACACTGCCTGGCGCCTGGCACACAACCAAGAACTTTCTCTGAATGGATATTCCGTATCCTGAAACTACGGGCTTCTTCCCAGAGACCCAGACTTCTAGAGGGACGGCAAGGCGGGCCAAGAGCGGAGAAAGTCGGTGCTGCGATCCCAGCGTTGGGGTCCGAGTTCAAGGGCTGCCCTCCGCCCGCCCTAGGCACTCACCCGGATGCCCTTCACCACCGTGATGTTCTCGTTCTCGTCCGCCTCAAAGGTGACCCGGCGCGTGCTAGCGGTCCCGCCCATGGCTCCTGCTTCTGTCCCCGCAGAGCCCGAGCGTGGACCCACGAGCACGTCAGGACCCACGCGCACAGTTGCGCGTGAAAGCCGGGTCGCTTCCCGGGCTGGCAGGAGCAAGGCCACGACCCCAACAAGCAAGGAGAAGGCGCCGGTCCCAAGAGCCTGCCTTCTCCGGTCACGTGTCAGAAGCAGGCCGCCTCGGGTTGGCCCAAGAGGCAAACTGCACGCCTCTTATCGGGAGGTGCAGCAGGATTGGTGGGTTCGGACCCGGATACTCTGGCAACAGGTGGTGCTTAACAGGGCTTCCGGAGCCTCTGGGGGTAGTAGGAATTGTAGTCTTGATCTGGCGCGAAGGGTGCTGTGACCGTTCTTACGCCCTTAGCTTGCAGAGTGAGCAGAGCATTCTGGGAGTTGTAGTGTTGCGGGAGGTCTCTAACTGGTTTACTTTCAAGGAACTTTGTTCACCCACCAGCTTAGTTTCCAGTTTACTCTAGACACAGGCTATATAAGTAACTGAAAGCTAGATGTGGGAGATGCACTTCCCTAAACAAACAATTTTTATATTCCGATTCACAAACCCCTGACACTAAACTGATTTAGCCATTAAGTCTTAAACTTTAAGGGACAGAGACTACATCTGTTTATGTTCCTATCTTATTGCCCATGTATTTGTTAGTCTGTGTGAAGCGCAACTTTTAACGTTAAGCCTTTCAAATCTACATACAAAAAAAAAAAAAAAACAACACAGGAAAGACGTGTTCACACCAAGTGTACAGACTGGTTCGAAGTTAGTGAGTGATCTCAATTGGTTGTTCACAGTCAGTTACAGAATGAACCAAGTGTACAGACAGAACATTGCTTCCCACGTTTGTGTCTTTGGCTCCTTCCCTCACACAAGTTAGATCACAAGACGATTAGGCAGAGAAAAGTAATCGCCATAGAGGGCATAAATTCATGAAGGAATTAAAGTGGCGTTAGACCAAGTGGAGACAACCTGCTCTGGAAAGTTTCTAGTTCGTTACTTTACCTCTATGAAGTCTTAATTTTAGGTTATATGTGTTATTTTGTTTGTTTGTTTTGCTAACCACTATTGCTAAAAGAGCAGTCTGATCTTAGATTTACAGAGGCAAACAAATACCCTTTAGAAATAGAAGGGTGGGGCTGCAGATGTAGCTCAATTGTGTGAAATGCACAAGGCCCTAGCTATGTGAGGGAGGAGAAGGAAAGGGAGGGAAGGAGAATAGAGGAGACAGGGAGAGGAGATGACAAAGGAGGGAGGGCAGAAAGAAAAGGAAGAGGGGGGAGCGAAGAAAAACAGCTGAACAAAAATCTTATTCATCCTTTTCAATATTAAAAGCCACAGAACACAGTATACCATGGCATCCTCTTGCGACAAAAGGATCCACAGCATTGAAGAAACTTTTTGAGCTTCAGCTATTTGTCAGTACGTCAGAATCTATGCAGCACAGACTCTGCCTCTCCCATTCCTATATCCCTGGTCAGTAACAGCGTTCATTCATCTCATCATGTCACTCTCTTCAGCGTTTGTGCATCTACATAGAGCTCTGTTTCCTTTTGGGACTACCAGCTCCTTTACTTGTCCCTACGTTACATCACAGCTGAACTTTCTTCTGCAGAGAACCCAGATCCACAGGGATTGTCACTCCTTGCATTGGGTCCTCCTCCTCCACGAACACAACCACCTCAGTTTTTAACCCAAAATGGCATGTATTGAAGTTGCTACATACAGCAGCTGCTCAATAACTACTTGCCAAATTACAGCCCTCCATACAGAGAATAGAGAGATAACAGTACCACTTGTTAATGATGAAGGCCAAGCATGAGAAGAAAGTGGATGCCATCCATTAGGGCACAAAAAGCATCCAAGTGGTCTTCTGGGCAGGAAATCTAAAATACTTTCAAATTCTTAGTTCAGTTCAAACAACACTAAACAATCTTTGCGAATAAAGCTGGTATGGGGGGTGCTGAAAGGGACAATACTGTTCCACCAAGGTCAATTTCAAGGCCCATCACTCCTATCATTTCTTCCAGAACTACTGAGAACCAATGGCCTCCTCTTCTCCCTGGTATCGCTTCTTCATGGTCATTTTACCCAAAGACAGCATTTCATAGCTGGAAACATAGGAAATGGAATGCAAAGGGTATTAAAAAAAAAAAAAAAAAACACTTTAAACGTGAACCACTCAGTTTCTCTCTCCCTTTTCTCTATTTTTGGTATCACTTTTCTCAAGTTTAAAAGTGAAATTCACAGCATACAAGAGGAAAAGCAGAGCATCTCAGGAAATGAGTCTTAACTGGTAAACATCACGGCCGACTACAGAAAGGTGACACGGGAGCCATAAGCAGAAGAAAAACATCCATATGGAAAGAAGTAAAACTGCCTCTGTCACACATGACATGATCTTATAAATAGAAAACTCCCAAAGAATCTACAAAAAAAAAAAAAGGTATTTTTTTTAAAGTACAGCAAGGTTGCAGAATATGAGATCAAAGTAAAAGCTCTATGTGTCTCTATATGCTGCAACTAGCAAGCCCAAAATGAAATGAAGACACCAATCCATCAGGAATAGCATCAAAAATAGCTCAAATGTCCATTTATTGATAAATAGATAAACATAA
Source organism: Psammomys obesus (assembly GCF_907164565.1). Classification (NCBI taxonomy): domain Eukaryota; kingdom Metazoa; phylum Chordata; class Mammalia; order Rodentia; family Muridae; genus Psammomys; species Psammomys obesus. The sequence continues at coordinate 5,111,375 of NW_026586550.1, forward strand.
TGCAGCATTTCCAGATAATGGAATAATATTGGGCATATTATGTCATAACATGAAACATTATGCCCAGACTAGAAAGAAAGTTCAGTAGTTAAGAGCCCTTGCTGCTCATTTTCATTTCCCAGCACCCAAGTGGCAGTTCATAACTGCCAGTAAGCCCCGTTCTCAAGGACCAGAGCCCTCTTCTGTCCCCTGGAGGAACCAGGTACACACTTGGTACACATACATACAGGCAGACAAAACACATGCATAGATAAATAAATGTATTTTTTAACTAAAGAACTGTATTTTTAACTATTCCCAAGGAAAAAAATCTCAGACACAAAAGACTATATTTTGTGTGACTCCATTTAAATGAAATGTGCAGAATGAGCAAATCTCTGGAAAGCGAAAGTAGATTTAGGGGGCCTGGGAGTGGGAGATGGATTTTTAGTTGATACAAAGTTTCATTGCAGAGTGGTTCATAGAAACATTTAGTAACTGGCGATGGTTCTACAGCTGTACCAAAACTGATTGAATCTGTGCACTTAAATTACACTAAAAACTGATCTGTACACTTAAATTATCTTTTTGACATGTGAGTTATACATTAATAAAGAAGACTGAAATTTATCTAGAATTCAGTCAAGGTTTCTTTAATAGAAAGGGTGGGAATTGATCAGTAGCAGAACATGGAAAAAGCTCTAGTGTTTGAGTGTTCTGGGGCATGGCTCAGTGGGTAGAGAGCTGGATCCCCAGGACCCACACAAGAAACTGGAAGAGGGTTGAAACACAGTGATGCAGTTCCTAGGACTCCCTCGACAGCAAGTCTAGGTGAAAGGATGAGTTGCAGATTCAGCGAAGAGAGACCTGTCTCAAAACCTAAGGTAGAGAAGCTACTGAGGAAGACTCTGGCCTCCTCCATATGTACCCATATGGGATTTCTCTCTGTCTCTCCCTCTGTCTGTCTTTGTCTGTCTCTTTCTATCTGTCTCTCTGTCTCTCTGTCTCTCTCTCTCTCTCTCTCTCTCTCTGCTGTAGTACAACTACAGTTGCCTGCACAATAGAAAATCACTGAAGCTTTCAGCATGGATAGGGCAGGGCTCATGATCGCTTCTAGGGAAGGGAGAGTCATTTTTCATCAGCTGAGTATGGTCCCTGGTACAACGCCCACACTCCACTATAGCCTCACCGCTATGTGCACAATAGCAGCCCTAACTGGGTTGCTCAGTGAGGTATATTTTTAAAGAATTTTTTTAAAAAGAGGACATGATGCTTAAAGAAGATGTGGAAGGGCCTGGGAGCATAGGTAGAGTGGGGGAGCTGATCAAAAGACATTTTATGCACATATAAAACCCTTAAAGAGTATATAATAATAGTTTTAAATAAATGAGGATTCTTGAACAGTAGAATAAAAGTCTATCAAAAGGAAGGCAAGCATGGTGGGTTAACCCCACAAACTCAGAGCATAGAAAGGAGACTCACGCCTCCAGAAGTTGCCAGAGTTTCTCAGAACTCTGAGAAAGTTTCCAGCTGCAGTCTTTATAGTGGCTGATCTTATCGAGCCTCCTGCTTGCCCTCAAGTTCTCTCTGCCCACTTCTGGCATAACCATGCCTTTACCAGAGATTCTTCCTCCTGACATAGCCTACCCAAACATCAACAGAGCAACACAGGACTCCCCTCAGCCTCTGCCCCAGGAACTGGCATTCTAAGGAAGAGTGGCAGATAACAACATTGTCTTTGAGGCATAGTTGAGGGCCAAGTAGCAGCTTAGTTCTTCACAAATCTTAGCTTGGCCACTGTGATAGCTCGGCTTGGTTGTCATCTTGATCGGATCTGTAATCACCTGAGAGACACACCTCTGGGTAGAGCAGTGAGAGTGTTTCTGGGTGCCATAAGGACACTTCCCTGATGTTGGTGGCACCTTCCAGCAGATGCCCAGATATGAGGAGGTCAGAGGGAACAGCTAGTGCTTTCTTCCTGACCACCTTTGCCCCTTGCTGTCAAGTGCATCCATTCTGTTGCTGGCACTGCTGCTGCCAGATTTGCTGACACTGGAACCCAGCTTCCTTTCAATGTGGGCTGACCACCACTGACCGCTGTGCCAGACTGGGATGGCTGAGACAGTCAGCATTTGGGGCTAAGCAGCTACATAGGTCTTGGTTTCATCTGTATACAGACAGCCATTATTGAACTACCCAGACCGTGTTGTATAAACCAATCTATTAAATCGACTTTGTGTAGATTTGTCATAGGTCATGGTCTCCTAGAGCAGTGTTTCTCAACCTGTGGGTCACAACCCCCTCCCATTTTAGGAGGGTTCCCATATCAGATATCTTTGTATCAGCTATTTATATCATGTATTAGATATTTATATCACGATTCAGAACAGTAGCAAAAGTACAGGTATGAAGTAACAATGAAAATAATTTTATGGTTGGGGCCACCACAACATAAGAAACTGTATTAAAGTGTCACAGCACCAGGAAGAGTGAGAATCACTGTTCTAAACAGCCCGGACTAACATAGCCACTAAGAAAGTATTGCCCTCTAACTCCTCATTCTGTGTCATTTGTTACTTTTCTATCACATCAAACCTTGTGGAGAAGAAGAGAAGAGGAAGAGATGCACAAAGAGGAGGGAGAGGAGAGAGGGAAGAAGAAATGGTGAGGAAAGGAGGGAAGAAGGAAAGGGGGAGAGAGACAGAAGAAAGGAAGAAGGTAGGTGCACAAAAAGGGAGAAGAGAGGAGGGAGGGAAGAGACAATGATGAGAGGGAGAAAGGAAGGAAAAGAAAAAAGAAAAGAAAAGAAAAGAAAAGAAAAGAAAAGAAAAGAAGGAGGAATGAGGAGGGGAAGAAAGGAGAAACAGGGAAGAAGGCAAAGAGTGGGAGGGAGGGAAGAGATTGTTTCTCCCTGGGGGTAAGGAGGTTAGGGTGAGAAACACCCACCTAGACTTTTAAACCTTTCCAAGAAAGCTTGCAGTATACATGCTGATGTGTCAATCCCCAACTTTAAAGCAAAATCTGCTAAAAGCAAAATCTTCTCTTCAGCTGCTCCCTTACACATCCCTTGATTGTCCCTAGTCACCAGGCCAGGAGTGTAGGGAGTCATGGATGCTAGGGGAAAGAACAATGCCTGAGGAGGTAGATGGCTCAGCTCCTGGTCCCTGGCCAGCAAAGCTAATGAGTGTGTTCTTCATCTCAGTACAAGAGCCCTCACACAGCTCTTGTGGAACACTGCAGCTACACAGCACAGCACTTGGAATCCACAGCCTGGCCTGAAATCGAATGCAGATACAACCATCTTTCTTTCTGAGCTAGAAATGGAAGCAGTCGCCCTGACATTAGTCGTGTACTTATAGAGACAATTAAACACAGTCCTTGAAATCAGTATGATGCTAGAAAATCTAGGCCATATAGTTGCCATAGTTATAGCTAGCCAATTAAAATCACTGGAAAGAGCTGTGGGTGGGGTTCAATCAATATGAGCACATTCTGAAATAAGGACTAGAATGTGTTTCACGTGCTGTCGCAGAGCCCCAGCTTTTAAATCCCTCTCACCTACTGTTACACAGAAAACCACATAAAAACAAGGAAACGCCAACCGTAGTTCTCGCTGCACGTGAGCATTTGTGCGCTTGCATGTACACAGGCTCCTGTGATATACTTGAAATATATGAGTTTTAAGTAGTATGTTTAAAGAGATTAAAAACTCAAAGTAGCATAAAAGAAGCCAGCACTGAGTAGGTGGCACTAAGTGCAGGGTAAAGATGTGTCTTTTGGCATATAACATATCAGTAACAGCACATCAGTCTCCTCTGGGGAATTTCATGCTAATATTGTGAGAGCCGTCCCTTCCCAAGAACCGCCCTGTCCATCTCTAGCTTCTGGCAGACAGAACCTTTGCTGATAATGTCTCTCTCATAGTAAATTGTCTATGCTGTGCCTTGCCTTACTGTAGGGTGAGACCTGGTGACTATTGTGCTTAACAGACACCACTTAACACTATATAGCTAAAATATATTCTGCACATGGGCCATATTCTTAACAATGTCCCAAGATTTCCCCAAGATTTCCTGGTATGTCTGATATAAAGTTTATTCTTGAGTAAAGCCTTACCCAGTTTATAGCAGGTTTCAAAGCAGCCACTTTCTGTCACTGCCTGGATGCTCCTCTATTTGGCCTTTTTCATTTTTATGGGTTTTCCCTGACAACTCATTTCTTTTCTCCTCTCCATCTGCTCATCAAATTATAGTGGATGGAATATTGAGTTGGGGTAAGGACATGGAGGGAGGAGTTGGTGGGGAGAAGTAGGCACAGAGAAAGAGAAACAAATGCTGCCTAGCCCCCATCTCTTCCAAACTCCAGTCCTGCCAAAGTCCCAAGGCCCTTTGATTTCCTTTGCTCAGGATTTAGAGTGATCATCTCTGACGAGCCCAGGACAAGTCAGCAGAGACTCATTTCTCATCTCCATCCCTTAAACAAGCACAAACATTCCATCTGTCATCCCTCCTGAATGGCTCCTCTGGCCTTGATGAATTTTCAAGCCATTTTTACTTGAGAGCACAGGGACCTTCTCTTAAACCTTTAACAATATCTACCTGTCATGGAACTTGAGAGATTTCTGAAATGCAGGCTGTTAGCCTCTTTACTTCCAAATAACAAATGCTTGAAATGCATCAAGGTTATATGAGCATTTCTGCTGAGAGGTTGGACAGGCAGGGAAACGCATGTTTACTGATGCTAATACTGTAGAAATAGCCCCTGTGAACACTCTAAGCTACCGGTAGTGTTTCACTTTTGTCCCAGCTCAGGATCATCCATGGTAAGCACTTTGCTGATCTTTCAGCGCCAGTGAAACTCATCTTTGCTTCCATATTCCCAGGCAAAGCCAACACTAAATATTTCAGCCACTATAATTTAATAAACAAATGGAGAAAAGAAAATAATTCCAACCCTTGGCCCCAGAGTATAAGATTTGACGGTGTATTCTCATGATGGAATTTTGGGGTTTTAAGTGGAAATAACCCTGATACTACCTGATCTCCTTTTTCAAATATTTCATTTTTAAGAACATTTATTTTAAATTATACATATGTATATGTGGGTTGCACATGAATTCAGGTGCTCACAGAGGCCAAGAAAAAGTAGTCAGACCCGTAGGGCTGGAATTACAGGCAGCTGTGGGCAGCCCCACATGGGTAGCCGGGAATTGAACTCAGGTTCTACACAAGAGGAGTGCACAGTCAAAACTGCTGAGCAACTATCTCTCCAGCCCACAGCCTTCGTCTGATTTTGCAGATGGCAGAGCTCACAGGCAGAGACAACGAGTGAGCTGCCCGATGAGTCCACCATGGCTGGTGACATCAGAACCATGCAGTCTGCTATTTGTCACCACCTCCAGTTCCCCTGATGGAAACTGCCCTCATGAGCCTCACCTGCCAGGATCCTGAGGACTGATAAAGGGCACTGCAGCAGCCATTGGAAACAAGGCAGATGAGATTATTAAGTAGCGATGGCAGTTCTGAGATGCTGATATAGGCCTCAGGTGCAGGGGTGACAGGTCCAGCATAAAGCCAGTTCCCTCCCATGTGGGAACTCCAGAGGCTTCACTCATCAACTAATCATGCAATCCCATCTTAGGGAATAATTATAACGGATGGGAGAACTTAAGTCTACCAAAAACACATAGCAGTGGTTCTCAACCTTCCGAACGTTGCTCTAGTACAGCTCCTCATGCTGTGGTGACCCACAACCATAAAATTATTTTCCTGACTAATTCCTAACTGTAATTTTGCTACTGTTATGAATGTGCTGTAAATATATGATATGCAGAATGGCCTTAGACAGCCCTTGTGGAAGGGCCATTTAACCACCAAAGGAGTCGAGACCCACGGGTTGAGACTGTGGACTGACAAGAGGACCATCCATCATAGCTTCATTCATGCAAGACTCCAGGCAAGAGTGGCACAATGGTGGTATATTTGCACAAGGAAATGCTATCCCACAGTGGGGAGGGGAGCCATGTAACTATTGCTAAATTTCACATAGCTGAGTATCTTAGGAATAATGCTGAGCAAATGAAGAAAAATACAGAACAATACATGCTGCACAAAGCCATGTGCATCGTGTTAAGAACAGAGTGAAGCCTACAGATGGAGCTCATGAGGCAAAGAGCTTGACAGGTTTGACCAGGGGAACGGGATCAAACACAACTACAATTGGGAGGAGGAAGAACATTGCAGACATCACTTATCAGGGCAGCAAGGTGGCTCACTAGGTAAAAGGACTTGCTGTCAAGATGACAACCTGAGTTTGATTCCCCCACCCATGTACGCGATGGTAAGAAAAACTGATTCACCCAACTTGTCCTCTGACCTCCACATATGCAGTGTAGAATGCATGCACATGCACACTCGCACACGCACACCTTACAGTAAACTACATAAAACATTTCGCTTTGTGAGTGGAGTTCACCTAGAGGCAGCACCATGGAAGCTTCTGCTATGTCACAAGCGTTCCAGTCATTAGCAGTGTGGCTTCTGCGTGGCTATGATATCCGTACATTTTTATTAAGCTGTGTCTTTAAGATTTGTTCACTTGTCTATGAGGAAGATGTAAGCAATACTTAAATTAATTTTTTTTTAATTTAGAGGTAGAGGGAAAGCAAGACAGAAAGAGCTGCTTGAGAGAATGTGTCTTAGGGGATGATTGAGTCCTCTACTGGAAAGTTGGGATTCTGTACTCATAATTAAATAACGAAGGGTACTTCATAATTAACAAAAGCATTCTAGGTCTATTATAGTCACTCACCTGTGAAAGGAGAGACTCAGAAGATGGAAAACAGGATCCATGGGACAGATGTGTCCCAAACCATCCTAAATTTAAAAGAAATGTCACAGAGAAACTTAAACTAGAGGAATGCTGGAGTCAGTTCTCACACCCAATGACACTTAGGTGACTTAGATACATCATCTTGATAATTTGAAATCGATGACAGCTCAGTCACCATGGAAGGCAAACATCATAAAACTGGACTTGCAAAATAAAAAAAAAACTGGACTTGCATTTTCTCTTTAGCTTCGTTATTTAGCAGTTGGTAATCCATGTACGTCCTAGATATTAGGGTACCAGGATCACAGAAGTATCCAAGAGTAAATATATCTCATATATATAAAACCATATACATATGTGTATATATGTGTATAAATATACAAATATACAACATACACAATTATACATGTACGTGAAACCTTATATCTTCAGGTTTCACATTTACATATATCGTATATATATGAAACCATATACATACGTGTATAAGTATACATATGAAACCTTATATCTTCAGGTTTCACATTTGTGGATCCAATGAAACAGTTATCAAAAATATTTGGGAGGAAGGAGAGAAAAAGCTCAATGTTTAATAGCGTATTCAACAATTCCAAGGAGCTCAAGCTCAGTTCCTGCTACCAGAATGAGCAGGTCACAAAAGCCTATGATTCCAGATCAAGGGATCCATAGTCCTCTGCTGGCTTCCCTGAACACCTGTACTCATGTGTGTGTATGGGGCGTGCGCACACACACACACACACACACACACACACACACACACACACATATATATATATATCAACTCCATCCAAGGATGGGAGTAAGACTCAGCACATAGCCTATCATCACACCTCTCCTGGTTCTCCTAGGAGAGCAATATGCCCTTCTGGGGAGGCTTTTGGAATAGACATCCATTGCACAGGAAGCAGTATATAGCTTTGGGTGTTGGTTTTTTCATTGCCTTAAGAAGCCTACATGAAAACAGAACTAAAAAGAAAGAATACAGCAATGAACTGGAAAGTGAAACCGCTTGGTCCTATCTGTTGGCTCCAAATCACACCTACCAGAGACCATCCTGTAATTTCAAATCATATGAGCAAATAAGCCTGCATCTTCTCTGCTGTAAATTGCCACACAAAGCACAGTATGATAAACCACTTTACTTTCTGTTTGCCAAGTTACTGACATTTACCATAAGCTTGTCATTCATTACACAAGGCCAAGGTCCCTTTATTGTGCCTGGTCCCTCTGGATGCCAGGGCACGATGTAGGAACTGAATGGGGGGAGGGTCAGGCAGGGCGTGGGCTCTTCGGGCTCTGAACATAGACAGGAATTATATAGGATGAGTTGGAATCGGAGGAACTATTTGTCGGTATTACTTGCTGACATCTGGTAAATGGCAGAAAGAATCATTTATTCTTGGGATATGGCTGTAAGAAAGAAGCTTTTCAAAGAGGAATGAATACCCAGTGTGGAGGCTGCTATAAACAAAGATAACCTTGGCTGATGTTTCTGCCTTTTCTCCATATTATTCGTTGAAACATTCAAATGGGGGAATACCTTCGTGCACAGATGTTAGGAATTTTAGTTAAAGTTTATTTAGTAAACATCTGGCATTTACTAACAAATGAGATTATGACTTTGTTTTCCTGGCCACATTTTTTTCTTCTTGATTTCAAATGCAGTTAAAATTTCCAATTTTATATTGTATTTTGTTTGAATATGTTTCAGATATTACCTATATCAATTCTATTTTAACTCCTTAATTTGGAATTCTTTGTAAACTGTTATCCTATTTTCCCTAGTCTTTCATAAATGTCTTCTGTTTATTAAATAACATGTATTTGTTATAGTAAATGTAGATAAATAAGAACTCCACAAGGAGAGCAACAGAGCAAGAAAATTTGAACACAGGGAACTTCCCAGAGACTCATACTCCAACCAAGGATTATTCATGGAGATAACCTAGAACCCCTGCACAGATGTAGCCCATGGCAGTTCAGTGTCCAAGTGGGTTACATAATAATGGGAAGAGGGACTGCCTCTGACATAATCTGATTGGCCTGCTCTTTGATCACCTCTCCCTGAGGGGGGAGCAGCCTTACCAGGCCACAGAAGATGACAATGCAGCCACTTCTGATGAGAACTGATAGACTAAGATCAGAAAGAAGGAGAGGAGGACCTCCCCTATCAGTGGACTTGCGGAGGGGCATGCAGGCAGAAAGGGGAGGGAGGGTGGGATCGGGAGGGGAGGAGGGAGGGGCTTATGGGGGGGGGATACAAAATGAATAAAGTGTAATTAATAAAAGTTAAATAAAAAATTAAAAAAAAGATTAACAATAAAAACTATCTGTAATTACCTACTATCCATACCTATCTATTGTTAATATATTCAGAATATTAAAATGCATTCTTTTTCATCTTCAAGATAAATGGAATCATAAAGTACATACTGTTATTTAGCCTACTGGGTTTTTTTTTAATTGTAAGTCTCTCTTCTGTATTAAACATTGTTTTATAATAGTTTTTAACTATATAGTTATATGTTACCCTTAGTGTGATTTTTTTTCAGCTATCAAATGTCCAACTTATTGGATTTTAGAATTTTACTGAAATTTAGTAATTTCAACCCTAATTTTAAAAAACAGATCATTAATGACAGTCTTGATTAAACTTGTTTTATTACATTTATTCACTTACTTGTGGGGGCACATAGGTCATAGGTCAGAGGACAACTTGTGAGAGTCAGTTCTCGCCTTCCAACCTTTAGGTTCCAGGGATAGAATGCAGGTCTTCAATGTTTGCAGTAAAGAGCCTTTACCTATGGAGTCATCTCACTGCCTCAATGAAATTTCTTCATGCAACTTGCTGTGCCTATCTGTAGCTAGTGCCTAAGGATAAATTCCTAGCAATGAAATTTTCAGGGGAAAAAGCTATATACTGTGAAGTCTCTTGGGGGTTGCCTGTTTGCTGAAAAAACTTACATTTTATATGTGGGACATGAGGTAATTACTGCTTGATACTATCATTTTTCTAAGTGTTACCGACTTGATAAGTAAAAATCAATAGCTCACATTTAATTTGCATTTATCTCATGACTAGTGAGACTGAACATTTGTCCACATACATTTTTCTTTGGATTTCTTGATATGCAAATTTGTGCTCTTCACTGTTGCTAAAATATGCTTTAATCACCACTTTTAAACTTAATATTATTGACTTCTACTTTTTTACTGATTAATTTTCTAAATGTATAATTAACATAATTGACTTTATAACAACTAATTGTAATTTGGTTTGTTTTTAATGACTTTTTCTTACAAACTATGTTGTATCTACTTTAACTGGTAATCCTTTGAATTTGTTCTCAATTGTTATACTTATTTTCTAATTTAAGTCTTTCTAAATACTTCCTCCAGTCATTTTATTGCCTTTGTAATCCATCTTTTCTCCTTGTATCTCTTGAAAATCCCTCCTGCTTTTAAACATCTGTTTTAATGAATATGAAGTAAGAGGAAG
>NW_026586550.1:5121711-5127871 GCF_907164565.1 Psammomys obesus
TTCCTCCTGAAGTTAAATTTTTACTGGACTTCCTTCCTTCAAGGCTGGGGAACTAGCCCTTTCTTGGGGTGACAGCCTGCCTATGTATGTAAAGAAAGCTGTTACACCCACACATGCTTCCTGACGGCTCTGAGATGGTGAATGGAGTTTCTTACACACAGAGCTACTGTATTTGGGACAAGCTGACTCTTGTCAACAATGACCTGTTAGAAAGCAGGACAAGGTGGGCAGAAGTAATGTTTATAGAACAGCCCTGCACAAACTGCCCGCCTCCCAACAGTGCCAAGAAAGAGAGGGCGTCACATTCAGTGACCATCTCCCCTCCTCTCCCTACCTCTACCCAAAGTACCCTGAGCCTCTCAAGGCAGGGTCTGTATCTCGTTCAACTTCATACTCAGCCCATACAGGATCCTTAGCCTTTGTCAATAAATTACAAAGATTTGCTCAGGCATGGTGACACACACCTGTAATCTCAAGATTTGGGAGGTATAGGGGGATCAGAAGTCTATGGCCACTCAAATAAGTTCAAGGGTAGCCTTGCCTACATGAGAACCTGCCCAAAAAATAACAAAAGACAATCTAATGTGACTGAAGTATACGCTAGAAGAACCAGTAGAGTGATGGAATCAGAAACCAGCTTATAACTTCAGTTTTGTTATCAGTGAAGTAGAACCCAAATGGAAACCTTGAATATTGTTTTGATTTCTCCTCATCTTTTTGTTTGTTTGGTTGGTTTTTCTTTTGTTTGTTTGTTTGTTGTTGTTATTGGTTTTCTGAGACAGGGTTTCTCTATGTAGCTTTAGCTGTCCAGGACTTGATTTGTAGACCAGGCTGGCCTGGAACTCACAGAGATCCACCTGCCTCTGCCTTCCAGAGTGTTGGGATTACAGTCTTGCACCACCAAGCCTGGCTCTTCTCATCCTTCTAAAAAGGGACAAGACCTAGCCTGTCTACTTTGTGATTGTAAACTAAGGATAGCCTCTTTACTATAATGAAGATGTCAGTATTTTTGGTCAAAGACTTTTGGAAGTTTAAGAGAAGATGAAATGACAAAAACAGAGCCCCTGAATTTCTCAATTTACTCCTAGGCCTGGTCAGCAGCAAGCTCTGCCTCTCTCTCCATTACTGCACCTCGGCAGTTCACACTGCTCAGTGAAAGCAGGAGCGGAGGAATGGGCCACCCTCTATGGGAAAGGCCTGGATTCACTCCAGGAAATGGCAGATTGAAGATAGTAGCCTGAGGAGGGAACAAAGTAGGCAACAGGAAAAGCTGTGGAGAGGGAGCCAGGGCTACACTCTACAGCATAATAGCGTTGAAGATTAAACGTAGGGTGACAAAGACAATGGGGAAATTCAGACATCAGAAATGGCTTCAATTCATTCTCTTTCAGTAGGTGCCAGTGGCATCACCAGGGTTCTTCTGGAGCACTGAGAGAGTAGACAGAGACTGTGGGTGGTAGACAGAGAAGTAAATATATTGATACAGATACAGACACAGCCACAGATCTACACAGAGATGTGGTACACACACATTTTATGTATCTGCTACCGTGGATAGATACAGATGTTTATTCCAAGGAATTGGCTTGTGTACTGTGGGAGATGGCAAATCAGAAACCCAGACTTTTTATCTCTGCCATAGGAGCTGCTGCTGAGTTTTAGTTTAGTACGAGGGATCAAACACAGGGCCTCACACATGCTAGGTATATACTTTACCACTGAAGTAAATCCTAAGCCTGCTTTCAGTATTTGAGACAGGATCTCACTAAGTTACCCAAGCTGACCTTGAGCTCACTCTGCAGGCCAGCCTTGCCTTGACCATGGCTGGGATTATAGACCAGCAGTCACAGCAGATGTTGATTTCTTGAAGCAAAATTTCTTCTTTGCCAAGAAGTCCTTGGCTATTACCTTAAGGCCTTTCAGCGCAGGGCCTTCCACATGGTGGCATTTCATTTCTTTCCTTAAAGGAGACTGCCTATAGACATGAGCTATATCTGTATGATGCCTCCACAGCAATATTTGGGTGAATGTTGGAATAGATAGTATCACCCAGAGAAGTTGACCATCAAGTCTTTATAGCTGGCATCTGCTTCACATGATTTAATTGGAATGTTCCTGTGAGTGAGACAGCAATTTAGTGCCAGACAACACAGAGCAGCAAAACTTGTTCCCTTTGGCTAACATAAAGCCCCTCCTCCAACACACCGAAGGACTGGCACCACTTCAAGGATTAAGGAGGTGCTGAACAACCATATTTTACTGTGAAAGGTGTGGGGGTGGGAGAGGAAAAGAGATTGGGTAGTGGACAGTCTGATTTCACCCTTGGAGGATTATGGGGACACAGCCTTTCTTGGCAAGCTGGATGTGGACCTTCAGGATGAAGAGCTGGTCCAAAGGGAGTCTGGTGTGTTCAGAGATGGTAGTTTGTTACCTGGCATGGCATGTGTTTTCACGCAGAGAAACTTAGTCCGTGCATATGCAAGGTCCAAGTTCTTTATCTATTTGTAATTGAAAACACCTCCCAAGGAGGAAGGGAGGGTCAAGAGAACCCTGAAGCAAGCTTATTTCAGCAACGGGAAAAGAAAGAAACAAACTGGGCCAAAGGTGTCTTGTACTGTTCTGTCATCCCTACTACACACAGCTTGGCCCTGAATATAGGCTTCTCAACGACCTGTGCTCTCGCTGCCCTCTCCACTGGAGCAGCCTGGCAGGGGAGGGAAGAATCTGCCTCGTGGGCCATGACTTCCAACTTAACAGATTCCCAGGGAGCCCGAATCTTCCCACTCAAGCCCTGTACCATCCATCACCAATGGAGCATGGCAGTCCCTCCTGCTTCCCCCGCAAAAGGTTTCCTAGTTGAGAAGCAGGGCTCCAGACATCCCTTCCCAAGTTCCATGCTGAAACAAAACCAGAGCAAGGCAAATAGAAGCCTTGCTGGCTCACAAATCACTTTTAATGACCCCTGAAGGAAACTGTCAGTAGTCTTTAGGCAGCGAGCTAGAAGCAGGAACAGAGAGCCACAAAAACACAAGGCATGGAAAGCGGCAGACACAAGCTCAATTCACTCTGTAGCAGCTCCCATTTCTTTCACCACGGATAACCTTGCTGCCTTGTCTCTAGCCCAGGAGGTGGAGTCATGCCTTAGCTGCACACATTAGAAACGTACAGCTAATCTCGGCTGATGATGACCCTTAGGAGTCTCAGCACTGGTGCCATTTCCACGAATGCATTGCCAGTGTGCCCACAAAGAGGCATCTGTAACCGATGAAATGCCCCAACAAACGCTAGCAGCCTTCCAGCAGAAAGATAAATATTAGTATAGCTAGGAACCGTGCAAGGAAAATTCAGAGATGCCCTTCCTGTCCAGCCCTCATCTCTTCTGCCCTCCATCCGCAGATGCTCTTACCTCGTTCTAGTCTCAGTCACTGTCTCCTCACAGATTATGGAGGCCCAGTTTAGGACCCAGTCACAGCCCTGATTTTCCATCATGGCCACGTCCAAAGTGAAATCCCAGCACTGGGGAGGCAGAGGCCAGAGGACCCAGTCACAGCCAGCTCCGCTACGTAGCAAGAGCTCGTCTCAAACAAAACCAAATAAAAATGAAGCACCAGCCCTATATCTCTTATTTCTACTCCATGTGTTCTTAATGAGCTTTATCCACACCATGAAGAAAAGACTTCTCCTCCCTTGAATGTGGCAGGGATTTATTGTAACTTCATTAAGTAGGATGTGGCAGAAAGGCATGGTGACTCTTGAGTGGCTGGGACATGAAAAGTCACCTAGAGAGCTCAGGATGTGAGTCAGTGGCATAATGCCACTGGTTGAGGTCCTAGGTTCAATTCCCAACATGCCAAGAAGAAAAGAAGAGAGGGAGAGAAAGGAGAGGAAGGATAGAAGAAAGGAGGGAAAGAAAGGGGAGAAGGCAGAAAGGAAAAAGGGGAGAGAAGGAGGGAGGGTGGAGCTTAGTCTTGTCCAGCTTTTGAAACCCAGTCACAATGCCATGAGGGCATCCAGGGCACAAAGTAATGCCACCTGCAGTTGTTCCAGGAGACAGCACCAGCTAGTATTGCTCACCAGCACAAGGAATTGAGATTTCAGCTGACTCTGGCCTTGGGGGGGGGGGGGCTTCTCTCGTGGAGCCACCATGGCTGCACCCTGCAGTGTCAGAGCAGAATGAATACCATATTTAAGCCAGGAACGCACAGAGCAGCCTTGTTGCGGTGGCTTATTAGTGCCTGGATGATCACTCTCCCAGACAGGGCACCCAGTGGCCTGGAAAAAATATCACACTCCTCACTCAGGCTTGAAAACACAAACTACCAGCAAACCGCTCTGAGTCAATAGTTTCATAAGAAGCACTGGCGTAAATAAAAGGTTGACACATCGCACCGTGTAAAGACACCAAAAAAAGTCTGGAACAGTGAATTGCTTGAGCTGGTTTGTGGTGGAAAGCCACCTGTAGCACTTGTGTTTAAAATGCTACTTTATTTGGGGTGTTTAGGCCTCTACCTCCCTTCCACCAACCCCCCAACCTTAAGTAGAAGAGAAAAAAGGTTAGTGGGGGAGGGGCTCAGACCCCTTTACTTCTCCTGGCTAGTTAGGGTCAAGGGGTTCTTTCGGGGCTCTATACTAATCTCCGTCAACTGCAGACACAGCTAGCAGTCTCCTCCATGCTGCTGTGCACCAAAGCGTTTTTGCCACACCGCCTCTGGTCTCTGGACTTTCCAAACTGCTCCACGCCACAAACCAATGCCAAACTCCACACCAAACTCCACACCAAACTTCACCAAACACTCCAGTCGCTTCCTCAGCCTCATATTTATACTCTCAGCCCTAGACCACGCCCCTCGTCATGTGGCACGTGGAAGGCCATTACCAGCTAGAAAAGCTCACCCCACCTCCCCACACGTGACAATTAACAGGTATGGACAAGCTATAGCCCAACTAAAATCCCACACTTGGGATTAAAACAAAAGCATTTTTACATAACATACAAAGGAACCAAAACTTCCATAACATTGGTTATTTTTGAAGAGATGCTGAGGTGTGAGGTAATAAAGTGGGGATTTTGGTTTTTGGCTGTTCATAGTTTCTTCTTGAATCTATACATAACACACAATTATAATTCCATTCAGCTCCTAAATGGCCATCTGGGTGAGCATATCCATGGCGGCTCTTCCTGGATCCGTTCAGCATACCATGAATTCTGTCAAGGCCAGAGAGGCATCTGAAGTCTCTCTCACTTTCCTAGCTACTAGGTTGTACTAGCTGGGCTGTGCGCCCTGGGCTTTCTCACAGTGTGGTGGCTTCATTCCAAAGGCTGACATGTTGGAAAAGACAGCCAGCTAGAGCTGTGTTACCTCTTACCAGTGCGCGCGCGCACACACACACACACACACACACACACACACACACACTTGTGAGTGTCTAGTGTGTTAGAGTTAGCTTAAACTCTTAGGATAAAAACCAGGACCTCAACCATATTATTCAAGCACTCTACTGGATGATAGTCCCAGCCCATGCATTTGTTATTCCTTCCTTTCCTCTCTCTTTCTCTCTCTGTCTCTCTGTTTCTCTGTCTCGCCTCCCTGACTTTCTTTTCTCTCCCTCTCTTTCCCCATAGGTTCTCACTTCAAAATTACTAAGTCGCACATGCAGCTCACTCTGGCCTTACATTCACAGAAGTCCTCCTGCTTCAGTCTCTCAAAGGCTGGGGTTTCAGAGGTGAGCCCCTATGCCCAGCCTAAAGGTCTAAAATTAGCAAAACACCCAGTAACTAAGTAGAAGAGGAAAAGATACAGAGGACAGGCCTTACCATACTCTTAAGTCTCTTTCTTGACCCTGACCTGGGTGCTAGAGAAGGAGACAGTGTGGGAAAATACCACTTAGACCTTTTCATTCATTTATGTAGGGGCAAGTCAAACTTTCCAGTGCCAGGTAACTTGTGGCCCGCAAGGTCTTAGATTATGGACAATAACAAATCTAAGCAGCAAGCAGCACCAGGCAGCCCCCACGGTGATTTCTAAGAATGTAAAATACCCAAGTGAAATGTTTATTTGAGTGTGACAACCTTTTCCTTTCCCTTTCTTTCTTTCTCTTTCTTTTTTCTTTCTTTTCTTTCTTTCTTTCTTTCTTTCTTTCTTTCTTTCTTTCTTTCTTT
>NW_026586550.1:5127881-5148493 GCF_907164565.1 Psammomys obesus
TTTCTTTCTTTCTTTCTTTCTTTCTTTCTTTCTTTCTTTCTTTCTTTCTTTCTTTCTTTCTTTCTTTCTTTCCTGACGTTATGTCATCCAGGGGCTAGAGCAATGGCTTAACAGTTAAGAGCACTGACTGCTCTTGCATGGGACTAGACCTGGGTTCCGTTCCCAGTACTTAGATGGTCGCTCACAATCCTTCATGACTTCAGTTTTAGGGAATCTCATAGCACTGTAGGCACCAGGCATGCACACAGTGCGCATACACACATTCAGGCAAAACACTCACATGATAAACTAAAAGCAAATCTTAATAAAATTTGTTTTGCCAGTAGATAATGAATCTTGAATAGCTTGTTCAGAAAGTATGAATAATTTTCTACAGAATGCCTGACAAACATACTCCAGGTTTATCTGACAGCCATAGGCTCTTTTAGGAGGCCGCCAGATGGGGTGATGAGCAGCTTGAGACCTCAGAAGGGAATCCAAGATGAACTTGTGGTTTAGGCTCTCTAGCCACAGCTGCTGGTCATTTGAAAGGGACACACAGACAAAATGTGGTGTTAGAATGAGATGCACCCTTAATCACAACTGAGTTTTCAACTGAAACACTGGTAAGTTGTGCCCTTATTTATTTTAATCACATTCGTCTGAGCTGTGTCTTCTGTTTTTGTTTTGTTATTGTGTTTAGTTTTGTTTTTTTTCTGAGACAAGGTTTTCCTGTGTAACAGCCCTGGCTGTCCTGGAACTTTCTTTGTAGACCAGGTTGGTGTTGAACTTGAAGAGATCCTCCTGCCTCTGCCTCCTAAGTGCTGGGATTAAAGGCATGTGCCACCACTGCCCAGAGATGAGCTGCATTTTATTGAAGAATATCTTGTCTTTAATAAAATAAACACAGGACAATATGGATCTGACTGGCTTATAAATATGAAGTGTTGCTGTTTGCCTTGAATATGCTTTGCCTTCTCTTATATAACTCAAGTCATAGTGACTAAAGTTGAATCCTACCTACATTTCCAAGAGCTAGTGACACAGAAGTGGTAAAATTCATTCTCCCTCCAGCTAGCGTTTCCCTGAAAATAATTCAAGCTTTAAAAAGGTATTGACCCATTTTGTTCTGACGACAGTGTCCTTTGCTTTACAGAAGCTTTTCAGTTTCATGAGGTCCCATTTATTGATTGTTGCTCTTAGAGCCTGTGCTGTTGGTGTTCTGTTCAGGAAGTTGTCTCCTGTGCCAGTGAGTTCAAGGCTCTTCCCCACTTTTTCTTCTAAGCGGTTTAGTGTATCTGATTTTATATTGAGGTCGTTGATCCACTTGGACTTTAGTTTTGTGCAGGGTGATAAGTATGAATCTTTTTGCATTTTTCAACACGTAGACTTCCAGTTAGACCAGGACCATTTGTTGAAGATGCTGTCTTTTTTCCATTGTATGCTTTTGACATCTTTGTCAAAAATCAGGTGTCCATAAGTGTGTGGATTTATGTCATGGTCTTCTATTCAATTCCATTGATCCACCAGTCTGTTTCTATGCCAGTACCATACAGTTTTTAGTATTGTTGCTCTATAGTACAGCTTGAGATCAGGGATGGAGATACCTCCTGAAGATATTTTACTGTAGAGAGTTGTTTTAGCAATTCTGGGTTTCTTGTTGTTCCATATGAAGGTAAGAATTTTTCTTCCAAGGTCTGTAAAGAATTGTGTTGGTAATTTGATGGGAATTGCATTGAATCTGTAGATTGCTTTTGGTATGATGGCCATTTTTTCTATACTAATCCTGCCAAGCCATGAGCATGGGAGATCTTTCCTACAGATTGAGAAAGGATCTTCACCAACCCTATATCTGACAGAGGACTAATATCCAGTATATATAAAGAACTCAAGAAGTTAAACAGCAACAAATCAAGTCATCCAATTAAAAAATGGGGTACAGAGCAAAACAGAGAGTTCTCTGCAGAGGAATATCGAATGGCAGAGAAACACTTAAAGAAATGCTCAACCTCATTAGTCATAAGGGAAATGCAAATCAAAACAACCCTAAGATTTCACCTTACACCCATCAGAATGGCCAAGATGAAAAACTCAAGTGACAACACATGCTGGAGAGGTTGTGGAGAAAGGGGAACCCTCCTCCACTGCTGGTGGGAATGTAAACTTATACAACCACTCTGGAAATCAATCTGGCGCTTCCTCAGACAACTAGGAATAGCGCTTCCTCAAGATCCAGCCATACCACTCCTAGGCATATACCCAAAAGAGGCTCAAGTACACAATAAGGACATTTGCTCAACCATGTTTGTAGCAGCCTTATTTGTAATAGCCAGAAGCTGGAAACAGCCCAGATGCCCCTCAGAGGAGGAATGGATACGAAAATTGTGGTATATCTACACAGTGGAATATTACTCAGTAATAAAAAACAAGGAAATCATGAAATTTGCAGGTAAATGGTGGGATCTGGAAAAGATTATCCCGAGTGAGCTATCCCAAAAGCAGAAAGATGCACACGGTATATACTCACTCATATAGACATATAATATAGGATACGCCTACTAAAATCTGTACACCTAAAGAAACTAATCAAGAGGGAGGACTCTTTCTAAAATGCTTAATTCCTATCCAGAAAGGCAAAGGGGATGGACATCAGAAGAAGGAGAAAAGAGGGAACAAGTCAGGAGTCTGACACAGAGAGCCTCTGAAAGGCTCTGCCCTGCAGACTATCAATGCAGATGCTGAGACTTATGGGCAACCTTTGGGCAGGGTGCCTATGAAAGAAGTGGGAAACAGTAAGATCTGGAGAGGACAGGAACTCCACAAGGAGAGCAACAGAACCAAAAAATCTGAGCACAGGGGTCTTTCCTGAGACTAATACTCCAACCAAGGACTATGCATGGAGATAACCTAAGACCCCTGCACAGATGTAGCCCATGGCAGTTCAGTATCCAAATCAGTTCTATTGTAATAGGAACAAGGACTGTCTCTGACATGAACTGATTGGCCTGCTCTTTAATTACCTCCTCCTGAGGGGGAAGCAGCATTACCAGGCCACAGAAGAAGACAATGCAACCACTCCTGATGAGACCTAATTGACTAGGATCAGAAGGAAGGAAAAGAAGACCTCCCCTATCAGTGGACTTGGGGAGGGGCATGCATGCAGAGAGTGGAGGAAGGGAGGGATTGGGACGGGAGGAGGGAGGGAACCACAGGAGGGATACAAAGTGAATAAAGTGTAATTAATAAAGAATTAAAAAAAAGTTATTGACCCAAAGTTCAAAATGATATAATATCACAAATGCAAATAAAACACATTTTCCAAAACACAGTGTCCACTTGTGAGACGATGGGAGTCTTCCTGCGCAGGGACACATGAAGGAACACCTGTACAAGGGAGTATTGGTTACTTTTCTCATTGCTGTGAGCAAATGTCCTTAAAAAGCAATTGAAGGGAGCAAGAGTTTGTTTGGGGTTCACAGTTTGAGAATACCATGAGCTCAGCCATGGCAGGGAAAGCATGGAGGTAAAAGTGTGAGCTGCATTACAGGAAGGTGATTGCTGGTGCCTGGCTTATTTCCTGTTTTTATCAGCCTAGCCCCCTCGGTATGGTGTCCCTCATACTCAGAGTGGGTCTTCCATCCCCAACTACAAGGCTCTGGAAGTGCTCTCACAGACACAACCAAAGCTGTGTCTACTAGTGATTCTAAATCCAGTCAGGGTGACAATCAAGATTAGCCACCATGGCAGGCAGGCAGTTCCTTGACTATGAATGCTTCTTTGATGCACCTCAGCATTGGGATGGAGCGAGATCACTAACAGTTACACAAACAATCTTGAGGTATGGGCCAGCCAAAAATTTAAACACTCCCGCAAAAATTTTAAACATACTTAATGTTTGTGGAAACATACTCTTTAACATTCTCAAGTATGTCACATCTTTTATCCTTTAAAATTCAGCCTTGAAGTTTTTTTGGGTTTGTTTTGTTTTCTTTCTGATCAAAAAACACATTCTCTTGTTAAAAACTCTCACCTACAACCTCGGGTTAAGGGATCTTGGCCCTCTTGGTACAATGTCATCATGAAATAAAGAATAAAATTAAATTGATTGCTAATGACTTCATCAGTCCTTAAAGAAGATGAGCTTTACCAAGAATTCTAAAATTCAAGTGCCAACTGTGGGTAATGTACAGAAGACACAACTCCATCTCCAGTGCTTTTCTGCAGTGTGGAGCTTGCACCACAGTCACCACGACTGCTTCTCAGCCAGTTGTCCCTGGCCCCACCTCCAGGTTGTAGTTCTTTAGGCCCTGCTTGGATCTTGACATCTACCTGTCATTTGCCATGTACTGGTCATTTGACTCTGAGGGTTGACTGTTCCCCAGCGCACTTTGTAAAAACTGTTTCCTTCCGTCTGTGCATCCCACAATGGCCAGGCCTTCAGTGAGAAAGGTGGGTCCGAGCGAGAGTTGTGCAAATTTAAGTCATAGCCTAACTCTATTGCAAAGATACAGTGTTCATTCTCTAATAGCATTCTGGGGATTCTGAACAAAGACATTAACTTGAATTGAAAAAAACAAAGTCCACTCTGGAAGAAATGATTCTTTCCCTCTAAAGTGCCTTCCTCTAATTGGTGAGAGCATAAAGCTGAATAAAAAGTCACAAGATTGGTCCAACAACCTGAAGCTGCTGAGAGCAGCACACTCTGAATTTCATCCAGCCAGCCCCCAGCCCCCCCCAGACAGTCCCCAGCCCCCTCAGACAGCCTCCATTTCCATTAGTGAATATTAATAACCATGGTGGTAGAACACAGAAAAAAGCCCATCACATCTCCATTCAGGACTTCACAGCTAAGGAATTTATTGTCTTATCATTGGGTCAAAAAGAATTTTACTTCCCTGTTGCCCTTCAACCAGTCCTTTTCTCTCCTTAGACTTCCTCTTCATAAAACAAAATGGAGACGAGCTAAGTGAACTACAAATCTCACATCCTATCAATTCCCTAGGCTTCATAAAAATGGCAGCCAAGGTTAAGATAGCTGATATCATTCCTACTAGAGTGGATAAAGATGACAGGTTCCTTCCTCTCTGATAATTAAAGGTCTGGCGATGGGGAGAATAAGAAGAATTAGGAAAATGGGTGTTAAAGGATGCTCACAGGGATTTTTGCCCACACAATTCCCCTTTTCTCTGTGGCACGTTGAATCCTTTGATAGAAGAAAACCTTTTTCCTGGGATAGTTACCATGTCCGACACCATAAGCAGAGGCTCTGGTGGACTCCTCAGGCCCTGGAAGAGTTGGGTCACCCACCGCTTACCTGGGGCATTTCTGTCCAGACCTTCTCTTTCCATGGGGTTGCTAAACCAACAGAAGGAACCTGTTGGTGATGAGATGTCATCGTTACTTCCACAATAAAACAGTTTATCAGAGAAGGAAATATAGACGAATCCCATGTGACATTCACTGACCCACAACACATCATTACAAGTCTGATTTGTAATGATATGAGCCACTGAAATCCTTCCCCAGCCTTTTTTATGCCCTTAGGAGAATTGGGGTAGCATTTTGACTTGCACCCAGCGAGTCTTGACTAATACTACGTTCACCCCAAAGAGTTACAGCATGATGGTTCTCTGCTCTTGATGTTAGGTCCACTGTCATGTTCCCACAGTGCTGCATGATTTTGATGAAGAATAGCCTCTGGCTGAGAAAGCAACTTTTACCCTCTGATGCCTGGGAAGTCAGATATCCCAGGAGTCAAACATAGACTCATACAGTTCACTCTAAGATGGAACAACTCTGCAGAGTAACTCATGGCCTGAAACTGCCCTGATGGATGAGAGTCAGGTTTTGTCTGAAGCCACAGCTGTGTTCAACAACCTATACTCATTCTGTTCTTCATGCTTCTTTTGAGAATTTTCCTGATGAGTCTTCATTTGAGAAAACCTATGCACCCATACCCCTGTCTTGACCTGTGCTTTTAGGAAAGACAACCCAAGATAAGCAGTCATTATTTTTTTTTAAACTCAATTTTATTTTAATCAAAGAAACATGTTTATAGTTAAGAAGTAAGAAAGCAGAGGGCCTCTGAAAGGCTCTATCCTGCAGGGTATGGAGGCAGATGCTGAGACTCTCAGCCAAACTTTAGGCAGAGTTCAGGGATTCTTATGAAAGAAGTAGGAGATAGTAAGACCTGGAGAGGACAGGAGCGCCACAAGGACAGCAACATATCCAAAAAGTCTGGGCACAGAGGTCTTTTCTGAGACTGATACTCCAGCCAAAGACCACTCATGGAGATAACCTAAGACCCCTGCACAGATGTAGCCCATGGCAGTTCAGTGTCCAAGTGGGTTCATAGTAATGGGGACAGGGACTGTCTCTGACAGGAACTGATTGGCCTGCTCTTTGATCACCTTCCCCTGAGGGGTGAGCAGCCATACCAGGCCACAGAGGAAGACAATGCAGCCACTCCTGATGAAACCTGATAGACAAGGATCAGAGGGAAGGGGAGGAGGACCTCCCTTATCAATGGACTAGAGGAGGGGCTCAGGTGGGAAAGAGGGAGGAATGTTGGGATTGGGAGGGGAGGAGGGAGAGATCTAGAGGGGAGATACAAAGTGAATAAACTGTAATTAATAAAAATATTTTTAAAATAAATAAATAGTCAGATAACGGCAAAAAAAAAAAGTAAGAAAGCATGAAAGGTTTTTAGCTAATGAACATTGGGCCCCTCCCCCTTCCAAAGCCTTCTCCATACACTCTTGTAATTCTCTTAGCTTGTATCATATTGATTTGAGTAGCACATAATGTTATTCAGATTTTAAGCACTGTCTATTGGTACCCCACTATGGCAGAGAACCTCTTATTCATCCTTTGTTGTTATTTACCTTGACTCCCAACATTATGTTGTACCAGGACATTTAATTCAACACTTGATGCTTTTTATATTACTGTTACTATTATGACTTATAAGTAACTATAGAAGTTGAAGATCACCAAGAGTAAGGATTATGGGGTCAGAGATATTATAGCTCACTGGCTAAGAGCACAGGCTTCTCTTCCAGAGAACCCAGAACTGGTTCCCAGGACCCATGTGGCAGTTCACAACCATCTGTAACTCCAGTTCTGGGAGATCAGATGCCCTGTTCTGGGCTCTACAGCACTGCATTGTACGTGGTGCAAAATATCTATACATACAAAATAAAAATATCAAAATAAGAAGAAGCATTATACACTTTTACAAAGGAAAGCAATGACATCCATAAAGTTATATGGTTTATCCCAGCTTATAAAACAAAAACATGAAAAAACCCTTCAATTTACTCACTCCACCTCCTGTATATAACTATAATGTCAAACTTCATAGAAGAAAGGATCTAATCTTTCCTATTCACCATTGCAAATCCTGTCTATGATAGACACATGTAAAAGCTTAATGAAGAGCTTTAGAACGCATGTATAAGTTCTAATTCTTGTTGAACTAAACAATCCTCGGGTCACCATGATGCAGCTTTCTGCTTGTGCAGCCAGTTTGCCTAGAACCTCCTGTTAGT
Organism: Psammomys obesus; assembly: GCF_907164565.1. Lineage (NCBI taxonomy): Eukaryota > Metazoa > Chordata > Mammalia > Rodentia > Muridae > Psammomys > Psammomys obesus. The sequence continues at coordinate 5,135,411 of NW_026586550.1, forward strand.
GGTGATAAAGGACACATAAACAACAGCGCAGCTTAGAGACCTTAAGTGACTTTCTTTTTATCTCCAATTAGGCGTTTATTCCTTCCATAGAGTAGAGCAAGTGTTCCAGAAGAGGTTTGAGTGAAGAAAACCAGAATAAAGATCTGAAAGGTGGCCCATCATCTCAAAGGTACTTTCTTTGAAAGGGAGGGACAAAAGAATAGAAAAATAAATAATTGGTTAGCGGCGAGTTGCTCCAGGTCTCCATAAGGATTAAGACAGAAAGGTATTCAGCAATTTGCCAATTGAAACTGGCCTGCTATCTTTCTCCTGATTTCTTGAAAGCTGCATTTCATTGTGGTAACATGGGATTTTGGCATGGATGACTCCATCTTGTGTTTTAGGTTGGGGGCTAGTTCAATGGCCCAGTCCCACACTAGGACTTCCTGTGTGTGGATTTTATGCCAGCTCTCAGATGTTGAACAGTGTCAGTTCCAATTTATTCACTGCGTCCTCACACCTCCTCTCAGAGCTTTGCCTCCTGCATCCCTGTGCTGCACAAACTCTCACCATTCCCTCAACTGGGGATTCCCCTCCCTGCTCTTGAGTGAGGATGACTTTTCCCGCAAGCCTTTTCATCTTCCTTCGAGTTATTTCCTGTTCTTGGCTTGCATCCTCCATTCTCTTCCTGCACTAGCTTTTCTTGTTCCCAGAGTGGCTGCATGTCTGAAAACATCTTTATCGTATATTATCACATTTGATTTATAATTTAAGTGAGATAAAGACTCCTCGTGTTAACATTATTTTTAATTCATAGCTTTCCAGGCTCCGTGGGGTAGAGCACTCTTCCGCTCCTGGGGGAAACAGAGCTAGTCTTCTCTGCGAATTGTAGATCACACGTCCATCTTCCTGCCATTCTCTAACTTGTCTTAAAATCTATTTATTCTTGCTTCATTTCCTATTCTTTTGGTCTTCTATGTTTCCCTTTAAAATACATATTTTTTATTTTTTATTATGTGTGTGTGTGTGCAGGGGGATGCGTGTACACATGAATGTCGTGCTCATAGAGGCCAGAGAGGGCACTGAGGCACTGAGTGCAGCCGCTGGAAACTGAACCAGGGTCTTCGGAAGAGAGCAGTAGATGTGCTCTTAATCGCTGAGTCATCTCTTCAGCCCACACCTTTTAAATTTTTAATCTTTAAATTAATTTACTCTGTATTATTTTAGTACGTTCAAAAATTATGGACTAGTCCACATTTGCATTTCATCTTTGCACAAGGGCCATGCAAATCTTTGTACCACTCCAGTTTTTCAGTGTGTACTGCTGAAGTGAGCACTTTACTAGGTTTTTAAGAAAGAGATCGTTTCCAATCAATATTTCAACATGGTGATCTATTTTTAAATAACATTTCCTCATTTCAAAATCAATTCATGTTTATTGAATAAAACACAAATAAGCAAAAGTAGGAAAATTAAAATGACCTCTAATAGCACTGCTGAGAGACAATAATTACTAATAGAGGCTGTATTTTTCCAGCATCTTTTCCTGAATGTCTCTCTCTCTCTCTTTCTCTCTCTCTCTCTCTCTCTCACACACACACAAAGAGTTGTTGCTATTGTTACCCACTGCCACCTTTACCCCTCAAAAGTATGCAGGGGTTGGGGGCTTGGTGATTGGTGATGGGAGATTCTTTGTTGAGCAGTACACTGGGGAGAGTAGTTCAAATATGTGGTGGATGCTGAGGAGAGGAGGTAATTCTACACATAATTTGCAAAAAGGGAGACAAATGTGCTTGGGACAGAAGGAAAAGCATGGGGGTTGAGAAGGCCAAATATGTCAGCTCTGTATGAAATGCAAGAGTAGGCTGGGATGGACCCCAGCTGGTAGCATGTATTTTTTTTTTTTTTTTTTTTTTGCATGCAGAAGGCAATAGGTTCAAACTCTGGTATCCTATAAACTCAGTGGCATGGGGTGGCCAACACGTGTAATCTCAACGCTCTGGGACCATATGAACTTGTACACATACACGCATACACACACAGAGAAATTGAAAGCAGGTCATCAGGTACAAGTATATCAAGTTTATAACCACAATGTCTACATTGACCAAGAAAGACTGATAGCCCAAATGTCCATCAAAAGGTGAGTGGATAAACATACCACAGATTGTGGTATATACTAAAATATTATTTATTAATCCAAAAGAAAGATAGAGTGATTCTATGAATATGCCTAAACCACTAAAGTAAGTGAAAGAAGCCAGCATGTGGCATAGTTTCTGTGAATTATCTAGAGCAGGTAAGTTTACTGAGCCAGAAAGCAAACAGGTGTCAGTTAGGCCCGGAGGAAGGGAAGAACAGGCAATGAGTGCTTAATGGATGTGAGTTTTCTTTCAAAGTGATGAAACTGTGTCCAGAATAGACTGAGGTATTCCTTTCACGAATTATAAATGTGCCAAACACTATCAGGTGACACACTTTAAAATAGTTAATTTTTTATTATGTGAATTTCTCCTTCAGTAGAGGAAAAAAAAAAAACCTAAACATTATCTTTAGTGGCCACACACTAAGTTTTTGAAAATGAATTCTTCATTTTTTGACATAGAGATTGTTTCTAAATTTTCCTTGTTATAAAAAGAACTATAGAAAATCACCTAACAACTTAATATTTGCACTTTATCTAGAATTTTTTTCAAGTAGTCTATTTAGATAATTTTTGTTCAGATTTCAAAAAACATTTTAAAAGAGTAGAATTCATCTACTCAAAGGAAATTATTTGTAACAATATGTTTTCACAACTGCTCAGAGTGGAGCCCTGGTTCCATGCAGGCCTCTCAAGTCTGCCCTATCCATGGCAACCAGAGCACGCCCATACCTTCATATAGCACCCACACGTGTGCCATCGTAAGTCCCGTGCCATCAGTAGGCTGACTTACACATCTAAGGAAGAAAGGAAAGATTAATTTTTAATTAACTAATCCTCCTCTCCCCATCATAATACAGTATGACCCATCAGAAAGAGGTAGGGGTGGGCTCCTCCTGTCCTATCTTGTCACTCAGCTGGGGCACTACAATAAAGTACTGGGTGGCTTAAACAGCAGTTATTTCTCACAGTTCTTGAGGTTAGAAAGCCACGGCCATTCAGCATGGTTGACATGCACTTTTTCTATGGCTTGTTGGTGGCGTCTGGCCACTGTGTCCTCAGTGTTCTTCCTGCATCTTAGAAGGGACTCCCTCCAGCCCTGGACCTAAGGCCCGCCTACATATCCTTATCTGACTTTAATCACCTCCTCAAAGGCTTTGTTCCCACAGTGAGTTATGTAGTACTGCAGTGAGAGCTTTAGCATAAGAATGTGAAGGTGGGAGGGGCACCATCCAGCCCAGGGCAGGGACCTAAATGGATGGAGTCTTCAGCTTCAGCTCTGGGTACTGTCTGGAGAGTGTCTCTTTTTCCAGCTGATATGAGCAAGGCTCTGCCCAATGTACTAAAAGACTTGACCCAGAAGTGACATGTGTCCTTCTTTATTCCCAACCCCAAGGATCCCTACAGATCATTCACACGGCCCACGAGTGAGGCTGCTGAGGTGTCATCCCTGGGCCCAGAAGGAGAGGTCAGATAGATGTCAACAAACACCTTTAATGTCTGTCCAGCAGCCCGTGGTAGTACGTCTGCCACCTCATAGGTTACCTCTCATCCCACAGCCCCTGCCCCATACCCGAGCTATGGACTCCTTCAGATCAAAGCCGTAATTCTCTCTCGGAGATCAGTATCACCTTCCATGTACTTAAATCTAAAGCGTCAGCCCCTGTATAATAGGGAAAACCCTACTACAATCCTTTTAACTTTGTGACCTTAATTGATGCCAATCTGTCTTCCTTTCCTTCCTTTAAGACTATTTTCATTTTTTTCCTGCCTTACTTCTCCCAGCGCCATTCAGAGAGACTTCTTCTTCCTCCCCATCTTCACACACCTGCCCATTCTCTATACTGCTGCAATAGGAAACCTCTGCTCTCAAAGCTGAAAAGTAGCAATGTGGCCACAGCATCTGAAACACTGCACTGCTTTCAGTCCATGGCCACCAGGGGTTGCAGGCATACTGGAGAGCTCAGAGCACACCCCCTCCCTGCACTCTCCACGGCTTCCATTTCACACAGAGAAAAGAGACAGTATCTTTCTAGGGTCATACATGGTAGAACACAATCTGCCATGCATATCCCCCACAGCCCTCACCCACTCCTCTTCCTATTGTCCACTCTGCTTTGGCCATGCTGGCCTTCTCCACATTCCTCAAGCTCTTCAAGCCTCACCACCACAGAGCCCTGCTGAATTCTCTGCCCTGGAATGCTCTGCCCAGCTGGCTTAGCTAGGTTTCTATTGCTATGATAAACACCATGACCAAAAGCAATCTGGGGAGGGAAGGGTCTGTTTTAACAGTAACACACCATCCCTGAAGTCAGAGCTAGAACCTGGAGGCCAGAACTGAAGCAGAAGCCATCGGAGGATGCTACTAACTGCCTTGTTGTTACAAGCTCCTCTCAGACCACCTGCCCAGGGGTAGCCCGCCCACAGGGAACTGGGGCCTCTCACAGCACTCGTTAATTAAGAAATGTCATCTGTACTTGCCTACGGGCCATCTGATGCTTACGTTTTCAGTTCAGGTTCTCAAATGACCCCAGCTTATGTCAAGTTGAGTAAAACTAACAGAGACACTGACGATCTGCGGGACCAGCTCCTGGGTTTCTTCCCAGCCTCTCCTCACCTCTCTCTTTGCTCACCATCCTCTCCTCCCCTTTACTGCATTGCCCTTGCAGTTCATGCCTCCCACAGGTACATGGTATTTATTTCTTTGTTCATTTATTGTGCTGGGGATTGAATCCAGGCCTTGTACATACCAGGCTAGCTCTCTACTTTTTTGATACAGGCTCCCTCGCTGGCCTGAAACTAGAAATTAGGGTTAGCTGGCTGCCCAGGAAGCTCAGGGATTTTCTTGTCTTTACCTCTGAGAACTGGGACTAACCCCATGTGCCACTATGCCCAGTTTCTTAGGTGGATGCTGGGCATCAAGCTCAGGTCCTCATGACTATATGGCAAGCACTTTAGCAACTGAGCTATTTCCCTAATTCCTTATTTATTTCTTTAAACATCACTTTGTAGCCATATATAGAGGTATACACCTTGGGAGGCAAAGGCAGGTAGATCTCTGAGTTCAAGGCCAGCTTGGTCTACACAATGAGTTCCGGGACAGCCAGAGCTACATAAGATACTTATTCTGTATCAAAACCAAACAACAACAACAACAACATCACTTTGTGTGTATATGAGGTGCACATGTTCACACATGAGAATGTGTATATGTGAGCCAGTGCACGGCACACATGTGGGTCAAAGGACAGGCTTGGCCTCAGTCATCGCCTTCTATCTGATTTGAGACAGGTTTTCTTGTTGCTCTCTGCTGCACACCAGGCTGCCTGGCCACAAGCCTGCTGGAATCCTGTCTCCCCTCCGCCTTCACTGCAGGAGTGCTGCGAGTGGACATGCGCCGCCACATCCAGCTTTAAGGTCCCCATGCTTGTGTGGCAAGTACCCACCAAACCATCTCCCCAGTCTCTTCGCCATTGGATTTTAACTATTATTTGTTCCTGCCTTCTCCTTTCATAAAAGTAGACAAATTTTGTATATTTTGTTTACTAAGACTGCATTCCCACAGTAGTTGTTTAGTGAATGCATGAAAATGCTGACCAAACACATTTCTTCCGGATTTATTACCTTGCGTATGACCGTAACTATCTATTGACTTACTGCTGCTTCTACCACAACGTGTGTTACTTTATTCCTATAACCTCCACAGACTGCCTGACAGTCATCTGCTTTCTATTTGTGGAATAGATAAAGCAAGACCAATTGTCCACTCTGCCAATGAGAACTCTAAGGTTACACATGCTGCTGCAAATATACACAGGAAGTACATGGGAAAGTCATAGGTAGGCTGTAGGTCTTCTGTGTCCCTCATGTCTCTGCTTGGTCCTTCCCAGCTCTGCAAGAGTTAGTTAAAAATCCATCTGGGTTTCCAAGTATGCTGCGCATTTCTTGAGACAAGGGCAAAGCAGTGAGCTGTTCTGAAGCTCCCATAGTGCCAGAGCCTGGCCACAGTATCCATCACACTTATTTAAGAGATGTTTGTGGTTAGAACGTTCAATAAAAAAAATAATTATTGTTGTTAGCATTGTTCCCACTTTTAATGACAGAAATGATAATAACCTCCCAGCAGTGGGCTTTAAATAGGTTCAAGACACGGAAACACAATTTTAACAGTGTCTTTCATCAGCTCACTCCCCGGAGAGATGAAATGAGTTCATAATGAGATTCCTGCAATGAGTCAAAAAGCAGAGGGAAGGGGTGCAGGGTTTGGCCGCAGTAGGCACAGCTGCTTTGCTGGCATTTGGAAGTCTATTTTCCCTCTGGGACTCAGAGCTGGCCTCGGACCATGGGGGACAGACACTAGCAGCAAGCCAACGCTGAGCCTGCCTTCTCTTTTCTGGGCATGATCCCTTCAGGGTTAACCTATCTACAGTGGAGACTGGTACAGAGCAGATCGTTGACTCTGAATGCATATCCTTTGCTGCCAGCTCATGAAAATCACAGAGTCTCAGAATCCCCCACAGACTAGCACACTGATCAGTTTCCAGCAAGACAACAGGCGATTTCTCCACAAGACAGCATTACAAAGACTGTTTTCAAGACAGAATCTCACCTGCTATGGAACCTGCTATATAGCTAAGGACAACCTCCTGCCTCCATATTCCAAGGTCTGAGATGCCAGGTGTTACCGCTGCGCTGGGTTTGTGGAAGCTCATATCACGTTTCTTTTGTGAGTGGGTCATGGCTGCTTTTCTTGGTAGTGCAGGCTAACTCTACTGAGTTTTTAAGTTTGGTTCCATAGACTGGGCAAGATGTAGCCTTTCAAATCCTAACAAGTCACGGAATGAAGTGACTTGTACCATCATTTCTCATCTGCAACCGGTATATAACTAGGAAAAGGAGCAGAGAACACAGGGAAAAGTGTTGACAGGGTATCTAAGTCCTCACTTAGGGACACTGAAGCCACTGTTCATGTTGGAAAGGCTTCTGATAGGTTCCCTCCTCTTTTCTGTCTGCGGTCCCCCAGGGGATGCTATACGAAGATAAACTTCCACATCCCTGTCCTATCTAGGTGCTAATTGCCAACCTGACAGGATCTAAAACAATGGATCTCAATGTGTGGGTTTCAAACCCCTCTGGGAAAAGTCAAATGACCCTTTCACAGGGATTGCATATCAGATGTCCTGTATATCAGATATTTAAATTAGGATACATAACAGCAAAGTTACAGGTATGAAGTAGTAACAAAATAATTTTATGTTTGGGGTCACCACAACATGAGGAACAGAATTAAAGTGTCTCAGCATTAGGAAGGTTGAGAATCACTGTGCTAGAACTACCTGAGGCACAAGTTTCTGGGCACATCTGTGAAGGATTATCTATGTGATGTTAATCAAGGTAGGAACACCCACTATAGACACCATGTGTCTAGGGTCTATAGACACAAGAAGAAAGCAGGCTGAGCACTCCTCACGCTGTGCTTCCTGACTACAGGTATCATATGACCAGCCTTGTCCTGTTCCTGTGGTTGAGTCTGTTTATCCATTATGAACTGTATCCCCTCAAACTGTAAGCTAAGCACTTGCTCTTTTTAGTTGACCCTTTTAAAGGTATCTTATCACAGCACAGAGAAAAGTAATGGATATAGATGTATTCTTAAGTTGAAGCATCCAACAGCTGTCTCCATCCTAAATGACTCCTCAACACAGATAAATGACTATCCCCATTTTGGGAGCTTCCCATGACTGTCATGTCCATTCTGTGTCTCATGTTTCAAGCTATGGCATAACTTCATCTCCCCACCAGGGTGAAGAGGTTAGTTCCCACTGTACCATTTGAGGTCACATCAGTGCTTTATCCCATTCCTCCTCACAAATAACACAACAATAAGCCATCAAAAATGACTCAAACTCCAATGGGCCAGTTATATGGCTCAGCAGAGAGAGTAAAGACACTTGTCATATAAGCTTGGAAGCCTGAGTTTGGTTCTCACAACTCACATAAAAGTGAAAAGAGATAACCAAAGTCCTTGACATTCACATATGTGCTGTGAAATGTGCACCCAGCCACACACAGCGCACGTACACAGACACACACTGGCAACTAAAAAAGAAAAAAACTAAGAATAAAGTAACAATTCAAAAGCACTGAATGGTTGCTTAATCTTACCAGTTTTCATGGAGAGATAGAGAAAACACTAACCTGACAGTTAAGTCACCAAAATTTTATAAGGACCCCTGGGATTTCTTCTCAGTAACTGTGGCCTGTCTGACATGTTGAATGCACTCCACAGTTGTTCGGCTTGTGCTTCTTCAGGCTTCTTCAGTTTGCACCATCACAAAGAACTTCCTTGGGCATCCATCTTCCTCGGGAAAGAAAAGAACTGAAAATGACAAATGTTCCTCCTCTGTCACATAAAGGGAAGGCTTTTAAAAAAGTGAGTGTTAAGTGTGGGTGGAGGTGCTTAGGCACTGAATGACAAGCAGTGTTTTCCTCTAGCCTGGATCAAGGGCTAAGATACCGGCTAAAGTTGAACACGGTGGCACACAATTGTAATTTCAACATTCTGGAGGCAAATAAGGCAGAAAGCTTATATGTTCAAGAACCAGCCTGGTCTATGCAGTGAGACCTAATCTTAAAACAAAACAAACAAGCAAACAAACAAACACTGTCCAGGCAGTGTTGGTGCATGCTTTTAATACCAGTACTTGGGAGGCAAAGGCAGGCAGAACTCTGTGAGTTCAAGGCCAGGCACCTGGACTATAGAGTGAGTTCCAGGACCGCCAGGGCTACATAGTCAAACCTTATCAACCCTACACCCCCACACAACAAATTCTGATTAGGAGTTTGCACAATCAACATTTGTCTCAGCTAGGGTTTCTATTGTTGTGAAGAGACACTGCGACTAAGGCAACTTTTATTAAGAAAAAATTTAGTTGGTTAATTGGGGCCGGCTTCAGCGGTTTTGTCCATTATCATCATGGCAGGAAATATGGCAGCATACATACTAGAAAAGGAGCTGAGAGTTCTACATCTTGATTCAAAGGCAGCAAGGAGAGAACTGGTTTGAGATTCTGAGACCTCAGAGCCCACCCCCATAGTGACAAGCTTCCTCCAACAAGGACACAGCTCCTAATAGTACCACTCCCTTGGGCCAAACATTCAAACACATGAGTCTATAGAGGCCATACCTATTCAAAGCACCACAGTGTCTTCCCACCCTTTCCTGATCTCCTGCATAGAGTAATGCCACCTCCTCTGCAGGATGAGATTATTGATGACAAAGCAGTAGAGAGGAGAATTATTACTCCCATTGAAATTGCAGTGTTTTGTCTGGAGATTCTGATATTTTTCCTGAGCCCACAACTTCTTGTTGTTTCTGTTTGGAATCATTGTTTCTGCCACCCCAGAAACAATCTCCCAGAGATTCAAGCAAAATCAACCTCCAGGCAGAATCTCTGGAAATATGAACACATCACGACTATAAGCGTATCATCTCAATTTATGCGTTGCCTGCCTGCTTTCCCCTCCCCCCATGACTATCTTTTTTTTTTTTTCTGAGAAAACGTAGCACTGAAACTCAAAAGCATCCATTTTCTATTCCTGATGTATATTTTTTTTCAAGGTTTTTAAGGAAAGCATAGGGAGTCATAGTCACAATGGTAAATTGAATTACATTTGAGTGGAACTAGGCTGACTCATAGGTGAAAGGGAAGAAGTAGTGTATATCTTTTTTTAATAAAAAAAAATTTTTAAAGGAGATTTTATCCAGTAAGTTTTCTATTAGCTTGACACCAGATTTAGTACGCGCATGCATAAGGAGACAAAACAGAGAGAATGATATCTGGATGACGTTGTTCCTTTCTACAGGGATACATTGTGCTGGTGGCGGGAAGATGGACTCATGTTTGGGCATTTGTTATCACTAAGAGAAAGAGGGAAAAAATGGTACATGGAACTTTTCTGTGATGCTATTTTTTTTTTTTTTTTGCACAGACTTTCAGGAAAATGTTGGTACTTGATCTCAACCTTCACAAAATTCATCTCAAAACTTGAGACACTGAGCACTACCTGCGTAAGGTCCCCAAATATCCTAGGAATCCTCGTGGGTCTCAAAATCCCTTCCTGGACTATCACTTTCATATTTTCAAGACCTGTTGATTTCATAACATGCCCACACACTAATCCATCTGCCACAATGGCACAGCGCCCTCTCTGCAGGACAAGACGGCAATATCTGCCAGCCCAGCCAAAGTGGCATTAGAAACAATGCCCTGCATGGCATAACAGACTGCATACTAATGCTGTGAGAAGGTCTTCCCAGAAAGGACAGAAGCTGCCAAGTGAAAAACTCACAGCTCATCAGCGAGTCATGTGTGACGTGACCCAGCTCAGCGCAAGTCCCCAGCCTATGGGTGGCATGAGTCTGCCTGTGTGGGGCTCTGCTGACAGAGGCTATTCTTCCCCAACAGGACCTCCCGACTGCATGGACAGAGCACTCACTGGAGCGACCTGGCTGCAACCAGGACACCCAGATGGCAATCACCCACCCCAGTGTGCCAGGGATGGGGGCCTCAGTGTGAAAAACAGGAGTTTCAAGGATAGGGGAGAGACACAAGAATAATGGGGAAAAGGAGGAAACAAATACATTTTCTTTCAAATGTAGAATCCAAATGTGTGTGTGTGCATGCATGAGTGCACACACATGTGAGTGTGGGGAATGTAGGATGACAGCACAAGAGAGATTATTTGGAGGGAGGAAAGGAAGCAGTGGAGTGGAGCAGAGTAAGAGAAGCTTTGTAGGTATGCAAGAGGTATAACGGCATATGTGCCAAGTGGAATGAAAGCTATTGTTTCATATGCCAACTTAAGAATGGAAACAAAGGAACCTGGTGTCTTCAGACAGCAGCAGAGAGGTCCCGAGGCCACCATCGCTGTGGACTAACCTGAATGCAGGCTACGCCTCTGCTAAGCTTGAGATGATGTAGCCTCATCTTGTACAGAGCCCTGAGACCTGAGCCAGTGCACGCAGCCCAGGCTTGCCTGGGTTGTCATCCTTAAAAACTGTGAGGCAAGAAAAGCCTGTTCTTCTGGGTCTTCTGTTCGGTTCCACTGATCCACCATTCTGTTTCTATGCCAGTACCATGCAGTTTTTATAACTGTTGCTCTATAGTACAGCTTGAGATCAGGGATGGAGATACCTCCAGAAAATCTTTTATTGTAGAGGATTGTTTTAGCAATTCTCGGTTTCTTGTTATTCCATACGAAGTTGAGAATTTTTCTTTCCAGGTCTGTAAAGAATTGTGTTGGTAATTTGATGGGAATCGCATTGAATCTGTAGATTGCTTTTGGTAAGATGGCCATTTTTACTATGTTAATCCTGCCAAGCCATGAGCATGGGAGATCTTTCCATCTTCTCATATCTTCCTCTAATTCTTTCTTCAGAGACTTGAAATTTTTTTCATACAAGTCTTTGACTTGCTTGGTTAGGGTTACACCAAGGTACTTTATGTCACTTGTGGCTATTGTGAAGGGTGTTGTTTCCCTAATTTCTTTCTCAGCCATTTTGTCTTTTGTATACAGGAGTGCTACTGATTTTTTTTTAGTTAATTTTGTATCCGGCCACTTTGCTGAAGGTGTTTATCAGCTGTAGGAGTTCCTTGGTAGAGTTTTTGGGGTCATTCAGGTATACTATCATATCATCTGCAAATAGTGATAATTTGACTTCTTGCAAATAGTGATAAGTTGACTTCTTGCAAATAGTGATAATTTGACTTCTTCCTTTCCCATCTGTATCCCCTTGATCTCCTTCAACTGTCTTATTGCTCTAGCAAGGACTTCCAGCACTATGTTGAAGAGATATGGAGAGAGTGGGCAGCCTTGTCTTGTCCCTGATTTCAGTGGGATTGCTTTAAGTTTCTCTCCGTTCAATTTGATGTTGGTTATAGGCTTGCTGTATATCGCCTTTACTATGTTTAGATATGTGCCTTGTATCCTTGATCTCTCCAATACTTTTGGAAAGGATCATCCTGAGTGAGTTGTCCCAGAAGCAAAAAGACACACACGGTATATACTCACTCATATAAACATACAACATAGGATAAACCCGCTAAAATCTGTACATCTAAACAAACTAAGCAAAAGAGAGGACCCTAAATAAAATGCTCAATCCCCATCCTGAAAGGCAAAGAGAATGGACATCAGAAGGAGAAGAAAACAGGAAACAACCTAGGAACCTGCTACAGAGGGCCTCTGAAAGCCAGAAGAAGAAAATAGGAAACAACCCAGGAACCTGCCACAAAGGGCCTCTGAAAGCCTCTGCCGTGCAGACTGTCAAAGCAGATGCTGAGCCTGATGGCCAACTGTTGGGCAGAGTGAATGGAATTTTAGGTAAGAGGTGGGAAATAGCAAGAGCTGGAGAGGATAGGAACTCCACAAGGAGAGTAACAGAACAAAAAAATTTGAACACAGGGAACTTCCCAGAGACTCATACTCCAACCAAGGATTATTCATGGAGATAACCTAGAACCCCTGCACAGATGTAGCCCATGGCAGTTCAGTGTCCAAGTGGGTTACATAATAATGGGAAGAGGGACTGCCTCTGACATAATCTGATTGGCTTGCTCTTTGATCACCTCCCCCTGAGGGGGGAGCAGCCTTACCAGGCCACAGAAGATGACAATGCAGCTACTTCTGATGAGAACTGATAGACTAAGATCAGAAAGAAGGAGAGAAGGACCTCCCCTATCAGTGGCCTTGGGGAGGGGCATGCATGTAGAAAGGGGAGAGAGGGTGGGATCAGGAGGGGAGGAGGAGGGGCTTATGGGGGGGATACAAAGTGAATAAAGTGTAATTAATAAAAGTTAAATAAAAAATAAATAAAATACCAAAAAGAAAGAAAGAAAGAAAGAAAGAAAGAAAGAAAGAAAGAAAGAAAGAAAGAAAGAAAGAAAGAAAGAAAGAAA